>NW_027176296.1:14048828-14370686 GCF_023349555.1 Cebidichthys violaceus
TTTGTACTAAATGTCATACAAAGGTGCATTTATGAACTTAGTTTTAAACGATTTGACGGATGTATTTTATTTTTAATTTACATTTAGCCATTATTTAGCTGTTAAATCTTTTTATTCCATTTGGAATTGCGAAGCACTTTGTAAAGCCCGTTTCAATATGAGCTCTATTATATATTACATTACTTTATCATTTCTTTTCCTTGAGCGTTTTAATTAGTTTTTTTTCTAACTTGCAGCTGGATGAGGGGCAATTTATTTGATTACATTGTGTAAAGAAGCTGTACGTAGTTATACGTCTTAAACTGAATATATTGTAACTGACTACACACAGCTTACTTTCGTTATAGTAAGTTACTATCCTACAATGAAAAAGTGAATAATACAGAGCAGCAACAATATTTTATACAGCGGTACTAATATTCATGTGTGTAACGTTTTATCTGCTGGTTTAGCTAACCTAGGTGTTGTCAACAAGGCTAAGTCAGCTGCGGCTAACGTTAGCGACCGCTATAAGGTGATTCATCTTCCGTTAAATCAGAGTTACGTAACCACACAGTCATTAAAGGATATTGTCCGAGTCTTAGGTTGTCGCAGCTGTCCACCTCCTCCGCCAAAACGAGCTTTAAATGAGAGTAAACACAGTAAAATATCAAGCTCCAAATCCCGGAGCGTAAACAAACCAGCCGTCTCCGGGAGGACGCCATGTTTAACTTTGTCACGTGACACTGTGGTGCATTCAGGACTATCAGAAAAATGGTAGTTCCGATTTTTTTAATGCTCAGTGTCAAATAATGTTATGACCATTAAGCATATTGTAAGATCATCTTTTTACGACTGTTATTTATATGAACATGTTATTGACAATTTTTTTATTTTCCATGTCTGACAAGACATTGCTATTGCCATTTCCGTGCATTTATTACTTAATTTATTAATTTACTTAGGATATAAATATATACAATTCTATATATGTATATATAGATATTTTTTCCAACTTACTGATATATTATTATTATTATTATTTATTTTTTAAATTATTCTATCATACATATGGTCTATTGTTAGTTGCTTTCTGGAACAAGGCATAAAATAATGTAACGACACGTTATACTGTGTTTGATTGTGTACCTGACAAATAACGGTGATTTTATTTTGACTTGTTGATTTACAGAGGTCATGAATGCGCCACACGAGTGGGTACATTTCTTTTTCAAACAACTTCATTGAACTATGCAAAAGAGGAACGTTAAACAAAATGCTGCGTTTACAACAGCTGGAGAATGGCAACATAATGCAAAAACAATATAGAAAATAAAATACATAAATTGTAACAAATTATACAAAACAACTACTATCTTCTACTTAAGTTAAGGTAGGAATACTAGTCTAAAAACAATTCATTACAAGGAACCATCTTGAATCAAAAAACATTTAAATAAAAGTACATAAGTATTATCAGCACAATGTTTTGAATGCAGCCTATCGAAAGTAAATGGTGAATGGTTCCTTTAAAAGCGTTTTATTATTATATTATATTATTTTGTTTTATTGCTAAATAAAGCATTACAGAGTATTTTAATGTTGTAGTTCATCAATGTGGAATTTTAGCTACTTTATATATTATTATACTATGGATTAGCAGTATATTAATGCATCATAAAAGATAAGCATAATGTACAATGTAAAATAAATCAAGTCAAGTCAAATAAATGAAGTGGAAATAAATAACACTTCATTCCTTTGAGATGTAGTGGAGTAGAAGTATAAAGTAGAATGAAATTGAAATACTCAAATGAAGTACAAGCAGCTCAAAACATTTACTCAATGTACTTTTACGTTCCACCACCGTTGTCTCCAGAAGAGTTGCTTCTCGGTCCGACAGTACATGAACGCAGCATTAAAGCGACACTGGTGCCAAACTGGATCCAGTTCATGTGAGTTTTCACACCAGTTTAAAACCCGTTCGTAAACCTGTCTCTTGTTTATACATTCTTCATTTACTGGCGGCTTCATCTCCCGAATGTTTATCCGCACCAAATATTACGTGACGAGTTTTTTAGACGCTAATTAACAAGCTAAGTTAGCATGCTAACGGGTAGCCATCGGTTAGCTGCGCCGCTGTCTGAAGTTATCAGGCTGACGGAGAAGTTGTTGTGATGTTGTTTTTGGTTCAGCTGAAGCTCAGAAAGAAGTCTGTGTTGTCGCTGCTTTTATAACGTGTGTTATAAGCAGCCGCAGCTGGTTTCATAGTTTTCTTTTCATTCGGTTTGTTTCTTAGAATTTTGATGCACCTGTTGCGAGTTGAACCTGCCGATAACAGATTTACGGTAAAATATATCAGGTTACACACAACATGAAGGCGAACAGATATATATGTTTTTATTGGTTATAGTTTATATTTATAGTTTAGTTTACACATATGGTTTCACCCCCCCCCCCCCCTTTTGAGCTGTTTGAGTTTCACTTCCTGGTTCCTCAGGTGAGAGTCTACAGGTGTGACCCCAGAGTCTTCACGGTGTCGCTTAAATGAGAGCTGCTGTTTCGGTTCGTCTGTCTTTTGTTATTTGATTCGCGGGTTGGAGGAATGTTTGAGTGGGTTTGTTTTTCCCACCTGATAAAAAGCGGGTTCAGCTCTGACCTGTGTAAACAAGCCGTGTTGAGTAAACGCTGAGCTAACAGTCTGATAACGAGGCTTTTTCACCTGTGATACCATTTTACACACACACGCACACGCGCGCTCGCGCACCTGAATCTGCTGTCAGTTCTGTGAAGATGCATTTTCCAGCTGATCCAAGAGGCTTTTTAAAATAACTTATTAGCTGAAGAAGGAGGATTTTCTCAACGCATAATAAAGGAACATATGTAGAGATACATGCTTTTTTTGTAGACAAAAAAGGAGATGAAAAATCTGTACAGTAAGTAAAGCTGTCTGATGAAAAGATTTCCCTTTTTGAGATGTAGTGGAGTAGAAATATATAGCTGCATAAAATAAAAGTATTGAGTTCTGAATATGTATAAGTATTTGAATACATGAACTTAGTCACAATTCCTCCCCTGGAGAGAACATGAGCAGGACGTTCAGAGAGAACAGCCTTCTTGTTGTTGTTGTTGTTGTTGTTGTTGTTTTAAATCATCTTGGAAAAGATTTGACCGACAGGATTACGAGGGGTTATCGGTGGACAGGTAACTCCTAGCTTGTGTAGGAATTATTCATAGGAGGGCTCAATATGATCATTTATTGTTTTCCAGTGGAATCACATCGTGATGAAACCCTATTGAGATATAGTGACTCACTATTGAGTCATCTATTAAACTTAAATCTGATTATTTCTTAATTGAATGAGAAACTACTCTATACTTTTCAATTGTCAAGTATTTGATTGTCACAAGAGTATAGAAAACCATGCGGTTATTTTCATATAGACAAATAATTTATTAAATTACTAGTAGATAACGATTATCATTATCGTGACAGAAGATTTTGGCCATACTGCACAGCCCTTTATCAATAGATTTGATAATTGACAACATTAATTCATCGATGGAGCAGAGATGCTCTAATAATAAATGTGAGGCTTTGTTCTCCGTTTTAAATAAACTGAAAATCTTCTTGGTCTGACAAAACAAGACATTGACTGATTAATCCATAATAGAAATATTCATTAGTTTCATGCAGCCCTACATTTATTCTAAAATACTTTATTAACCAGCTCTAGTTAAGGCAGCAACTAGTTATTATTTTTACTATCAATTCATTCTCAAATTTATCGTTAATCGTTTGTTCGACAAAATGATGAAACCCGTGTTTGGTGTAGCCAGATGTTTCCAGATGCACATGGCTTTAGGAGTGCTACATTTGGAGTCTGGTGTAATGCAGTCAGGACGGAGCGGTGAGCAGCAGCTTTTCGAGGTGAATCAGGAAGGCTGGGCTCCGAGATCAGAATATATGAAACGAATATGAAATCAGCTCACTAATTATCTGACTGGCCAGATGTTTCTGTGGATTCCTTCCTCTGCCGCTTTTCCTCACACACACACATATAGTCTGATCTTCTTTACTTAAGAAAAAAACAAACTGACCTGCAGTTTGAAATGTTGTTGAGCATTTTTGAATCGTCTTGGTGTGAAATAGGAGGAAGAAGCTGCAGCTGTACCCCCAAAATGATTTAAATCTGCGGAAATAAATACAATAAATACGTGAATGTAGCGCGTGAGGACCGGCACGGCACAGGCCAGTGGTCTAGAGATACTCTACATTCTGAAATCTCAGCTTTTTATTTTCCTCGACTGCAGCGAGAGCCGCTTCATATATTACTTCATACACAATTCAAAGCGCTTCACGATGTATCAAAAACATTTCAAAAAAGAAAAAACGTTAAACTGCAAAATAAAGGAAATCTTTCTAGAGTAATTATAAATTAAGTATATATATTTTTTTTATTTTTGAAAATCTTATGTGTCATGTCATGCTCGCCACTCTTTCTGTTTACCAACAACCGTGTTTCCGCTCAGTGATGATGAATTCCTGTCGTTCTGCTTTTGCTGCTTCTCGTTTGATGTGACGCTAATGTACAGCAACACTTCCTGCAGATGTTTCAAATTAAAAGCCTTCCGGCAGCCATAAAGGAACGACACCCCTTGTTTCCTGGTAGACTAATAAACCAAAAACAAAACAAAAAGTCCTTTATGTTGTTCATGTCGCCCGGTGATTTAAATATAAGTGAAATAATGGATACTTCTTCTTTCCTCCTCTGTTCAGATTGATCCAGAGCGACAGACGGAGAGCGAGGGGCGACCATGTTCGAAAATGTCCCATCAGGTAGATCCTCTCACCCGCTGAACGTTTCAAACAGCTCACGGCTGGAATCGCAGGAGGTCTCGTTGTCTGAGTCACTTCTGTATGATGAACACGTCTTGCGTTGGTCCTCAGGGTCCTCGGCGGAGCATCAGCAGGTTCTGGGAGCTCTGGAGCGTCTGCAGGCCAAACTGGTCCAGAGGGAGGAGTGGACCCACAGTGAAACGGTGGGAAGCCTGAGGGAGACCCTGCAGAGTCCGCTGTTCAGCCACATCCTGACCCTGCAGCACTCCATCAAACAGCTCCGCAACCAGGTGAGGGCCCGAGAGGCAGCATGCGGCTCAGACACCAGGACCGAACCAGCGTGGCACATGAACGCTTTACAGAAATTACAGAAAGAAACCCAGAAAACCTGAATCCAGAATCCTGTCCAGGTCCTGAACACCCTCAACTCTAAGCATCTTTTTCAGACCGCTCAGGTGTTAAATCACTCTGACCTGTCAGATACAACCAAAACCATCTTTTCACATTCTTTACAAATATCTTTTTATTGTTTATTTTGCTAATTTCTCATCCTCGGAAATTCCTCATAAACTAAATTAGAAAACCCTCGTAGTGCTTTTCTTTTAAAAGGACAATTCATCCCAAAATCCTGCACCTGTAGTGAGATTTACCGATCGAGATTGTTTCTAGTTTTGATGAGATGTCTCCAATACAATGGGACTCTATGGCACTGGGCTTGTGGCGCTCAAAGCTCACAACCCGGTTCCTCGAGATGATCTACGGACCTTGTTGTGGATAGTTTCATGAAGGAACTCTGGTTGAAAGAAAATAGGAAATATCTGTATTTTTGATTTTGGAGTGAACTGTCCCAACCATGGATGGTTAAAGGTTAAAAAACAATGGTTGATTTACAGACGTCTCTTTCCCAATGTAAGTCAATGGGGAAAAAGTATTTTCAGCCCAATGGCATCACGTGACGGACAAGTGAATTGTGATTCCACCGTTTGGCTTCAAAGCCCGGCGCTCTCCCCGGGGGGCTCGGTCCGAACAACAAGATGTCAGGAACCGTTCAAAAACCGGGTCAGAAAACAGCTGCATGGTTTGCATGAGACCAAGTTTTATCCTGCGTCTTTCCATCAAAAGCCACACAGTGGTAGAAGAAATATTCAGAAGTAAAATGATCAGTACCACAATTTCAAAATAAAATATTAAGTCCTGTATTCAAATTCTTACTTCAATAAAATTGCATACGTTTTTATCAGCAAAATCGAATAAGTATAAAAATAAAAGTACTTTACAGCAGAAGGGGCTCTTTAGTTGCTACATTATTTAATATCATACTGTTGGATTATTGCTACTATTGATGCATTAACGCACACACAGCATGTAGCGTGTATATGGTAGCCGGCTGCAGTAGAGATCATTTTACACATTTTTTGAATACGGTCAGGTGGTTAAATTCACTGTATAACAATGTCTTGTATTTTATAGGATCATTATTAGGTCTCTAAAATCTAAAAGTAACTCTAAAATAAAGCCATCAGATAAATGTAGCTCAATAAAATGTACTAAATTTACCTGTAAGTGTAAAGTAGCTAAAAATTAAAAAAACTCAAATAAAGTACAAGTACCTTAGAGTTGACATGATTTTATTGACTGTACTGGAAGTTGTCGCTCCGTTGGACGTCTCTTATAAAATGTGTATCGGTGAATAATAAGCAGTCGTGTCTACAGTCTAAAGTTGCGGCAGCTCTGCAGACTGATGAGCGTTTCCCCATCCGATCTGACTCCGCCCCAGGTGTTGACGGCCTATCAGATACCGGTACACTGCAGCCTCCTGTCCAACACCGTGACCTGACAGTGGGGGCTAAGCAGGGAGTGGGGGGGCATTGAATCCCCCTCTGCATCCCCATCTGTATTCAGCTCCAGCTCGTTCTGACGCGGA
The DNA here is from genome assembly GCF_023349555.1 of Cebidichthys violaceus. NCBI lineage: Eukaryota > Metazoa > Chordata > Actinopteri > Perciformes > Stichaeidae > Cebidichthys > Cebidichthys violaceus. The sequence continues at coordinate 14,055,572 of NW_027176296.1, forward strand.
GCCTTTACAATAAACAATCTGCGGGCCAAATTAAGATAATGGCAATAACCGACGCTGGGCTTCATATTCTAAGTGCTGCGAAGGTCAGAGCTGAGTCTATGAAAGCGCCGCGGTGGAAGCTGGTGGAGGGTGTATGAAGCAGGGGACCTCTCTCTCTCTCTCTCTCTCTCTCTCTCTCTCTCTCTCTCTCTCTCTCTCTCTCTCTCTCTCTCTCTCTCTCTCTCTCTCTCTCTCCCTCTCTTTATTTATTTTCCCTCCCTCCCTCCCGGCTCTCTGCGGATCTATCAAGCTTTAATATCTAGTGTCTTGGTTTGAGTAACGGCCTTGTCGAGGCGGGTATTGATGAAATGGCTCGGGATCCTGCTCCGTCAGCCCGGCCTAAATAAGCCGCAGACTGATAAGTTTCCACAATGTGAGTGTAAAGGTCATTAATACATTACCTGTTCAGAGAGAGGCAGCCTGCAGAGGAATCTATTGATTTTTCTTTTCCTCCTCTCCTCCCCACTTACCCCCCGGCCTCACCGCTTCATTTTTTTTATTTTTTTTTTAACTCCATGTCTTTCTTTTTTGTCGACAGCGTCCTTGCATATGGAACGTCTGTTTCTCTTCTGTCTCTCCGTCTCCGTCAGAGCTGACGCTTTAGTTTTGTGTTTGGTGGTAAAAAAACAACAACAAAAAAACAATGTCAACACAAGGCCATAAGTATGTGGACACCGGATCATGCGCTCACTGACTGTGTGTGTGTGTGTGTGTGTGTGTGTGTGTGTGTGTGTGTGTGTGTGTGTGTGTGTGTCTCCGACTCTGTGATCCTGTTCACCTCTTTGTCCTCCGGTGTTTGTTTTTTTTGTGTTAGTAAAGTGGAGTTGAAGTTTGGGGATAAGAGCTCATTCTTTGCCGAAGACAACAACATGCATCAATGGATCAGAGCTATATATAGACATAGTAATGTATGGAATATAAAAGTAATAAATAAAATACATTAAGAATGTAAGATGGACGGTAAGTGGTAGATATGAATATGTTAAGATATATATAGAGTATGAACATGTGCAGCTTTTACAGTAGGCAGTGCAGGAATAAGTATAATAATAGCTAATAGTAAGACTATATATATATATATATATATATATATATATATATATAGTATTTATCTTCTTTGTAATACTTAAAAAAAACAATCTTAATACAGAGTAGTTTTTTTTATGTGTTAATGCAAAAAAAGCTACATATGCATGTTCTTGTGTGTTAAACAGGGCATCTTGAAAATGAATGAAATATTAACAGCATTTTTTAAAAAACCTTTATTTAGATTAAGAGGATTTTCTACAATAGATGAAGATAGTTTTATGTGATATGACAGACAGACAGCTTTCTTTTTTATTAAACTTTATCTATCCGTCTATCTGACAAACCTCTCTTCCTCTTCCTCCTCTTCCTCCCGCCTGTAGCTGAGCAGCATGCCGCCCGATGCCGAAAGTGACTTCAGTTTCTCCAAAAAGGGTCAGCTGATCATGAGCGCCGTCAATCCAGCCGGCAGCTCGGCCCCGCCCACCCTGTCCGCCTCCTCCTCCCTCCTGACCAACGGCTCGTCTCCGCCCATCCATCAGACGCCGCCCTTGTCTGACCCCGTCCTGCAGAAATGGATCCTCGCCGCCGCCAAGGTGGGTGGAGCCACAGAAACACACCTCCACAGCATGCATATATAAATACATTAAATGTGTGTGTGTGTGTGTGTGTGTGTGTGTGTGTGTGTGTGCGTGTGTGTGTGTGTGCGTGCGCGCGCAGGGCCGTCACACAGAGCTGTGTCAGCTGACTCGGCCTCTGTCTGGAGGTCTGGGCTTCAGCGTGGTCGGTCTGAATCCCGCAGGAAGCAGCAGTCAGGGCGTCTTCGTCAAACACATCCAGCCTGGAGGCATCGCTCACAGGTACACTGTCGCCTACAACTAACATGAAGTTTTAGGTGGTTTCAGGTGTTTCTTAATTTATTTTTTTACATTTTCTTCCATTTATTACAAATCTTTACAACTTGGCAGATCGTTTTCCAAAACGTGGATTTCTTTCTTCCAGGATTTCTTCCAGCCTCAGTAGTTCAAAATAACAAAAATCAAATGACTTTGTCCTGAATTAACACATTTCCACCTCTAACACGAACACGTGTCTATGGTTCCTTATAAGTATAGAACAGCACAAACACTTGGTTGGAGTGACATGAACTTGAATTGCACACATGACTAACAACAAAACGGATCAATGTAGCCTCGTCCTGGTCTGTAGAATCTTGGGTAATGCTGTCTTTCTTACAACATTTAGCAATTAGACGTGTCCGTCTATTCAGTGACAAATACTTAAAGGTACAGGTCGGAACATTAATGAAAATACCTTTTTTTTTTGTTGCTCAAACTGTCAATTTATCTCGACAGAAGTACAGACGGATAATCAGTTTCCTCTGCCTCCTTTTAGTGCTCCTAATGGCATTTGCGAGATTCCTTCGCCCCCGAAGGACAACAACCAATCGGAGCAAAGATTAGCGAAGGGTGTCATCACAGCTTGTGAGCTCCGATCGAACTGTAAAACTAGGCAGCGCTGACCAAATATGACTCAAGCCTTTCGCCTCACGTGTTCACAGAAACATATTTTAGTTACCGTTTAGCATTAACTCGAAAAAGTAATTTTGTTTGAATACAAATTTCTGCAGAAGACATTTATCAGTATCACGTCATTGAAAAGTCCTGTGTGTCTCGGCTGCAGGGACGGGCGTCTGCAGGAGAGGGACCAGATCCTGGTAATAAACGGCGTTCCTCTGGAGCCGGGGATCAGCCAGCAGCAGGCGCTCACCCTCCTGCAGCAGCCGGGAGAGGCGGTGGAGCTGGTGGTGGCCAGGGACCGCCCACGCAACGCGTCGTCGTCATCCGCCGCCTCCGCCTCCGCCGGCACGGTAAGAAAAGTCTGTAGTACACCCCAAAAGACCGAACACGTCGCCTCGATAAAACAAAGGTAGATGCAAGTTTATGCGTCTCTTCCAAAGAAAAGGTTTCATGGTTACTCGAAATTTGGTCAACTGGTTCTTTTTCCTTTGTATTTTAAAGTACACATCTAAAGCTCAATAGTTCCCCTTAGACTACAAACCACACTTCTGTTTGTGTGTGGATGAAACAAACAAGATACGTCCTGTTATGTTGCCATGTAGGACTTCGACCCATAACTTGAGAAACACGGTACCAAAGTCTTTACATCTGTTAATAAGACGAATCATTTATTCTTTCAGGCTCTGTTTAAGTCGTTTGAAGTTGGTGCTAACAGAGTTGATTTGTTTGTCTGAGTTTCCTCTCGGATCAATAATCTGTATATTTGTTGCTCACTCAGCTGCGCTGGCAGCAGATTCCTAAAACTGGAAGATAAGATGCAGTATAACTCCAGATGGGAGCCGCACTTCCGATACTAAAGTTTAACTGTTGGTTGTTTGAGAGAAAAATGAAAACGCGCTTAGATTGTGAAATAAAGTAATTCCCAAATCTTTAGCATCCACTTCAGGGTAGAAAATCAATAAAGCGTCAAGAGTTGGTGAACTCCCTGCCGTACAGTTTGAATGACCATTATTTGGTGCATCTTGAGCTGTAAAACCATGTGTCAGCTTTTCTCATTTTGGAACAAAACGTGACAGAAAACTGAAGCCTGAGTTTGCACATTTGTTCACTGTAGAGTTTCATGGCTCAGTGTGAGATTCTCTTTTTAAGGTCACATCCTAAACCAGCGGAAATTCAGAGTTCAGCAAGTTCCACACACAGACGTCACCCAGCAGCTTGGCTGTCACTCAAAAGGGAGTGCATCAATCATAAGTGGAGGTCGCCTTTAGGCCACGCCTCCGTATCAGAGTGAGATCCTTCTGTTTATGACGAGCCGTAAGTCTGCTGACATTGACTCGGATGATTTTTATGACCTTTAAAGCCTATAGGAAATCAAGTTAGTGCTCCACTTGCAGCATCGCCCCCGACAATATGTATTTAAGTCTGCGAGGGGGCGCAATCAATGAATGTCGACATGACGGACGAGTCAATGGCATGCGAGGCGGGAGAGAGGGAGTGCAGAGGAGGCGCAGAGGCGGTGATGTATGAGGAAGTGACGTAGTTGTGAAAACTCAATCCACAAATCACCTGAGTCTGAGCTGGGATGACCTCCCTTGAGGAAGACGTATGAGAGCGCTGCGTTTATTTGACTTTTAATTAAACCAGAGTTTCCCAAACTGTGGTCCATGGAGCTGAGACGGTTCTGGTGGACCTTCATTGATTTCTTTATTTTACGTGTCATGCACACAACGTTGCCAGCCCTCACGGGTTTATTAGACACCAAAGATACAGTTGCATTGGTCATACATTTAATTCAGTTAAAAAATGTACAGGTGGGCAACTCCTCCGGTTGTATAGAAGTCTATGAGAAAATGACTCTACTTCTCTCTTGATTTAATACTTCAGTAAACTTTGTAAACATGAGTTTATGGTCTCAATCTCTAGTTTCAAGTCTTCTTCAATACAGCATGATGTTCATTTAGTAAATTATGATCCATTTAGAGTTAAATATTAGACCATAAAGCAGAGTATGATTTAGGGCGGGCTTACTGTGATTGACAGGTCGCTGCCCCTACCAGAGCCGTATACGGCGTCTCTACGTCACTCCTACGTCGCCAACATATTTAAACTACTCAGTATTTGACAGCACTGCTGACTTCTCTCCAATGATTTCATTCTAAAATGCTCTATTTGTGTTTTGCATTGATTTATCTCTAGCCTCCATTTCCAGCATTACTCCACAACAATATTCAGCATAATCTTCAGATCTTTTTCCTGTTCAACAAATAAAACTACATCATCTGCGTATAATAATACGCCCACAGTCTGATCATCAACTTTGACTCCCAAAGTAAGAAGCTTTTAATTTGAAGAGCTGAATCATTCATATACAGTCTCCTTGCTTCACACCAAATCGCTGGGAAAACCTGAACATGGCAACAGGTGCTTGATAAAGAGACTTAATGACATAATGAAATTTCCAATTAATAATCACCGATATGGAAGAAGTTCCCTACTAATCCAGTCAAAAGTCTTCTGTAAATACATAAAACAAACAAATGTAGACCATCCTGGAAGCTGTTTTACTGACAGTAAAGGTAGCTGTACTCAGAAATTACAAAAAGAAAAGTACAACTCCAGCTTTCCAAACCAAAATGTAAGTATTATCAACAAAATGTACTTAAAATATCAAGTACTCATTACAAAAATGGGCTCTGTCACATTCTTATATGTTATACTGTTATATGATATTATTATTAATGCAATAACTTAATTTTGTAGCTGGCTGCAGTAACGCTTATTTTATTTTAGTCATTTAATCATTGTAGTTTTTATAAAAGACGTGGACGTAGTCATGGTGACGTCACCTATTGGTTTGTGGACTGATGTTTTAAAGCCTCTGGTAGGCTCTGGTAGTGGCAGCGACCTGTCAATCACAGTAGCCCCGCCCTAAAACATACTCTGCTTTATGTTCTGTTTGAATCTAAATGGACCATAATTTACTAAATGAACATCATGCTGTATTAAAGAAGACTTAAACCTAGAGATTGAGACCATAAACTCATGTTCACAATGTTTTCTGAGGTAATAAATCAAGAGAGAAGTAGAGTCATTTTCTCATAGACTTCTATACAATCAGAGGAGTCGCCCCCTGATGGTCAGTAGAGGGAATGAAGGTTTTACGACACTTCCGCATCTGCGTCACTCTGCAGAACCGGAGGTTGCTGCCAGGAACTACCTTTGTAAAAGTGTGCAATCTATTTAGAACTTTTTTAAAAAAAAATTTAAAGGGGGTCTTAAAGAGACAGTCGCTAAAACGGAGCGTTTCAGACTTAAGGGTGAGTATGAGAAAAATGTTTTTTAAGAACATCAAAGCACTTAAACATGTTCTAGTAGAACTCCGAAACAGAAGGATGAACCTGAAAATGAGCATACGTCCTCTTTAAATGTGATATTCCTTTTTCTCTCTCTAGTTTAAATGCAGCAGAATTCACCATATCATAGTTTTTATTTATTTCTTTTTCTGCTTCTCTTGTCAAACACCAGAGTGATTATGAAACTTTTCATCGCGGCTCATAAATTCTCAAGCTGCTGAGCTGCAGATCCAGTCATGACATCATCAGACCAATCGGTGACAGCGGCTGTGCTTCGGGTACCACAGAAAGTTAGAGGCCAGTTTTCCACTGGTCATTGGAACTGTGACGGAGCTGCAGCACAACCAGAACACGATGCAGCCTTAAGTCAAAAGCTCTTTGCTAAATAAGTAAAGGCTCAATCTCTTAATGTCCTCGCCAAATTCTTATGTCATTCTGAAAGTAACACCAAAACAAAAAAAACAGTTCTCCTACAAAAATGTATTCAATTATTAAAGTGTATTTTGATTGTAGAGCCAATAATAACAAAGTTAAGATAAGGGAAAGAACCCTGAGCCTTTTTATGGGAAATAAAGAGAAACTATAAACAGAGCAGATGGAAGAATCACAAACACTATAGACGTACTGATACTGTATGTGTACCGGAGTTATTGGACTGAATACAAGACAGGACATGCAAATGTTTGAGTGCTTTGACATTTAGATAACCAGAAGAAAAGACTTCCACTATAAAAACACCGATGTGGTGACAAACCGGAGCAGGTGTGGACTGTTAATGTGAGCCGAGGACCACAGGTCGGCCTCGGCCGTAATGATTCTGCCCCGCTCTATTGTCGGGTCATTATCACACAGAATTACACTGCCCCTCTTGTTTGTTACCCTCCTCCTCCTCCTCTTCTTGGCACATTGGACCCGAGCCACGTCCTGCATACCAGGCCTCCGATTCCTCCTTTTGTTTTATTCATGTCCCGTCTCCATCGAGGTCACGTTTAATGGAGCCACGGGCATAAAAAACACAACTCTGGCTGGGATTTTATTGCTGTTCTTCTGGCCCGGCTAACTATCCGTCTCCTCCGAAGCCAAGACTCCTCTGCCGGGCAGATTCAGGCGGCTCTGACCCGCCTTCACAGCTGATGATGTCCAAACCTCCTCTCGCTGGAGTGGCTTTGGACGCTGACAGGAAACCTGTCGCTCGTAAAGACGGGTATAAATCAGCGAGTCGGATATGATTTTACAGCTTTTGTCTATTCAGTGAATATTTTCCCCGCCATCGATTAGGACAGCGTGTCAGCGAATGCACTTTTTTTGCGCGTTATTTATTGCTCTCCTAAAAATGACAAAAAGCAGGAAGAACAGAGATAAAAGATAACAGATTGTGCAATTAACGAAACCTGAAGGGACCTTTTAAAACTGCCTCGACTGAGAGGAAATGAACTAAAGAACAACTGGAGAAAGTTTATGAACTTTACTGACAACTCCCCTCAGTCATCGCGGTCACATGACCAGTCTCCTGTCAATCAAACGAGTCACGTGTGAAAACAAACAGCTCGCTGAAGAATCTCCCAGCATGCATGTCTGCTTATCACTGAAAGCAGAGAAAATGTTGACCTTGTTGCGAAAGGTTATTTTATCTTCAAAGGGCCAACAGCCAAACACAAGCAATAAAATACTATATAAAATACAGGTTTGGAGTGGTTTACACTCGGAACTATACGATCAAAGAACGAGTCTATTAGATTATGAATTTGATAATCAATATCAGCGACACCAAGTTTTTACGCAGTGGGTTGAGCAAAATCACTCATCATCTAGAATGCATTAATAAGAGTACTGCAGTGATTTTAGTATTTGGGGACGGATAAAAAAAAAAATATTTGTTTAAATTTCTGCAGCAGAGGCCAAGATATCTAGTATCTCTTGTATGGTCAAACTCCAAATACACTTGTCTACACTTGTACGGATATTTTCTTTAAAACAACAACATTCGGTCTGCGACCTTCATTTTACAGAATATATCTCGTCCACACGAGAACGCACAAACAATGCTAAATGCTCAAAGAAGCATGCCGGGCCAGTAGGTGGCGATAAAGTCCACGTCAACGAATACCAAAGAAGAATATTCTGAGTTTGTGTAGTGAGCTTATTTTTCTTTGGCTGGCTGTAACTTTAAAACACAAACAATAGTAGCTAATAATTTACCTGTGCTTATTTGACTCCTCATTTAACACTTTGACCTAGCAGTGCTAAACAAGCGTAAGGAAACCATTAGTCGGCCATTGTTGTAGTTTCAGGTGCATGCTCATTACACAAAGCAACAATGGGCATGTGCACAGCTTTACAGCTGTCCACACGGATACACAGAAACCAGAGTTTTAGGTACAGATGCCTCTAAAAGTGTTTTTTAAAAATCTCCGATTGTGTGTGTGTGTGTGTGTGTGTGTGTGTGTGTGTGTGGGCGAGAGGCATAATTGTAGATGAAAACATTTTTAAATATTGGTATACATGCGGACATGCCCGAAGACCCTCCCTGCCATGTTTGTCAAACTCCAGAACTCTGGTTGTAGATTTGAGAGTCGTGCACAGAAAACATTATACATTATACATACGTTTTCACAGGCTGGACATCAAAAGTAAACTCATTTTGATTTATGAAATGGGTGGACCGCCCCTTTTTTAGCCCAAGAACTAGTCCGTCCCACCTCATGTCAAACAACTTCCAAACGTTTTTGTCACTCCTAGGGCTTTGTTAAGCTCAGAATCGTTGTATATGTTCACAAGAAGCAAAACTTCAGGACATTTATTGGTCGTTTTAAACATTGGCACGACATTTCACGTGGCCTTCTGCCATACAGCATGTTTTGGCTTCCAGAGACTGCAATCATAGGCGGGTCTTTATTTATTGTGTTAAATCAGCGCTGTACTCGATTTGTGTTCATTCATTTCACAGGCAGGAAGCTAGCAGCCAACACAGCAAACTCAAGCTAACCAGTCATCGGGAATCACTGACATTGATTACAGCGAATATAAGTCAAAAAGAGAACTGGAGACACGTATGTCGTTTTCACGTGTGCAGTCAGTGGGAAACTAGAGGAAATCCAACACCTTAACCTAAATAAAGTGGCTTCAGTAACAGATCGTCTCCTGTGAAAACATTCAACACATTCAGTGTGATCCGACCTCTTCCAGCGCCCTGGTATGAGCTGAGCAGCAGGTCTGTTTCATTAGACAGAGGGAGTCCTCCTCTATCAGATCAGAGCTGTAATAAGAGACCAGAGCCGCCTCATAAAATACTGTGTGTGTGTGTGTGTGTGTGTGTGTGTGTGTGTGTGTGTGTGTGTGTGTGTGTGCGTGTGGATCTGCTGCAGCCTGCCATTGATCAGCAGCTATCAGAGAGGAGGAGGAAATGCTCTCAGCTGGTGATTACTGGCTGAGCCACCTTTCACCTTGTGGCATATAGCCTTTATATCCATTCATGGTGATTGAAATAATCGTTGCATCGATCTGCTAGAAGAAATAATTGGATCAGATCGTTCCGCCTTCTGCGGTAACTGAAATAAAATGCTTTTATTGCTGGCATGCTGCTCATTAACTTTCATCAGGTTGATTTTTAGGTTTCTGGAATGTAAACATTTTGCTTATTAAAAACTTTTTACCAGCAGCTGCAATATTTAAAAAAAAAGGCAGGAGAGATTTTGAATGGCCCTCTGATCCTGAAGTCCAAACTTCTATCTAATGTTGAAAAAAATTTATTTTGGGTGAAATCTGAACTAACTTCTTATTCTTTTAATATATGGTTGAGTTCTATATGAAAACCTTTTTCTGATCACATATCATAGCTCATTAATGAACGTCTTCGTCCTCCGTCTTAATGCTGAAGGACCAGTGGGGTCACGTGGAGGAAATCGAGCTGGTCAACGATGGATCCGGTTTGGGCTTCGGCATCGTGGGAGGGAGGACGACCGGAGTGGTGGTCAGGACGCTCCTCCCAGACAGCGTGGCAGACAAGGTGAGTTCATCTGATGAGTGTTATATCATGATATTAATGAACAACACACCCATGCGAGTCCTTTTCTCGCTTCTGTCACTTTGGGTTTAGTCGAATAAACATAGTTTTGCGGAGCTAGACGAGCCCTCTGGCTGACTGTAGCTCCGCTTCTTCATCCTCTCATGGTAGACGGGACAGACTGGAACTCCCGTGGAACAAGTGGTATTACGAGAGAGGACGAGCTGGTTAGCACGCTTAATTCGGCAGATTAATACATGAGTTCATTTTTAAAAATGTTTTCAACAAAAATTCTGGCCAGATCTTACACATTCTGCCTTTTAATGGATGCTAAAGTAGACAGCACAGACAGCAGAAAGGAAGGAGAATGACTTATACACACAGTCTTCATCAGGTAAGTCGGACTAAACTACGATACCTGATTTTTGATCGACTTTGGCTGATGTTCACTGTGAGAGTACTGAAAGAAGCAGCTTCCTTAGTCGATCAGCTGATCAGCCGACAGCAGAATCTTGTGCTGTTCAAGCAGAAATGAAAGCTCAGCGGACGTATTCTGCATACATAACAGTTAAAGGACGAGCAGTGCATCAGAACAGGCTGCGGCTGGACTGAGGGAGGAATTATCGCCTTGTAAGTGGATTAATTAGATCAATTAGATTAATTGGACAAGATGAATTTCTCTGCAAAGCAATGAAAAAAAACCTCCAAGACATGTTGAACCACCCGGCTTTTCAACACACCTATATAATCTCAAAGAGTGAGCCTTTTTTAAGTCTCTGCAGATTTGATTTGTCTTCTTTCATCTTCATCGTCTTCTACCTCTTCTGGCTTAGTTCCCTTTGCCATTTGACTTCCTCTCCCCATCTCTGCTTTTACCTTTCATCGTTGCGTTCCTTTTTTTGACTTCCCCACAACAGGAGTCAAGTACCGGCTGAATCTCGTTTGGCCTGTAGCTGACAGATAAGTTTGTTGTAAAATGTGAAAAATGACAAAAAAAACTACAGAAGCATCTTATCGATTTAAAGGAGCTGCATTTCACATTCTGAACATTAACAGAGCAGCAAACAAACTGTTATCTATGTAAAGATGTAGTGGAGTAATGTCTACTCAAGTATAGAATGAAGTCGTGAAGATGGCCGTGCCTGCTTTTAATGCATGTTAGTCCATGTTAGTCCATGTGAGCGTGCCTCACTAGTGCCTCACTAGTGAGGCACGCTGATAACGTCGTTCCAACTGACAGTGTCGACTTTGGAGTGCAGCGCCAACCCTCTGCTTCCCCCTCAGGTAAACACTGTTAGCTATGTCGGCACTTTAGTTGTAGTTTGCACTGTTAGCGCTGTTAGCACCGTTAGCTATGGGCCGCTGGCTCACCGTCGACATGTTGAAAACCGTTGAAGAGACAATAGAAATGTTCCCAATCTCGGCTCTTGCACCTTTTTGAATGACTGTAAATAGTTGCAGATATTCAAATGATAACGGATGCAAAGAACCGTCTCTAATACAAGCCTGTTTGAAATGAAAGCCTGTTTCTCTCTGCAGTTGTAAATAAAGACCACGGCCCACTATTTGAGAATTTTAAATTGCTTATTCCTGTATATTGTTACTTTCAGATCATTTTTAAGTGTTCTCCAATGTTTTGGCACTTATGCTGCTCCTCCTCTCTCCTCCAATCAGGACGGGCGTCTCCGCACAGGTGACCACATCCTTCGCATCGGGGCGACGCCCACCAGCGGCCTCACCAGCGACCAGGTTGTCAAGGTGCTGCAGGGGTGTGGGAGCCAGGTGACGTTACTGATTGCCAGGGATCCCCGGGGTCAAAGGTCAACAGCCCCGCCTCCCCCACCTCCTCCTGACTCGGCCCCCGTCTCCTCCTTACCCCCCCGCCCCCCGGGCCTACCGCCCCAACTCAGCCGCCGGCTCAGCAAAGCGGTGAGCAGAAGAACCATCATAGAGTAAACATTTCAGACTACTAGTTTGAAGTTAGAGAAAAACTTTCTTCTGGACAAACGCACAAAAGATAAGAGTTGTTTTTTTCTTTGTTTTGGCGCTTTGGAGACGGTGCAGTCGGAGCTGAAATAAATGGACTCTCTGTTTGTGTTTCAGCCCAACCTGGAGGGATATGAGATCCACGAGGTTCCTCTAACCAAGAACGACGGCCAGAGCCTCGGCATCTCCATCATCGGCTACAACCCTCTGACCAGCCAAGGTAGGGCGGGGAAGAACAGTTAAAGTATACTCAAACACAGTAAAACGCACTAGAAAATACCATAGCCAGCTCAGGTAGGACGGGTTAACACTGTTTAAACTCATTGAACACATTTTTAAACAAAACTACCACTCCCACGTTTAACTTGTCAAACAGCTATAGTTCTGTACTGTGTAGCTGCTGCAGCGCTCTTATTGTGAACCAGCTACATGGTCTCAACAGAGACACAGCAAGTTTTTACTGTTAGAGCTTTTATATTTTTCAAAGCTTGTTTGAATCAGAACAGGATTCATCCAAGTCATCGAAGTCATCATTGGTTAACCAAAAATAATAAATATGAATATAAATTCAGAATGATATGACTTGGATGAATCCTGTTCTGATTCAAACAAGCTTTGAAAAATATAAAAGCTCTAACAGTTGAAAAAAAAGTTGAAAAAAACCCCAAAAACGTTGGTTACATTTGACACAGTCAGTTCATTTTCCGGGTCACAGCTTGCAGCACACAAAGTCGAGAGTGAAGTTGCTTCATCACAATTTGCAGATTTATGACAGGTTGCATATTACCTCTATTTTTAATGTTCCAATAAAACGTAAACACTCTGTCTCTGTGTCTCTGGCCTGATTCAGATGCAGTAGGTGTGTTTGTGAAACACGTGGTTCCAGGCAGCGCTGCAGATCACAGCGGAAACATCCGAATCCACGACCGACTGCTCGCTGTAACAACCTGATTTAATCGTTGATATTCACCGACATGTGTCATTTATTGTCTTTTATACCTAATCAGATGTCACTGTACATTTCCTGAAATGTGTAACACATTCAAATCTAGAGGAAAAACACAGCCCAGCCAGATGTGAGCCCTGTTTTTCACTCCTTTCCTTGTCTTTCCTCTCTACCCGTCTTTCTTTCGGTCCTCCTGCCTGCTTCCGCAGTTGGACGGCGTCAGTCTCCACGGTCTGACCAATCAGGAGGTTATGGAGGTGATGAGACAGACGGGTCGGACTGTCGTCCTCAGTGTGATCAGGAAGAAACCCAGACCCCTGGAGAGGTCCCTGGATAAAGGTAGACACACACAGAGAGACGCTTATAGACAAACAGATACTTGCAGTTTTATCGTTTGAAAATGAGCTGCAGGTCCTTTTCATGACCGACATTTTGATATGCAAGAAGCCCCGGTATCACGAATAACAATACGTGAGCCTGTGTTCCTTTTAGGAGAGCCAGTTTTGCACGTGCTGGCTCAGTTTTTAGAGGCCTCCTGGGACACTGAATGGAACAGAGCCACGGTTAATGTTATTACCTCCACCTGTGCCTATCCTGCAAACACAGCCCATTGACTCCCTTCTTTCTGCCACTCTGTGTGCGTTGTGACATTACCCAACACATCGCTATCAATCTATCAATCGCTGAAATGATCACTAACTAATTGCCACACATTGACCCTGGTGTCTTTGGATCCCTGAGGCCAAAGTGTTGGACCAGCAGGTCAACTAACTGTCTTTGACCTCCATCATGGTGACATATGAGCAGATGCTGCACAGTTTCAAATAATAGCAGATTGATATCACTCCGTTTTTGAGTGTCATGTTGATGGACACTGTCGTCCCATAATGCAATGTAATGCATAGCAAAGAAAATCAGTCATTAATTAAATCCTGATTTATTATTATAGTAATACATTAAAGAAAATGGTGATTCAAAGTGTTTAACGTAAACACAAGACATTATAAGTAACAGCGAATGAATTGGTGCAAAATAACTGAATAGGTATACTATTACTAAAAGCATTAATTATCTTAGCTTTTTTGTAGGTATTTTTAATCTGCTATTATCTGCTGCTCAGATGTCTATCTCGACATATTTCACGTTAATAATGAGGTTTCTGTGGGTTTATTTTCCACCAATTGTGTTGTATTAAAACAATAATCTGCTCCTGCGAGAGAAGTGAACTCTGTGTTAAACTTATCAGACCCTTTCTTCCTATTACCTGTCCGAAGCCTCTCTGCCTCTGTTCCTTTTGCCCAGATTAAGATGACAAATTTGTTTACGACTCGGTGTAATTTTCCCAAACTCTCCGCGGAAAGCCTGCGATTCCTCCTCCACATCCACCAGCGCCCACGGAGATTAATTCACCCAGTTCAGGGTCTTTTTTTTTTTCTGTCTTTGGATTGGCCGGTGGCCTGCACTGGTCAGCCTCCAGGCCAGAGAGGAACAAGTGATTTTTTTTTTTTAAACAGAAGAGGAGCACAGGGCTCTTATCTCCTCCAGACGTCCTTTTTATTTCATTACTGAGAAAACACAGAGAACTGGGAAGCAACTGATTTCCTAACTTCTGGTTATTTCTGTGGCTCTCTTATCTGCAGAGACTTATGATGAGTTAGGTTGAACCTGACAGGAAAATAATGATCAGTCAGGAGGTCAAAGGTCAGAGCACCCTGTTCCCTTAGGCTACAGTGCTATGCACTGAAGTGGGCCACAGCAAGGATTTAAGACGAGATAATACAAGATCAAACTGTATTCATCCCGAGGGAAACTGTTGTAGGAAAGAGTGCAAATAAAACATATATACAACGGAAGACGGTGCACACTTTCAGAAGGCCTTTATTGAATTTGTGTGTGTGTGTGTGTGTGTGTGTGTGTGTGTGTGTGTGTGTGTGTGTATGTGTGTTTGTGTGTTCGTGTGTGTGTCTCTCTCTCTCTCTCTCTCTCTCTCTCAGTGGAGAGGGAGTCGTTTCGTCTGTCATCGAGGAGGTCTTTGGAGGTCAGAGCCCGTTCGTCTGGGGTTGGCTTAACGACGCCAAGCCTCGAACCGACGTACCCGAACGCAGCCCAGCTAGAAAGGGGTGAGCTCAGACACACTGTTGTTGTAGATATGAGAAAGCTGTATTTCCTGCACAGAATCGCCAGTCAAGTTGGGGAAAAAAACCCAAAAGCATACAGTTTATATGATGCTGTGATTCAGACATTGACGAGCTCTACTGTCCCTGTTGAGAAACTTTGTGCACATGCACCTTAAAACTGCTTTTTTAGGGTTTGGAAAAGTTTTAAAAACCGTCAACAGCTTTACAGATGTCTCTTTTATAACAGGAGGTTTTTAAAGAGGTCTATGGGGAAAATGATTTGTGGGCGGCAAGGGATTTTTTTTTTTTTTTGCAGCAGCAGCAGCACAGAGTGGCCACTGGGACAAAGTGGCAGCAAGACTGTATCAGATTCAGAATGAAACCATCCATGCTGCACAGGTGCTTATTCACAACTTCCTGTTCAACCGCTGCATCACTTTTTATTTGTTTGTTTTTTTGACAAAACACTGACGATCCGCCACGTAAAATTTGGCCCTAATTTGCATCAAGTTACATTTTTCCAATGCAATTTTTGTTTTAAAGACCACAGGACAGTCCTGTGCTGCCTGCTATTCCACAATATTTTATATACACAGCAAAAATGTATTATCCAAACAGATAAATAATAATTCAAACAGCTTTAACGATCTACTCCAATCATCCCAAACACGTGTGGCATTGAAGACGTATAGTTCAACTGCTGTGGCCAAAAGACGTGTTATGTTTTTGCTTAAAATAGATGAACTGCCACAGTTATAGATTCGTGTTAACAGCCAACTCCTCTGCCAAGATTCTACACAGTTACAGCTTTATATTTCGCGTGTTACAGGCTAATCTACTCATTACCATTTTACCATGTGGTTCTGATTATTTACTTAGAAAACTGAAGAAAAAAAAAAAGCCTGAAACTTTTAAATGGACCTACAGCGATGCAAAACAGGAAGTGGATTAATGGAATGAGCTCTGATCATTATCAGTGTTTTAAGAAAAAGCCGACTAAGTGTAGCGTCTGCAGACATGTCAACGCAGGCCCCTAACAGCACTCCTCCCTGAATTATTTCCTCTCTTTTTTTTTTTATTCCTCATTAGCTTTGCTAAGTGGCCAAAACGCCACGCTAACACTTAGCACGCCGCACGCCCGCTCCCGGGCCAACAGATGTAAAGTGTCCGAGCTGTCTGACAGCCTCGCGGCGATGTATTACCCTGTTTATTCAGCCAAACGCCGCAGATTAATTGCGCTGTGAAGGCCGGGGTTAGCAATGCTAATTTAATCAGAGGCTGTTGTTGTAACACCGCCAGACCTGCTGGAGAAATAGCACCAAACATGTGAGGAGATTTGTGAGAACACAAAGGTGTTTTTTTTCTCAGGGCTGAGCAGTGGTGGTTTCCACCCTGAAATCAGCCTGAAGGGTCAGAGAGCAGACGGAGGGTTTTCCTCAAGGAGTCGCTCTGTAATCCGCTCTGACTTCCAGTGTTTCGTGTCCAAACTGCTGCCGTCACTCCGCTCTGGAAAACACATGTGTTCTTCTGTGATTTAAGGAGGTATTGTTGCTGAGACATTTGTGTGTGTGTGTGTGTGTGTGTGTGTGTGTGTGTGCAAATGCATTACCCCCCCCCCCCCCCCCCCCCGCCCCGCCCCACACACACGCACTCTCTCTCCCCCTACACACACATACATACAGTTGAAGTTGCTTACTTAACAGTTCACATTTGAGTCATTTAGATTTTTGCTTCTAACTGGTGAATTCCAATGAGGCGACGGTCAGCCTGCAGCAGAGATGAAGTGAAATGTTTGCACTGCAGCAGAGCATGAGGAATACCTCTATGGTGATTGTGCTGCAGCAGTACTACCAGCTGTGTTACAGTACTGCATGCGTTACTGTTAGTACTAGTAGTCCCGATGGCCTCTGCTTAGTTTCCCACATAACCTGTTGGATTGAATTGCGACAGCCAAACGTACTTCTTTGTCAACACTCGATGTATTCATGTTTTACGTGTTTCATCATGTTTTGTCCTGTGTTGTCCGCTATTCCACAATATGTTATGTTTGTGAGAAACTCGACACAACCTCTCTCACAACTGTACTTGTGCTACAGTACTACTTGTTCATTTGCAGCACTTTCAGTACACGTTGTGTTCCAGTACCTGAGGTTGTAGTTAATGAGCTGTAGGAAGCTGCTGTGTTTTAATGGCTGCATTGTAATTTTACATCTGTTCCACTGCTTACACAGGCTGTTTTCTGTCTGTGTGTGTGTGTGTGTGTGTGTGTGTGTGTGTGTGTGTGTGTGTGTGTGTTTACAGCTACAGATGCAGAACTGTGGGCTAAATGGGAGCAGGCGCTGGGACCAAAGTACCAAGTTCTGGTGAGAGAACACCGTTTTACACATTTTCACTGACACTGTCCATCTTGGATGTTTTACACGGATGAGTGTGTGTGTGCGTGTGCGTGTGCGCGTGCGTGTGTGTGTGTGTGTGTGTGTGCGTGTGCGTGTGCGCGTGCGCGTGTGTGTGTGTGTGTGTGTGTGTGGTCAGGTGGTGAAGTTGGATCCTGTCATTGAAGATGATGCAGAGCTGCAAAAATCCTCCAAGGTAAAGAAAGTCCCTGTGTTGTGTGAACACTGTGTGTTCTGAGCTGTGGTGTGTGTTGTTAACATACAATGGCTACAGTTTGTGATGCAGTTGAATTCTAATACTCTGTTCTTTAAAGGTGTTGCTCTTTTCCTCCTGATGTCTTGTGTCGTTGCTTACAGCTGCTGCCCGTCCACACTGTGCGTCTTGGTGTGGAGCTGGACTCGTTCGATGGTCACCACTACATCTCCTCTGTGGTCCCTGGAGGCCCCGTGGAAAAACATGGAGTCTTGAGACCAGAGGACGAGCTCCTGGAGGTAAATACAAGTACACTGACACACAGACAAACACTGTGGGACTGAATCATAGACTGTATAGAAGAAGTGGACGTAGTCATGGTGACGTCACCCATTGGTTTGTGGACTGATGTTTTGAAGCCTGGAGCTTAGTGGTTTTGCCGTCGCCATGTTGTTATTACTCCAACCAATGAAAGGAAGTTACCATATTTGGAATGTGGAGGAGTGACGTAGAGACGCCGTATACGGCTCTGGTAGTGGCAGCGACCTGTCAATCACAGAAAGCCCGCCCTAAATCATACCCTGCTTTATGGTTTATTTGACTCTAAATGGGAAAACTCTAAATTTGTTGTTTAACATTATATATAATGTATATGTAATTTGCTGTGTGTGTGTGTGTGTGTGTGTAGGTGAATGATGTGCAGCTGTACGGTAAGTCTCGTCGAGAAGTGGTGTCGTTCCTCAAAGAAGTGCCTCCTCCGTTTACTTTGGTCTGCTGCCGACACCCGACCTCTGACCTGGAACCAGAACCACAATCTGAATCTGAATCTGAACATGAACCTGTTCTGCGACCTGGACCTGGTCCTGGACCAGTGAGACAGCCACAACCCAGTGTGGAGGAGGTGAGAACATAAAGGAACACACACTCGATATTATTTTTTAATGAGAATATTTATCCAATATTGTGTTTGAAATCACATTTATGTTTACTGCAGTTAACTTTGTTCTACTGTTGTAAAGGTCTTTACATGTGTACAATGTCACATGTTAGTTACTTTAATGATCGTACTGTCAAGCTTAAAGTATATATAAAGTATATATATAAAGTATATGATATATGTGAAGCATGGATTTGACCCACTGCGTGGTGTTGTGTTCAGATCGAGCTGAAGCTGTCCTCGATGCTCTCTAGACAGACGGACCTGAGAGAGAGCCTCATTGAACAGCAACAGGTAGTGAGACAGGTAACCTGATCCAGTATATCAGCATCTCATTGTCATACAGGAATATAGTGTGTGTGTGTGTGTGTGTGTGTGTGTGTGTGTGTGTGTCTGTGTGTGTGTGTGTGTGTGTGTGTGTGTGTGGTCTTAAGATAACTGACTTTTGTATATTTGCTTGGTCTTTGTATGGTCATACATTAGTTTTAAGACTCTGTTGTCACTGTTGTGTGTCAGGAGGAGCAGGTATCCCCCGTAGAGGAGGTGCTGATGGAGGCTCAACACAACCAAGAGGAGGAGGAGGAAGAGGATGAGGAGGAGCTGGGTGAAGATGAAGATGAGCTGGCTCAGTGGTCTCCAGACGTTCAGACCCTTGAGCTTCAGAAGGAGAGAGACAAAGGCCTCGGCTTCAGCATCCTCGATTACCAGGTAAGGACAACACTGTCCTCCACCTGCTGCTGCACCCACAACACCCTGTCATTCTGTCTCTTTACAGTTATCGTTCACCTTTCACACAAAATAATATACAGCACATTGCTTCATACGACACAATAACAGGCACGCAGAACTGTGATTGATCCTGAAATTCATACTGAATTTGAATACAGAATGTTTTTTTTATAAATCACATTTTTAAATCAAATGTGGCAGACGTCTGCCGTTTCCAGGAGGCAACCTCCGGGTCAAAGTAAAACCAATGTGGAGGTGCGTTAAACTTGCATTCTTTCTAATGGCCATCAGAGGGCGACACCTATTTAGAGTCAAATAGACCATAAAGCAGGTATGCTTCAGGGCGGGCTTACTGTGATTGACAGCTGGCTGCCACGGCGTTGTCTGTTCTGGGAGTTGTACGTGTTTGTACAACGTTGAACCCTTTCACAGAGTGTTTTCACTTCATGAAAGTTAATTGTAACATTTTGGTCGCCCGAAAATGTCTCAGTCAGCGCTCGGTCTTACTTAGCTCCACCCTCTCGCGTCACTCCTGGTTACAAAAAGCCAAACTCAAGGCTTCTAATCTGAAGTCCACAAACCAAGGAGTGACGTCACAACGATGACGTCATCGTCTTCTCTACAGTCTATGGCCGATTCCAGCTTTTCAAACTTACTTACTTTAAACTTAATGTCTTTAGGTATTTTACTCTTGGCTCAACACAACACGTTAAGACGTCTCTGTGGTGATGTGAAATCATAAAAGCCCGTAAATTATTCTGGATCTGGATGAGGTCTCGCATGCTCAGTCCACACTGAGTACCATGAAGGACTCTTCCTTTCCCCCAAGAAAGAAAGTCATATTCTGAAATTTTATCAAGTCAAGTTTAGTCTTGCTGGAAATACATTATTTAGTGCTGCCAATTTCTGTTAGTAGATGATGGCCTAAAAATTAGATACAGTCTTTAATTATATTGCAATCGTTGTGAAATAGCACTTATGGTCTTTTCTTCAAAGGTTAATGTTTTATTTCATAAAAATGGTCTATTTTTTATTCTGTTAGCAGGTGTGGTCTTTGTTCCCAGTGATTCCACCTCTGCTATGTAACAATGCAGAACACTTTAGAATTTATTGTGTGGGGAACATAAATATCTGTACAATACTTTACAACTCTGAGATTTTCCGTTTGGACCAAAGCTTTGGAGCAGACTAAAAATGGTCTGTCTGACGTCTCTAAAAATCACAACAACAACAAAAAAAGAACAGGAACCCACAGAAGCAGTCTCACACAGAGTTAATTAGCTCCCTGTGGTTGTTTGGTGATGAGGCGGATGAACACGCATGCAGAAAGTAGAGTGAGGTGTCTGAGTGAAGCAGTGGACAGCAGGACAGAGGGGGTGACTCACCCGCTCAACAAGGTCTGCTTTCAGGTGTGTTTGCACCAGCGGGCCGCTGTTTTCTGCAGTTCTGTTGTAGAGACACAACGCATCACAATGCATTACAATGCATCATTCAATTTAGTCGACTCAGCTTTTATGTCCGAACACGTGAATATCTCCAAATGTCCGCCTGGAATCAAGGATGAACTGATGGGAATTTGATTGTCAAATGTCACATGTTTGTCACACGTTTTGGGCCATCAAGGATTCACATGCTAGTTATGACAGTTTTACACCAATGTCTAATGGGATAAAATGATAAAGTGAAGATGATTTTGGACAGACATGGATGTAAACCATTACATGACCACCCGGCAGTAATTCTAGTTTTGTTCAGATGATGTTAATAAAAAGAGTAGATTGTAGAGTTGCAGTTGTAGAGGTTTCTGCCATTTTCTTCAAAGGGTATTTTTTATGGAAATTTTTCCTTTTCTGAATCGAGGGTCTGAGGGCAGAGGGTGTCGTATGCTGGACAGATTGTAAATTTGTGATATTGGTCTTTTATGAATACAAAAGTCGGAGGCGGAGTCGGACGAGTCATCTTTTCGCCATAGTAGGAAAAAAAAAAAAGACTGAAATAAGAAAAGAATTAAGAAATAAAAACTACATAACATATAGAGGCTAAAATTGCAGGGAAAAGGGACAGTGGTGTGGTGAATATGAGATGAATGCATTAATGCAGCCGTTAAGAGGCAATTGATATGCTCTAAATCCCTTTGAGAGAACCTTTTAAGTAACGGACAAAGACAAACAACAGTGCTGCAGTCCGACATACGCGAGCACGAGCTCTGATTGAACTGGAGCCGCAGCTACAGCTCAGATTCTGGAGACGCATACTTAATGCCCCCCCCCCCCCCCCCCCCCCGCAGTGGACCTGAAGCGAGTTAAATCGATTTAAACTTATCTTTCTTTAGATTTTTTTGCGGCGACTGAAAGATATCATGTTTAGCATCGCCGCCGTCTGGAGAGTAGCTTTGGGAAACCCTGTTTTGTTCTCCCCCACCCTGCTTCAGCACTTTAGGCACAGCTTCACCTTCGAGACCTCTGCCTCCTCCTCGTCTCCTCCCTCTTCCTCCTCCTCCTCCTCAGTCGGCCCCAGCTGAAGCGGTTGGGAGGGGGGGTTTCCAGGTTAACTCCCTGTTGGTCTACATTCACGTCAGCCTGCACATATAGCATCTGCCCAGGGTGCTTGTGTGTGTGTGTGTGTGTGTGTGTGTGTGTGGTGTAAATCGTTATTTCCTTAACATTTGAACTACCTAATAAGACATGAGAAATGAGCACTTAAAGTTTATTTACATGTAATCAGATGAAATAAGTTCTCACTTCCCTTCATTCACATCTCACCTGCTCTTCTGAGGATGGAGGAGATGTACTTAGTCCTCGAGCTCCTCCTCCTCCTCCTCCTCTGTCTAAAAACATGTTCTCCAACCTCAAGGCCTGGCATG
Source organism: Cebidichthys violaceus (assembly GCF_023349555.1). Taxonomy (NCBI): domain Eukaryota; kingdom Metazoa; phylum Chordata; class Actinopteri; order Perciformes; family Stichaeidae; genus Cebidichthys; species Cebidichthys violaceus. Next base: position 14,077,677 of record NW_027176296.1, read on the forward strand.
GAAGCAAGCAAGCGTAATTTACATCAGTCTTTAATTAAATTATGCCCCAGCATACAATGATATTTTAGACAATAATTATCTTCAAAAATGTGAGCTATTGTCTGTTCCCCTGGTGTATTATATACATGTTGTATAAGTCCTGAATCTGAGATTTTCAGGCTCTTTTGGTTTAATTCCTGCATGTTTCCATTTCCATTCTTTTAATAATCCTTAATGAACAGTCTCCTCTCCGTGTTACATCAGACACCTGCGTGTCCAAGTGTCCGTCAGCGGAACTCTAAGCCCCAAGCTGCTCCTCGGGTCGCTACCAGGCGCTTCACAGCAGCCCACTGCTCGTAACACTGAGGATGGTTTAAACACAGAGGTCCATGTATGTATATGGCGGTAAAATGAAAAGAAATAATATTAAAGTCATCATCCAAACTGTAGAAGACACTTAAATAAAGAAGCAGCGTTGTTGTCATACAGGGCGACCGTGACTCGGAGGTAGAGAACGTCTCCTTCCCATCGGAAAATCTCCGGTTCCATCCCACAGCTCCTCCGGTCCGTATGTGGGCCAGACTCTGAATTAGTTTAGAGTCCTGAAGGCGCCTCGCAGCGCATCAACGTGTGTGAATGGATGAATATCGACATGTAGCGGAGAACGCTTTGAGTGGTCGGAAGCTAGAAAAATGCTATGCAGAAGCAAGTGAGTACTAACTTCTATAGTAGCCTCCAGGGCCCAACGCAGAGGCTCCTCCAGTCCTAAGATGGGGCGGTTTAGGTCCAGAGGCTGACAGGAAATACTCAGACAGTGACTGAGGGGAACAGTTTTAAACGAGACGGGTGACATATGGGCAGACAGACGGACATATAGATGGTTGGCTGTACTTGTACTAGAGGTCCCGTCGTCAGTAAAGATCGTAGTGTTGCAGAGCTGAGCTCTTAACACCTTGACTCTGAACAGGATGTCTTAAAGAATGAGCAGGTGGACTGTGGTGAGACCTCATTTGTAAGATTTGTTTGAATAAATAATTTCAGCTATTGAATGTAAAGACTTCCTTAAATGGACAGTTTATCCAAATCATAAAACAAACTAAAAACAAACTTATATTCCCTCTTCTGTCCTCTGGTATCTATCTATTCAGCTGCTCATTCTTCTTCTGCTGCTTCAATGCAAAAAGAGCTGCATAGAATTTAACTTTCAGCGTTTTAAAAGAAAACTCTGCAGCGATGTGCGTTGTAGTGATTCACAGTGTGACTGTGGAGTTAGATGTTGTACTTACCTTGTTTATGATCTCATGTATCACAGTTCATTCAGTCTCTGTAGGTCAACACCCTCGTACTGAACAGCCAATCAGAAACCACATACTGATTTCTTGACCTCATAAATGATGTCATTGTGGGTGTGTGGGTGTCATGGCTGGTTGGTCTTGGCTGCAGCTTCAGATCTGGACAAAGCAGCCTGTGTTCAGAGACCAGCTGGAACCAACACACACACACACACACACACACACACACACACACACACACACACACACACACACACACTGCTACACTTGTGAGGACTCTCTTTGACATTATACATTTACTATCTGCTATCTGTAATGTTAACGTTAATCTTTACCAAGTTTTACTCAGAAAAAACTCACTTTTCTAAACTTACTAAAGTTCACATCCTTTCTCATGTTTTAAAATATCTAACACACAAAATAGAGAACATGAAATGTCTTGAATGTCTTTTATGGTGTTCCCACTTCAAAAATGTCCTCTCCTAAAAAACTCAGAAAATATAGGCTCTAACAAGAAAATATCTCGCACACAAAAGTCAAAAAACTTTTTAACGTTTCTGACTTTCCAAAGTTCAAGTTTATTGTTATCTTTACGGGAACCAGTACGACCTTTCAGAAATCACTTTTGCACTTAGTTTCCTAGTTATCTTTTCTTAGTCATCATGTATACGAGATATCTGATTTCCATACAGGACGTCACTGACATAAAATATGTCAACACACAAACATTATTTCAGATTTGTCCTCACTTTAATAACGTCCTCATTTTCCAAAGTTGTCCTCACTGTCGTCTCTTAAATTAGCAAAAGCAAAATGAACGAATATCTTATTCGTATATGAAACTTTCCGAGAATATCCTCACTTTGCAAAAAATATACTTTTTCCGAAACAAGTACTCTCTCACTTATGTAGCCATGTAACCTTCGGTGTTCTCTTCCTAATCAGCACATAAACAAGAAACTCATATGAGATATAGGTTATCAAATATTTTACACGCAAAATTGCAAGAAAAAAGTAAAATAAGGAATAGGATAACTATTTTTTACTCTCACATTCATTCTTCACTTTTGTTTCGAGTGTGTTAAAACAATTCAGTAAATATAAATGAAATACATAGTTTTGTATTCATCTTTCCGCCACATTTAAAGTGCATATGATTTGAAAAGAAAAGTAAAAATAATCTGAGTTTCTGACTCCTGCATTTCACCTCAGAGTGAAACCGACCTCAACAATTTTCTTAAAAAAAAAAAAAAGAAGCAACTTCTCTCCCTCTCTTTCCTCTATATCTCTCGCCCAAGGGCATCTCGGTCCAGTGTTCCTGCCAAAGTGTTTCCTGTTACTGACTCTCCGGCTGTCAGAGTGGAGTGAAAGATGGTTAGAGGCAATAAGTGAAGAGCTGGTCTGTCTGTCTGTCTGTCTGGACTCAGGCGGATAGTTTCCACTAAAACCTGACACCTTTATAACAGGACCAGTTTCATACCTCAAAACTGTGTTTTCTCCCAAGAGACACATGCAGGTCTACTAGAGCACAGACGGACTGAAAAAGAAACTTTTAATTTTAATTCTAGAAAATGTGTAGTTCATAGATTTACATATGTTCTTGAACATCTCAGCTCAACTTAAAGGTTCCCTGTGCAGTTTTTAACCTCTAGTAGTGCTTAGAGCAGCACTTTTTTAAGTAAGTCCTTCACTAATTTCCAAATCACATACTTTTTTATTTTTCATTTAAGCACATACTGTAGCTGTCCTTACAAAGTATGTACTGTTACATGCAGTATCTATTCAGTTGGGACATACTACATCGCTATAACCAAAGACTCTTTATAAGAAGTGGACGTTGTTTTGTTGGTTTGTAGATTGCCGTTTTGAAGCCTTGAGTTTAGCATTTTGGCCGTCGCCATCTTGGCTTTTTGCAACCAGAAGCGACACGAGAGGGTGGAGCTAAGTACAACTGATAAGAATTTTAGGCGACCAAAATATTACAGATGTGGACAACTCCCAGACAGGACAAACGCTGTGGTAGCGACCAATGGAGCATCATTTACTAAATGAACATCATTCTGTATTGAAGAAGACTTGAAACTAGAGATTGAGCTCTGCTGCCTCGGGGCGATTGGTTTCCCCGTCGCTCAGAGGTCCTGGTGGCCGATCGACCCGGTCACGTCTGTTTTCTGTCCTGGCCCCACAGTGGTGGAATGAACTTCCCACTGACGTCAGGACAGCGGAGTCGCTGCCCATCTTTCGGCGCAGGCTGAAAACCCACCTCTTCAGGAAGTGCTACCCTGAGCCTTCCACTCAGCATTTATTGTATTCATACTAGCTTGTTGCACTTATTGTATTCGTATTACTTATAGCACTAACTGTTTTTCTTGTTTCTGCACTGTACTTTGGCTCTGAGTTATGCTCTGCTTCATGCTCTTAGATGCTTGTTTGGAAAAGGAAATGTACTTATGACTTCTGGTGACTAGTAGTTCTTTTGATTACCAATGTTGAATGCACTTATTGTAATTCGCTTTGGATAAAAGCGTCTGCTAAATGACTGTAATGCAATGTAATGTAATGTAAACTCTGTTTACTGAGGTAATAAATCAAGAGAGAAGTAGAGTCATTTTCTCATAGACTTCTAAACAACCAGAGGAGTCGCCCCCTGATGGACACTAGAGAGAATGCAAGTTTAAGGAACTTCTGCATTGGCCTCACTTTTCAGATCCAGAGGTTGCCCCCCTGGTCATGTCATTGCACCTTGAACTTTGACCCTTTTGTTCATATATCCGCTGTGCAAAGGATTGCGGGTCAGAATAGCCAGAGATGCATGCTGGCTTGAATAGTGCAAAATTTGACCGGCTGCAGAAGGACATCCTGGTATTTTTGGCATACTGCATTTGAAAACTATCTAATGAGACATACAAATTATTTTTCTGCTGTACTGAATAGTATTGGTGTTGGAAAGCACAGCATGTTTTTTGTGCAGGATGTACTACACATTCTTGCCGATCAACAGGTCCCCTATATTTTAACTTCTGCCCTTCTTAAGTTTTAGATTCCCATTTTTCTCACATAAGAGCACCATTGAGACACTGATGTGGGGGGGATCAGGTCTGGCTCACAGTCAGCATTCCAGTTCAACCCAAAGGGGGTTGGATGGGGTTGATGTCAGGGCTCCGTGCAGACCAGTCAAGTTCTTCCACACCAAACTGGGAAACCACTTCCTCGTGGAGCTGGCTTTGTGTCATGTTGAAGCTGAAAAGAGACCAACACAATAAAACTTTCATCGTATGCTGGAGCGTTAAGATTTGCCTTCAATGGAACTAAGAGCAGGAAAAAAAAGACCCGGATTATGTAGACGGGAGTGTTCGTAAACTTTTAGCCTTAAAGTTTATATTTATTGTGAGAAAATGGAGGAAAAAAAGTCTGGAAAGTTTGTTCTTCATATTAGTAAAACTTCAGAGTCCCTGAAAGGTCTTGAGTATGTTTAGAATAAAAATGTAAAGTCTAAAGTTCGGTCTCAAAGTTCCTAAAATACTTATTCCCTTAACAGAGTTTCATTCTAACTGGCATCATAAAGGTCTTAAAAACTTTGTGAAGACACTCTGCAACCTATATATATATATATATATATATATATATATATATATATATATATATATAAAAAAAAACACTCCTCATTGTTATATGCGTATGAGTAGTTAACCGTGGAAACATTTCACTACTTTTGGCAAAGTGCATTTTTAATTTCTTTATTTTTCCCTCTCACACTTTCTCCTACATTTCTGATAACTCCACTTCTTCTTTTTTTTTTTTTTTTTTTTGACAGCAGAGGCCTTTTCTTTTTCCGGAGGATCTTGTAGGAGTGAAGGACTTGAGTTCTGACTCCTCTCCACCTGTAGCCATGTTGTTCGGTCTAAAAATACAGCTCGGCTTTGTTCTGGCAGCCTGAAACTTGGCACGGCAGCTCGTGCTGCAGCGCGGGCGATGCCCAGGGTTCAGCGCAGGGGAATTTACAAAATGTACATCCGCTCTAACCAGGAGAAGTATTATAGTTGGCATATGAATCTCTGAGGGGTTTGGATCCGGGGAAGGACCGGGCCGTCCTCCTGGTTACTCAGGTTAAACAGATGGAGCGGAGACGAGGGCTTGTTTGTGGAGTTCGCTCCACTTTACTTTTGGACAAAGTTAGATGATTACTAGAAAAGTGCACTCAGTAGAGTGCAGATCTCCGCCAGGTGTGTCTGAACTGGGAGTGCAGGCCGTGACAGTAGTGGAATGATGGGGACAATATGTACGTTACATTATCACGGTGTAACCAGAGTGGACAGGCTACGTGGAAACAAACCGCAGACACAATGTCCATGTAAAGCAGACAGCATTATTGCTCTGCTTGCTGTGTTATAAAAAACACAGCGGTAGGTAGTTGTACCCATAGACTGTATATAGAAGTGGACGTCGTAATTGTGACGTCACCCATTTGTTTGTGGACTGCTGGCAATTTCCCATCTTGGATTATGGCCGTCGCATAGGAGTGACGTAGAGACGTCGTATAACTCTCTGGTAGCGGCAGACCAGAGGAGTCGCCCCCTGATGGTCAGTAGAGAGAATGTTTTAAGACTTCCACTTTGGCTTCACTCGGCAGAACCGGAGGTTGCCGCCTTGTTGTACCGAACTGAACAGACCCAAAAGTAATGCGGCACGCGGGCATTCATTGTGGTAAGGGCGGTTTAGCGAGATTAGCTCCGTTAGCTGTTAGCTCCTTTGCTTCGTTAGCTGTTAGCTTCGTTAGCTGTTAGCTTCGTTTGCCAAACGCACCTCTGGACTCTGCTGCCCACTGGCTGCTAACGGCTCAGTTCAGTGTGCTATTTGTTAAGCAATAGTTATACATACTACCTGGTGCTACTTATAGGTCAAAATGAATTCCAAGCTAGTCCATAGCAGGTCACCTGAACTTGTTCAATAAGAAATGAATGATGAATAAGATCAAACTTTATTTATCCAAAGGTTGCAGTACAACGTATGAAAGAGTGCTGATAAAGTAAAATACAAACAATAAAAAAATTATCAAAAAGGTGCAAAACCCAAATGTACACAAATAAACATAAATAGGGTTAATACTAATACTCGATATTACTTGAGTTTAATTTATTTATTTTGTTCATATACAACTACCTAAATTATTTTAAATGAATTACAACTAACCTATTGAAATGTCGGATGAAGTTTAAAAGACTTTCACATAATTAGTACCAAAATCCATGATTTAGAGATTAGAAAATAACGCATCACCTAGTACCGCTCTATAACTATGATACAAAAGTCATGTTGAACAACTCACAAAGAACTAAAATGTCAGTAGCGAATTCACAAAATAATTCATTGTCAAAGCACCATAACCCCAGTTCTTGTTTTACAGTCCTGAAACGGTTTACTTTTCCAGTGTCACTGCAGACAGTTTCAACATTTCAATTTGCCTCCAAAGATCTCGTCTTTTTTCCTTCTTCCATCCACCCGTCTCTTCTGTCTCTGATTGTTCCATCTCTAGTTGGCGTGCGTTTGAGCTTTGACCCCCTAACTGTTGTTTTTTCTGGGAGCCTATTCTCCCATCGACCTCCTCCCCTTGGCATGTTTGTGTGTTGTTGTTGTGGTGTTTGTACGAGTGGGTTTTCTCTCGTTTCTCTGGTCTCTGTCTCCCCCTGCCTGTCTCTCTGCTGCCTTGCCTTCCTGTCTCTTTACTGAGACTCAGTCTGAATGATGGGACAATAACTGTCTCCCTCTCTCCGGCTGTCTCTCTTGTGTTGGGGGGGAGGAACATAGGGGGGGGGGGGGGGCTTTGGCTTTCTCACAACTCTTGAGCTCGTATCGCACTCTGACAGGTTCAAAGACAGAGATGTAGTTTTCCCTCCTGAAAGGTTGCTGGTTCGAACCCCCCCGTTGGCAAACACTTGTGGCCTCCAGTAGAGGATTGTTCACAGGTCTTCAGCTCAGTGGGATGCCAACTGTGTGCCAGGGATTTGTTCACATCCTTCTTTTATGTGTGGGTTTTTAACAACATTTCACCTCATGGACATTTTATTTTGTGTTTTCAAGCAGATCAAAATGTAAGAAATACGAAATAATGATCAGAATCACCATTTAAAAAAATAATTAGCAGTTATGTCGCAGCTAATCACTTCGCAACACGCTGTCCAGCTCTTGAGTTTTCCAGGTATACAGACGTTAGAAATAACCGTTCAGAGAACGCTATGGAGAGATTAGTAACTGTAAACTGAGGTTTTAGAATGTGAACTAATAATAATAATAATAATAATCATAATACAAATAATATACTTTCTTTATTCAGCAAAGTTACAAAGAGCTTTGCATGGTCAAACCAGTAACAAAGACATTTCAGGTCTATATGAACATAAAAATAAATAAATAAAATACCCAAAAGTAAGGTAAAAATAAAAAACAGTCAACATTACAAAGATGACATGTTGGAAATAAAATGATGTGCTTGCATTAATAAAATCAAGTTTAAAGGATGATGTTTTGAGAAGTGATTTCAAAGATGACACTGGTTCTGTAAGAACTCTGATCCTCAAGCAGAGCTCCAGAGCCTGATGTGGTTTGTGTCTTTCTGAAGGCGTCTGTCTCAGGTATTGAAAGCGCTGAATGTAAGTTGGTAAATGACTCGTAACGTGACCGTGTTTTTTGACTCTCTCTGCAGGACCCGCTGGATCCCGGTCGGTGCGTGATGGTGATCCGGTCTCTGGTCCCCGGCGGCTCGGCGGAGCGCCACAGCGGTTTGCTCCCCGGGGACCAGCTGGTGTCGGTCAACCAGACCCAGTTGGACCCGCTCACCTTGGACCAGGCCTTGGAGGTCCTGAAGTCCGCCCCGCCCGGCACAGTCCGCCTGGGCATCCGCAAGCCTCTGTCTGCGGTACGTCGGCTACATCTTCTGGGTGTTTTTTTCTTCTTCAGGTGCTGCTTGTTGTTGTTGATGATGAGAGTCTGAACTGTCTGTGCAGGTGCAGGGACCAGAGAGGATCAGCCAGGGGTATCTCAACAACACACAACTGCCCGTACCAAAGGTAACGCACACACTCACACATTTATGTTGTACACATTTTATGACCCACGTCCACTTCCTTAATAGTACTGTCAACCAACTGGGCGTTTTGTCTGTAAGGTGTGAACACATGCAGGTTGAAATTCTCCACAGTCTCATGTGATCTATTAAGATTACATTACATTACATTACGGTCATGAAGGCGGACGCTTTTATCGACTTACAATTCAGTATCTATCTACCGTAGATACGGGAGCAATTTTGGGGTTAAGTGTCTTGCTCTCATTGACATGAGACTAGCAGAGCAGGAGCCGGGGATCGAACCGGAGCCGGGGATCGAACCGCTGACCCTCTGATTGAAAGGCGGCCCTGCTCTCCACTTAGCCACGGTCACCCGTGAGATAACTTGTTTTATTCAACCAACACTGAAAAATCCAAATACATTCAGTTTACAGTCACATATGATGAAGAAAAGCATCAAATCCGTATATTTGAGAGGCCGGAACAGGAGAAATCCTCAGATAAATATGTTTTCTTGAAGTTGAACAGTGGCAGCTCGTGTCTGTCTGTCGTCCCTGGTTGCGGGGAGATGTTGGTGCTACATCACGTGGTGGTATTTCAGACGATAGTCCGTGATAATCCAGTAGAGTGGAAGCTGTCACAGCTCCAGATCAATGCTTTTAGGAATGACATGCAGCTAGTTTGCAAGTCTAAATACTTCCAGCCGAGACGTGCGCACATTTCAACGGCGGAGGTTCATTCACGACCTCTGGATCGGTTTTCATCTGAAATATGTCGATTTTCTTTTTTCCGGGCTTTCGGCTGCGTAGACAGTCTTCATCAGCAAGAGGAAGTAGCTGTGAATCAAAGGTCGTAGGAGGGAAGTACTGCGGTACTTTAAAGTCACACCACACCTCTTTGACAAAAAAGATTGACATTTATCTGGCGTCCTCATTTCATTTAATTACATAAGAGACATTTGATTTTCATATCTTTAATGGACATTTTGTGTCATCGTCCCCGGTTGATTTGCATACAGTGACGCATCAACAATTACTCGTAACTCACGCGGTTTGATTTTACGACTGTTGCGGCACCAAATACAAGTCGTGTAATCACTTTAAGATCAATACAGAATACAGAAGTTGCGCCCCCAAAAAGTAGGGGTCGGCTCTCTGTGAGCCGATGTTCATCCCTCACACTCACGTAGACAGAGACAGAGTGTAAAGCTCTTTAAGACATATTTGTGATTTTGAGCTTTATAGATAAAATTAACTTGAGGAAATTGTTAATCAAGTCACTCAAGACTAATTGGACCATTAAAATGTTATCCTCTCTCACATAATTCTCTTCCTTCTCCTTGCTACCTCTTCCCTCAATCTCTCTCCATCTTCCACAGTTAAACCCCCCCCCCTCTCTCTCTCTCTCTCCCTCCCCCCTCCCTCTCTTTATCTTCTCCCTCTTAACTCACTTCAGTTTGCTTTATTGGTCCGGATATCAGACGCACAGCGCCGCCAAGACATTTGACTATAAAGAAAAATAAATAGAGAGATAAATGGACGTAAATAAATATGTGCAGCTTGACGGGGAAATGGATGAAAAATGGATACAGAGTTCAGACTGGTGATTGTATCTCTGTGGAAACATCCAGCAGGTTCATCTCTCTGCTGTGACACAAACGCTGGTAACTGATGGAAGAAAACCTGAGAAAATGACAGTTCATATATGACATGTTTCTCTTTTTTTTTTTGCTTATTGGTTGTAACATCCCCTCTGGAGTTTTATTTACAGAAAGATGACAGAGGTCAAGAAATAGAGCCGTACAGGAAGTATAAACTGCTGGTAGTTAGTAAATACTTTATTCAACTGATGCTGAATGTGTGAGGCCGATATCAACAGTCAGGAGTTAAGAAATTATGATTGATTCACCAATATTGCTCCTTTTTTTTTGTTCTTTTTGCATAAACTCACAGGATTAATCATTATTGATCAGGATCCATTGAATTTGCAAAGAACTGTGGCCAAGATTAACATAAATGATTGGCAGTGAAGACACAGACAGGAAACTTATTAATAAATCTTATGAATCACCTCAAACGTTTTTGTATCATACTTTCATTTGTTACATTTATACGACACTACAGATATAGTGTGTATCTCAATACAGTTTTATGTTTTCCTCAGTTACTTGCTGACTCTTCTACCAGAAGCCTCCACCGTCACTTCTTTCACTCAGTGTAGAGATCATAATCTGGCTGTAAAGATGTCTTATGAATCTTTTTTTTTGTTGTTGTTGTAACTTTTGTAAACTTTGCAGGAGTTTTGAGGAAAACGTGCAGGTGAGAACTTGTGCTGCTTTCGTAGCTCGATGCTACTGGACCAATGAATTTAGGCACAAAGACATTTTGCACCCAACGATTCAGTTTTTTAGCCAGGGCGGTTATTGCACATCATATCTGAGCTGTCCATGAAAGCTGTTGTAGTTGTTGGGACATCCTACAGACAGACAGACAGAAAGGGACTGTAACACCATCTATGTGTCGGTGATATGTAAACGTCTGCAGTTTGGAGTCTCGGTTGCTATGAACTCAGGAAGTCACGTTTTCTTTCTGCATTCAAATCTTTCTCTCTCCATCTCACCTCTGCAGTCTTTCCTCCTCTTCCTTCATCTCTCCCTTCTCTCTTTCACCTCCTTCCTTTCCTCTATCATCTCTCTTCTCTTTCATCTCCTCCTCTCTTTCACCTTCTCTCACCCTTTCTCTCTCTCTCTCTCTCTCTCTCTCTCTCTCTCTCTCTCTCCATCCTCTCCTTAATCTCTCCTCTCCCTCCTCTCTGTCTCTGCGAAGCTGCTGACTCAGCAGGATGGCTGGATGGTATAAAGTGCTCTATCAGCTCAACCAGCAGCATCTCTCTCTTAAGTGAGTCGGGGGGTGGAGAGAGGGGTTGGGGGAGGGGGGGGGGGGGGGGGGGGGGGGGAGGGGGGGTACTCTGAGGACACTTTGGTCCTCCAGCATCAGTACACTCAAGTACTGCGGGACTCTGAGGAAATACTACTGCAGTATTGTTGAGTTGAGGACAGAGATGATCCTCCACGGCTCTTCTGTCCAAACTATTCCTCGTTCGTGAAGTGGAGCCTCTCTCTGGCGTTCGTCTTTGCTTTTCCTGTTTGGCAAAGCAAGCAGAACTCAGGACTGTTTGGCACAGTGGAAATGTTAAAAACAGAACATCATTCACACAGAAATCTGCAAAAGATGTGGATTCAGTTGACGAACAATTGGTTTTAGTTCTAAGACTGCATGGAATCCTATCCAAACAGCTGTTTGTCGAGAGAACATGCTCTAAATTGTTATTAATCTTCATTCAATTCAATTATTCAGCACAAGTAAGTCTTCTTAAGACCTTTATCCTGAGGGGCTGTACATCTGAACAACTTGAAAGGGCCAGATGAAAATATGGCATAAATTTGAATGCACAAGTTATTATCTTGTGTTATTATCTTTGTATGTGCATTTTGAATGATATATATATATATATATATATATATATATATATAATAGCACTCTACTTAACTGTACTCTACTGCTATCTTCTGTGTACTATGCTGCGTATTCTACTGTACCCTTTTGTGTTCTATACTGTACTTTTCTGCATACTCTACTGTGTACTCTACTGTACTCTGATGCATACGCTACTGCACTCCACTGTACTCTGCTGTGTTCTACTGTACTCAGTTTTGTACTCTACTTCCCTCTGTCGTGCTCCACTGCGTACTTTACTGTACTCTGCTGTACTCTGTTGTGTTCTACTGTACTCTAATGAGTTCTACTGTACTCTGTTGTGTTCCACTGTACTCTAATGAGTTCTACTGTACTCTGTTTTGTACTCTACTTCCCTCTGTCGTGCTCCACTGCGTACTTTACTGTACTCTGCTGTACTCTGTTGTGTTCTACTGTACTCTGTTGTACTCTACTGTACTCTGTTGTGTTGTACTGTACTCTAATGAGTTCTACTGTACTCTGTCTTGTACTCTACTTCCCTCTGTCATGCTCCACTGTGTACTTTACTGTACTCTGCTGTGTTACTTTCTGTCCTCCTGCAGTATCCTCTGTGCAGCCGTTTTATTTCCTGTTTTATATGCAGCCCATTTGACTGAAGAGGGTTTTTTCACAGCCCACAGGTCTCTGATGGGTTTCCATAAAGACAGCCGGGTCGGCGCTGTCACTTCACCGCCAGATCGTTCTCGGTCACGCCAGCCCGCTGACCAGAGAGAGACCCCCGTTACACATCCACACCTCGTTAACTTTTTAGAGGTCATATGTAGAAGACTGCTGCTGCTGCTGTAGTTACGGGCTGCCATTACATTATTCTGATCATCTTTGTGCAGATAAAGAGCCGCAGCGAGTCACAGTTCAAACCCAGTCAAACAGGAATACAGGAGAGAAAACGAGCAGCTTTACGGGCCGCAAACAGCCGAGAGCTGTCGGACAACACGGTAACACCAGCCATCAACTTTTACTCTGGTTGTTGTAAAAGAGCCGCCTGCTCCCGACATCGCCACCATGTTCACTCCGGGCCTTTTTATTTGTTGATTTAATTGATTGTCACCCACTTCGAACAGTTATCTGATTTCAGAAACGTTCCTGTCTCCTTTAACAGCTAAATAAACAAGGACATTAACTCAGGAAATGAACGAGGACAGGGGACAGCAGCGGCGGCCGGCCACTTCTTTGAGAACTCGTTATCTCTGGAAGGCTGAACTTATTAGAATTTGGTGGTCAAATGTCAAAAAAAAATATGTTTTGCCACATTGCACACAACTGTCTAATAGGATGAAAAGAGGAAATATATTGGGAGTGTTTCACTTACATGTTATGGACAAAACTAGCAAAGTAATCTGTAGATTAATAAGTTGAATAAGCATTAGTTGCAGCCGTAATACAGATTTACACCTCAAGATGTGGTCTAACTGGAAGTTTTTCAAGATCCCAGCATCCAGCAGCACACCGCCTCGCCGAAATGCTGCAGAGAGTCTGAAGCGACCGACTCGTCATCTCAACTGTCCTCATCGTCTAATGGCAGAGATATTAAATGACAACATCTTTTAATCTTATGAATATGAGGCCAGGCAGTCACGGCCAAATACACATCAGTCTGCAGAACATCCTGTTAGCGTGATGAGCTCTCTGCCGCTGCCGCCGTCTGCTCCTCACCTCCATTATACGGCCGTGATGGGCCGGCTTCCCAGGCCCAAATTAAAAGAAGAGGAACAGAGTCCTTGACGATGCGGCCTCGTCGATGGAAATTAGCCTAAGTGTTGTCATTAATATTTCCCGGCGCGCGGGCTAATGTCTGCATCGTAATGTTAAGAACAGGATATCCCCTCAGTATCTGCTGAGGAAGGCTCTTTGGGGAGTTGGAGAAAACCTTTATGTGTTCAGAGATGAAGGCTAATGTTCAAAGTAAGTCAAGTTTTAGATTTAGTGTCGGGCTGCCTTTTTTTTCAGTTTAGTTCCTTCACTGAGGAGACGGCTCCGAGTTTCTGGGTCCTACAGTCTGACTCATTTAGGGAGTGCTTTCATTTACCTGACATCCAGGTTGTCCTAGATATACAAAAAAACTAAAAAACAGGCTCCAGTGGACTGGTGGAGCTGTTTGGATGTTTCCCGATTTAGCTCTCAAATCTCCTCGGGTGCCGTGTAAAGTGTTTTTACTTTTGTTTTTTTTGAAGAGCATTCTGTCCTCCAGGTGACCTCTTACTCAGACTCAGGAAGACGCCTTCCTTCTGCTGTGACCTTTGACCTTCCTCTTGTGGACTTTTGTTGTTGTTAAACTCTTTGTTTGTGTTTCAGGGTTTCGGCGACGGCTCCATCCTGCCAGAAGACCTTCGTCAGGAAGAGGAGGAGGAAGACGAGGAGCCAGAACTTATCCTGGACGGAGGTCTGCCTCGCTACTCCTCCTTCTCTCTGACCTCTAATCTCCTGCCTGTGGAGGAGGGCAGGGAGATGGCTGTGGACGAGGATTTAGAGGAAGGGGAGGAGGAGGAGGAGGAGGAGGAGGTGACGACAATGATGCAGGAGACAGTGGAGGAGAGCGTGGGCTCCCTCCCCAAGAGACCTCCTCCGTCTTGGGAGGAGTGGAAGCTCACCTCCAGCCGGTCCAGTAGAGCAGTGGAGGTGAGGGTGTGGAGCGATGATGCACCGTAAATATTTATTACGCGCTGAGCGAGCCAGGTAGTGTTAGGGACGTCATTTCCCCGATTAATAGGTGAAGCCGAGCTGAAGCTTAATGTTTCCTGCAAATGTTTCAAATTATAAGCCAGGAAAGTTGTCTCAATGACATCAAGATCTTTTATTTTGAAAGAACTTCTGTGGAGAAGAGAAGCATGATGTGCCAGATAGGAAATACAGGGGATGTAGAAATGGGAATGACATGCGAAACAAAGATCTCTGAGTGGAATAAAACCAGGAACTACATCTACATCTCCTTCCATTTGAAGATCTCAAAACATTACAAACTTGCAATTGTTATGAATGTAATTTCTCTATTCTGCAAGTCAGTTGTGTGTTTTAAACTATTTGTTTTGTCTGCTTTATATTGTTTACCGGTATACGTTTCTTGTACACAAGTCTCTCTTGATTTTACAAAAAGGATTCCCAAACTTTTTAAGGAACACAAATTGTCCTGTTTGGCTTTTATTTTGAAACACTTGCAAGAAACATTAAGCTTAAGTGACGGTAAATTGCAATCACGAAAGGTCAAAGTAGTGACAGCAATTAGTAAGTGATAAAAAATAGTGTTTGTCAACCAGAGAAAGAGTGGCGAGTACGACATGACTGTTGTTGTACTTTGAAATTTAGCACATTTTACTACAGTCTTAATATTTTTACTTTATTTGAGAAATTACTGTATTTACACACCAGTGTTTCCACACACATTTTTTAGTGTAACAGGCAGTAATTTCTCAGTGGTATATTGAGCCGTCCTTCATATTTCAATTTTCTGATATTGCAATTTAATGTGATATTTTTTTTAAATGATTTGTATTCATTGTTTGTGTTTTCAGAAGCAGGAAGAGCTCAGCGAGCGAGAAGAGGAGGAGGAAGACCAGCTGAGATCAGACCAAGAAAGCATTGTGTCCATAGGAAACCTGATTGTTGGTGAGAAATCTTTTCAAATCATCCACAAAGATGTTGTGAAGGTGATATTCTTGTTTGCGACTACAATTGATTTTAAGATTTATACATTAACCACATACCTGCAAGTCTATAGACAACAGATAATAGTATCCAAACCAAAGAGCATTGATTCAATAGAGTGTAGGATATATATATACAGACAAAATATACAACTACAACTACAGTAAAACCATTAATTAACTGTGATTGCATTTGTGTGATGCATCTGATGTGTGGTGAAGGCGTCCAATGCCGCGACGCCACACAGTGCTGCAAGTGCGCATCGAACTTTCAAAATAAAAGAGAGGAGAGGGAAAAAAAGGTGCGATGCATCCAGCTGTTTTTTTTATGCACAATTTAAATTTGTCCATAAAAAACAGCTGGATGGAAAAAAGACGCAAGTTGTTTGTGTGGATAAAAGTAGTTAACTTCCAGTGAAGAGCTGACGGATCAGATCTGTGTGGAGCGATGAGGAGACTGTAACCGTCCTCACATTGATACGTGAAACAAACACAAATCATGTTCTCCAGATGCTTTTCCTTCATTTGAGCTTTGATGTGGAGCGTTTTTTGTTCTTCTTCTGCAGTGCTTTAACGGCGCCGACCGGAGAAATAGCTCCAGCAGCTCTTTATCTCCATCAACACATGAACCTATATTTACACCACACTAGTGGACTGAAACGAGCATTCGTTCATGTTTTATTTTGCAGATTTTTTTTTATAAGGTGATTGAAATTTGCAATAATATAGATGGAAACATGGCTGCAGAGGGAGAGAGGGTGTGTGTTTGACACCCTGCTAATCTGACTTTACTAATATATTGTGTGTGTGTGTGTGTGTGTGTGTGTGTGTGTGTGTGTGTGTGTGTGTGTGTGTGTGTGTGTGTGTGTGTGTGTGTGTGTGTGTGTGTGTGCGCGCGCGCGCGCAGGTATTTCAGACTCCAGAGACAGTGAAGCAGACTCTGAACTCACGCTGACAGACACCGACACAGAGTCAGTATCTACTCCACCATCACCTCCTCTTTGTCCTCTTCTGTCTTGTCCTCTTGCTTTCCCTCATCATCTCTTCTTTTTCCTCCCCTTGCTTTCCTTCCATCACCTCCTCTTTGTCCTCTGTCTTGTTCTCTTGCTTTCCTTCAGTCACCTCCTATTTGTCCTCCACAGTCTCTTCCCCTTGCTGTCCCTCCATCACCTCCTCTTTGTCCTCTGTCTTGTCCTCTTGCTTTCCCTCCATCACCTCCTCTTTGTCGTCCTCTGTCTCGTCCTCCTGCTTTCCTTCAGTCACCTCCTATTTGTCCTCCACAGTCTCTTCCCCTTGCTGTCCCTCCATCACCTCCTCTTTGTCCTCCGTCTTGTCCTCTTGCTTTCTTTCCATCACCTCCTCTTTGTCCTCCTCTGTCTCTTGCCCTTGCTGTCCCTCAGTCACCTCCTCTTTGTCCTCCACTGTCTCTTCCTCTTGCTTTCCCTCCATCACCTTTTATGTTTCCTCCCCTTATTATCTCCTCTGTCATCTTCTCTTACTCCTCCACCTCCTCTCCGCCTCCTCCTCTGTTGTCTCTGTGTCTCCTTCTTGTGTTTACACATGTCGTGGTGAACTGGTGTATACTGGTATACATCCTGCATGTGTGTCGCACTGTTTGTTCTAATCAATCCGATTTTTCCTTGAGAAACATAAATCAAACATCACTGAACCATTTTCTTATTAAAGTCGTATTACTAACAGACACAAAGTCTTTATTTATGATCTTTCATTTTAAGTGGGGTCTGGGGGATGAGCCCAAAATCTTCTTTCATGATATGTACTGTTTTATTTAATGAAGTAACACATGGTGAAGCCTATTTTGAACTCCATTGTAAATGAGAACTGGTTCTCAAATGACTTATTTGGTCATCTGGTGATTTTAAAGGTAAAAATAAAAAAACGTCAGTGCTAAATGGTCATAACAGTTGCAAGTCAAATTTAAATGAATATAAATAAATAGTAATTTCCATTTATGGCCATAGTGAATCACATCACACTCACGAACTGAGTGGTGATGTAAAACCAAACCTGCAATGTGTGAAAGATGTTCCCTTCAATTTCTGAGAGATGTGCGTGAGTGTACGTTTGTTATTATCAGTTTAGACGCAGTAGTCGTGCATCACGATATCTCGAGATACAATTTCATCACAACAGACGTGAAATGATCGTATTTAATTATCAAATTTGAAGGTTTATCCATATTTGTTTTTGCCATATTATTATGGCTGCACACATCTATCTGATGGCAATATATGCTACGTGTTGTGCATCATTTTAGACCCGTCACCATAACGTTCAGCGTGACAGATTACATACTTTGGGACTTCCGCTAGCTCTTTGAGTTAGAGCAATAATTGGCTGCGCAGCTTGATGACTGATGCAGGTTCCAGTGAGATGTTAATAAAGACAAACCTACTTTTCACAATTCTATTTCCCATCTTGTCGGCTCATTACGCTCGATCTGCTCCCAATTTCAGCATCTCAGTGACTGATTATAAGACGTAGAAATCACACCAGTGAAGAAGTCAACGGGTGAAAAATATATTTTTTTGTTTTTTCTCTCTCTGTGTGGAGGTCCGTCAGGACGATTGACACTGAAAGAAGGAAGAGGCGGAGCCAGGGAGGAGCCTCTCTACCAATCAGAGGAGGCCACGGGTGAGGAGACCTGCTTCATCTGCAGTTAGAATGAGCGCCGCTGAAACCCTGTAGCTAACTCTTTGTGTGCGTTCACAGCGATCTTCCTGAAAGAGAGGCGGGCGAGGGAGAGGAAACGCCGGCCTTCAGCCACTGGGGACCCCCCCGCAGGTAACGCACACACATATAACCAGCGTGGCGTTTTTTAAGTTTGTTTTATAACAGCTTGAACGACGCGACAAAACCTAATTTAGAGATCATTTTGGGGCTTTTCTTGTACAAACGTTCTGTTCACAGCCGTTTAGAGGCATAAACACAGATCTGAATTGTGTATTGTTCTAACTTTTCCCAGAATCCACATTTTAAAATATGCAACAATTTTACGTACGGTAAAGAATACAATAACATCAAAACCCCTACATATGCAAAACATTTTTAAAAAGAGAACAATTAAAATCATTGAAGAGACAAACCACGATAATCTCAGTTCATCTAAACATCCGTTATGCAAAAATGTCCAGGCCTCTCTTCAAGAACCTCTATAGCTGCTCCTTAAATCTTCTGTTGTTGAGTCTTTAACTACAACACACAGCAGACTGTCCCACTGAGATATGGCTCTCTTCATTACTGCTGTTTTCATAGCCTTGGTCTTGGGTTGGGACCCCCTCCTCACCTGCCTTGTTTGATAGCTGTGTGCTTTACCCCCCGTGAGAGGAGTCTACTTGAACGCTTTAATCACAGCCCGAATGTTCAGTTGTGACTCGCGTCCACTCACTGAGGTCCATCTTTCCAACGGAGCCAAACAACAAAGACCGGAGTCTGAACTCACTCAGACATAGACTATCCACCATCAGCTCCTTCCATTTGTCTCCTCCTCTTCATCTCCTCTGTCTCTTCCTGTTAACTTTTCCCGCATCACCTCCTCCTCCTCCTCTCTCCTCCATCGCCTCCTCTGTCCCTGGTTGTTTGGCAGTCCTGTGTCGCCCTCTTCTGGTTACCTGTGTCACAGCACACTGGTGTATGCTGGTATGCATGTATGGTACGCCACAAAGGGCGTGTCAGCGGTTGTGACGGCAAAAATATGTTATATTTTATGATTGTATATGATTGTTATTGTTTGTCTGTTCCACGTTTGGTGTTTTTAGTGCTTCTTTGTGCCTCTCTGACCATCTGGGGGGGTATTTCAGGGTAATAAAGAGTTTCTTCTGCTCCTGCAGGGTGGAGGTGTGGCCTGAAGAGGGCCAGTCTTTGGGTCTGAGCATAGTGGGAGGTCAACATGTCATCAAGCGTCTGAGGAACGGCGAGGAGCTGAAGGGAATCTTCATCAAACAGGTTTTAAAGAGCAGCCCCGCCGCCAAAACGCAGTGCCTGAAGACCGGAGACAAGATCCTGGAGGTAGGGCCGTGTCTAATACCTGGGTCTCATACCTGGGTCTCATACCTGGGTCTCATACCTGGGGCTAACACCTGGGTCTCATACCTGGGTCTCATACCTGGGGCTAATACCTGGGGCTAACACCTGGGTCTCATACCTGGGGCTAATACCTGGGTCTAATACCTGGGTCTAATACCTGGGGCTAATACCTGGGGCTAATACCTGGGGCTAATACCTGGGTCTAATACCTGGGTCTAATACCTGGGTCTAATACCTGGGGCTAATACCTGGGGCTCATACCTGGGTCTAATACCTGGGTCTCATACCTAGGTCTCATACCTGGGGCTAATACCTGGGGCTAACACCTGGGTCTCATACCTGGGTCTCATACCTGGGGCTAATACCTGGGTCTCATACCTGGGTCTAATACCTGGGGCTAATACCTGGGTCTCATACCTGGGTCTCATACCTGGGTCTCATACCTGGGGCTAATACCTGGGGCTCATACCTGGGTCTAATACCTGGGTCTAATACCCTTTATTCATCCCGTGTGTGCAGGTGTCAGGCGTTGACCTACGAGTGGCCAGTCACGAGGAGGCGGTCAATGCCATCAAATCAGCCCCGAGCCCCGTCGTCTTCATCGTTCAGAGCCTGTCAGCAGCGCCACGGGTACTAACACACACACACACACACACACACACACACACACACACACCGTAAACCGCCGTCAGACAGGATGAGTATTACAGGAGGAGGCGGCGGGATATAATCTTTTCTACACTCGCCTGTAATTTACCTCATCGTTCAGGACGTTTTTACCATGGTGACATTACCAAATGTTATGGTCTGTAATGAACATGGACGTTAAGCAGGAGAAAGACATAAGTGAGAGACAAAAGAGTCGCGTGAGGGGAATTTGAGTCAAAGATTGAGTCATAACTCACTCATGAACACACAGACATGAAACGCATATTGCATCAGTGTGACTTGCTCGTCTAGAGGTTATCATTATCTCTGGTGTCCCTCCAGAATAAAACGTTCATAAATCCACTTGGAAAACACATTTCTTCAGAGCTGACAATAATCAAGTAATCTGGGGATAGTTGTCCTGGGCTCACTGCAAACAGGAGCAGCTAAAAGCTAATTCAGCATACTTTTTTTTTTTTATTACTATAAAAGTATACCAAAAAAAACTAAACAAATGTTTTTTTTGTTTTTTTTCTGTTGTCATATTTGTTCGCAAATATTCCGAAATGTTATTGTTAGTATGTTAGCATCTATCAGATTAGGGGAAAAAATATATATTTTTTACTTACTCCATTTTCACAATAAAGTACAAGGACGTCCTTCCAGACGGGATTTCAGAGACAAACAGGAGGTCACTGCTGAAAATCACCCCACCTCCCCTGACATTAATCCAGTGTTTAACAGACACACAGGTTACAAACACATAACGTGGTACGCACTCAAGTCTCACAATATGTGTGTGTGTGTGTGTGTTTCAGCCTGTGTCTCTTACCGCTCCCAGCTTCATTAAACACAAAGCAAAGAGGACAGAGTCTCCGGTAAGAACAGGAACTATTCCTCACGTTCGGTTTCATGCAACGGAGTCTATGCTGGTGTGTTTTGGGGTTTTTGAAGTACACTTCCAACGCTTACAATTAAATAAAGTACTCCATCAGCTCTGTGGAGAAACGGGTGAAATGTCACAATATTCCCTCTCGTCTCTTTTGTCTTCATCTTTAAATTATTCACAAACAAAACCAAAACTGTCTAACGTTCTTTCTTTCTCGTCTTTTTAATAACATCAACCTGTCCAGTCCAGCAGAGGGCAGCACAGCCTCAGCACACTGGACTCCTAACTCTCACCGTGTATATTTTCCATCAAATAGTTGGGACACAGACCAAGTGACCAAGTTTAATGTTTCCTCCTGTACAGACACCAGGTGCAGCCCCGCCCCCTATGAGACTACCTCCGCCCTACAGACCGCCTAACCAATCAGAACAGGGGTCGAATTCGGACCTGGAGCAGGCCAAAGGTCAGTACACACACATTTATGTCAAAAAGGTCTGCTCTTAAGGTGCAGTAACCACGCTGATAATCATTTGGAGGAAACAGGAAGAGCGTCCTGTAGCTCCGCCCAGCTCAGCTCCACGTTCACAATCAGGAGTTCAAACTAAAACTTCTCGCACATAAACATGAGGGCGAAGCTCTCAGAAGAATAAGAAACAGCCTCCAGGACCCAACCTGGTCGATTACATATTATATTTAATTAATATAATGGAAATCGTGTTTATTTGAGGTTTTCTTTTAATCCAGAGGATCATATTTGCATGGTGACACATTTAATATTGATTATTATAAAAATAGTTCTGGTCTGGGGTCATCCAGCACTGTGCTTCAGACCAAAATATCATAAGGTCAGATTTATATGAAATTTATATGAAAATAGAAGAAAAAATAAACAATCATGTTATAAATGAACAAGAAGCAGAGACAACAATCAGTGCCATCTGAATAATTTAATTCCTACAATGTGTTTTATGAAAGACATGTCGGTGTAGAAATGTGGCTGGAATGAATAATGAATACAAATTCATTCATGCAGTCATGTCCGCTCTCATATCATAACTGTGATGTTATGATGATGAATGATCAGCTTCTTCTCTGCCGGATGAACTCGGCAGGAAATGAGGTTAATGGAACTGGAGTTTATAAAATAATTAATTTCGTAGGTCCTCATTTTCTGAGCATCATATTTTGAAAATGTCTATGAATCGTTAGACATGAGCCTTACATAATTTCTAGGTCTTATATGGACATGCATTAGAAGCAACAATTGGAATAGAGTAAAAGCAAGTTGAACTACCGGCCCCTTCACATCAAGTTGTGTGATGATGTGTTTGGTTGCTGATAGCGTGTGCTGCTGTTATCTTCTCTGGTGCTGCACTTCAGGTGCTGCTCTGAATTTGCATAGCTCTGATTGGTCAGCTTACTGCCATACCCACCCTATTACTTGCTTTCAGTGCAAAATATTATAAAATTCCCTACAATTTTTGTATTTTCTATTTTATGCTACTGCTGTACAAACACATTTCCTGTTGCGATGCTAACTGTTTTTGTTATCTTCTTTTGCTGCCATTGTGGTCGGCAGAACATCCACCCTAAATGTGATGGCCAAACGCATCGCTAGATGCATGAGTTTAGTGAAATTTTAAACTAGTTTCATAAAACCTCAGTTCGTGGAGTATCCCTGATACTAGCAGGATGTGAATCATAATGGCAGTGGTTTGTAAACCTTATTTCATTCTGTCGAATGTAACTAACGGCCCTCTTCAGATCAGGGGTTCCATACTTCCGTACTTAATTATTTTTCCTGAACACCTGCTAATTGCCACCAGGTGTTTTTCTGCCATTGGGCCTTACCTATGGTGTATGTATCTTGGGATGAAGTGTGGGGAGCCCTGTTACTGTAGCACCCTCTAAATGTTTCCTCCCCCCTCATGTACCACAGGGAGTCCTTATGGGAACCTTCCCACATGTGCATGTTGGTGGAGAATATATTGTGGACACGTGATAATCTTTTCCTGGGTAATGTTGGTAATGTTTGGTAATTACATTACATTACAGTCATTTAGCAGACGCTTTTATCCAAAGCGATTCAGTATCTTATCTATACCGTAGGCACAGCTACGGGACCAATTTCTGGGGTTAAGTGTCTTGCTCATGTTTGAACAAGCAACCATCTCTAGAAGTGCCAATCTCCCTCTATCTTCCCCGCAACCCGAGTTGAGGTAATCTATTTTACAAATTTGCTCATATTGATATGGCCAAGTGTAGTGCTTATCCCCATTCCCACCACGGGAGCAGGTCTTCCATGTAATGGGTCTATGTATTGACCGCTAAATCTCTTCCCAGGGTGAATATGTGTCGCCCTGGGAATCAGAACGCCAGCTGAACTCTGACCTGGTGTGTGCATCTTTGACATCAGAGAGAAGAACATCTGTAGAGTTTCTCTTTATGTGCGTGATACAACCCGATAGTATTTTTTATTTGTACATTTTCTTTCTTTCCTGTCTGTTAGGAGATATCCCACCTTTACCTGGGAGAGATTTTTTTCATGGCTTGATTACAAATCTGAAAATTGGTCACATTAAAATCTTCCACAATACAATGATACAATTGTTTGTGTTACGTGTAAATCCGTTTTCCTCTACAAACTCACTAGAAGAACAGCCAATACGTTGGAGGCTCTGACATAGCCCACTCAGTCGCTTCTCTGCGGCTGTCAAGTGACTCGTTTGACTCTCAGCATATAATAAATAAAGTCATTTGGAAAGTGTAGAAGAACCTTATAATGGAATCATTGTATCCCCTTTAAAGTTAGCGTAGGACTAACCTGGAAGTGGTTAGCACATTTTTTTACATTTTCTGGGGGACCAGATTCTATGAATTTTAATTCATAGACTGAAAGTTCACATTTTTTAGGCCTGTTTTGAATCCTGCCTGGGTGAGTTGCTTCATAACTGCTTCCAGTTGGTCACTGTTTCCTTCCTCGTCATTGTGTGTGAAGTAGACGTCCTCCTTGTGAATCTGGATTGAGAGGTTTTAGGGGGATTAAAAGACATCGGCAGCGTTTTTTGAATCCTTGTGGGCGGCGCGTCTAACCATAGTACTGTCCTTTCCACGTGAATGCTGGATTTTGGGTGGATACGGGATAGACTGGGACTGATTGAAACTGTTGGCCAAGTTTATGGATGATTTCTATTTTCTGTTCTCTTAATTCCTGACTCCTGTTTTAGGAAACCTTTATCTAGGTCTTCTATTGTCACTAGGTTTTGTTTTGCTTTGATTACGGTAATCTCTTGATTTTTGATTGCGGCCATGGAGGTTATCTGATTGTTTACTAATTCTTTATAGTAGTTTTCTTCTGCTACTGTATTTAGAGTGAAGTCCTGCTGGTTAATCTGAGAGTCTCCACTAGGCTCTAAATCCACCAGGTCTCCCAAGGGGCTTCTGCCTGTATTTGAATACTCTTGATTTTCATCACCTGAGCCGAGGCTGTGTCTCCTCTTATTTAACGCTTCATGCAACTCCTGAGTGAAAAGACCTGCCTAACAAATAAGGTGCTTTTTAACAGCAGTATCAGTTTACCCTTTACACAGTAGCAGTTAAAATACAGTTCTAATGATTCTGATAATAGATATTCAGCCGGTGTTCCCCCTAACCCTAACCTATCTCCTCGTCATGTTTTTTTCTCTTTTTTTTATGCTTTTAAATTCTCAGTAGCGATAACTAAATGATATGCTTATTATACATATTCCAAACAAAGGAGGCAGCAGGAAGAGAAGGAAGAGACGCCACACAAACAGCTGTTCACCGCCCGCTGCCCGGTTCTTGTGTTAAAAATGTCCGATTAATAATAAAGAAAAACCTGCGTTAATGCGCCATAAAATAATTGTCAGCGTTAATTAATGAATGCGTTAACGCGATTATAACTCGTTAACTTGCCCAGCCCTAATATATATATATATATTAATACTTCCTGTCTGTGTGACACATGATCATACGTTTAATACTTCCTGTCTGTGTGACACATGATCATACGTTTAATACTTCCTGTCTGTGTGACACATGATCATACGTTTAATACTTCCTGTCTGTGTGACACATGATCATACGTTTAATACTTCCTGTCTGTGTGACACATGATCATACGTTTAATACTTCCTGTCTGTGTGACACATGAACATACGTTTAATACTTCCTGTCTGTGTGACACATGATCATACGTTTAATACTTCCTGTCTGTGTGACACATGAACATACGTTTAATACTTCCTGTCTGTGTGACACATGATCATACGTTTAATACTTCCTGTCTGTGTGACACATGATCATACGTTTAATACTTCCTGTCTGTGTGACACATGATCATACGTTAAATACTTCCTGTCTGTGTGACACATGATCATACGTTAAATACTTCCTGTCTGTGTGACACATGATCATACGTTTAATACTTCCTGTCTGTGTGACACATGATCACATGTTTAATACTTCCTGTCTGTGTGACACATGAACATACGTTTAATACTTCCTGTCTGTGTGACACATGATCATACGTTAAATACTTCCTGTCTGTGTGACACATGATCATACGTTTAATACTTCCTGTCTGTGTGACACATGATCACATGTTTAATACTTCCTGTCTGTGTGACACATGATCATACGTTTAATACTTCCTGTCTGTGTGACATGAACATACGTTTAATACTTCCTGTCTGTGTGACACATGATCATATGTTTAATAGTTTAATACTTCCTGTCTGTGTGACACATGATCATATGTTTAATAGTTTAATACTTCCTGTCTGTGTGACACATGATCATATGTTTAATAGTTTAATACTTCCTGTCTGTGTGACATGAACATACGTTTAATACTTCCTGTCTGTGTGACACATGATCATATGTTTAATAGTTTAATACTTCCTGTCTGTGTGACACATGATCATACGTTAAATACTTCCTGTCTGTGTGACACATGATCATACGTTTAATACTTGGCGTGTCAGGCAGCACGTTGTTGGGTGGGTTGCCATGTTGGGCGCAGTGGCTCCACCGAAAGAACATATTTCCCACAATTTAAGCTTCTGCGTTTTCCAAATGCACGAGTATTATTCAAAGGTATTGTTCGGTTCATAAGCCTCGTACCGAACGTTTAATAGGAATGCGTGTATTGTTACACCCCTAGAAACAAATAATAACCGTAGCTGTGGCGTCATAATGAGGTTATTAGGAGTTGGTTCAACTGTAGTAGGACAGCACTGAAGGCCCAGGTATAAAACACACGGCCCGCCATTGAGATATATTATATATATTTCACATGACATTCTCCATAAAGAGAAAAGTGGTCAGTGTCTTTAGCGACACCAGAGTCTTTAACCAAGAATAAATAGACTCTTCTAGGTTCATTCCTCCCACGGGCAGTTAAAAACCAGTATGTCTCAAATGTTCAGAGACCGTGACAATTAGTGTGTGTGTGTGTGTGTGTGTGTGTGTGTGTGTGTGTGTGTGTGTGTGTGTGTGTGTGTGTGTGTGTGTGTGTGTGTGTGTGTGTGTGTGTGTGTGTGTGGTGCGTTGGCTCAGAGCTGACTCGCATAACTTCTGAAAGTGACCATCTGCCATGTTGGAAGAGAGAGAGAGAGAGGTCTGTTTGTTGGTGAGTAAACACACACAAGCTGTTTTCTCGTGTGTGTGTGTGTGTGTGTGTGTGTGTGTGTGTGTGTGTGTGTGTGTGTGTGTGTGTGTGTGTGTGTGTGTGTGTGTGTGTAGTGGTCTCCTGCCAGATAGCAGTCACTGACTCTACAATTAGTGTCAGCTTTTCAGCTCTGGCCAAGCGCTCTCTCTCTCTCTCTCTCTCTCTCTCTCTTTCTCTTTCTCTCTCTCTCTCTCTCTCTCTCTCTCTCTCTCTCTCTCTCTCTCTCGCTCGATGGAGCATACTCATCAGATTGAGTCACTGGTTCTTAACTTTTAACCTATTGTGGCTTGTGTGTGTGTTTTATTTTATTGAGTCAATGATTTGATGGAGAACGATGATGGAAAATGTTATAAAGTGTTCTAAATAAAAGTTGTTTAAAGTCTCTCTCTCTTTCTCTCTCAGGCAGCATACTGTTGATGCTGTTGATGTTATTGTGATGAAGATGCTCTGAGATCATCTGGAAAAACACAAGATTAAAGTTTGAAATCTGTATTTTATTTCTGTACACCTAGTGGTTTATTTCGTGTAAATGGTATAGTCCGTAGTACAAATTTATTGCGATCGAAAGGACTTTGATATATATAAAATATTAAATATATATTTAAAAAGTCTGTTAAAAAAATATCTCAATACTATTCTTCCTTTGTGCCACAGAGCTGCTTTGTTGTTCAACAACGACTAAAACCAAATCAATGATCCCCCCTGTGACGTGGTCCTTCATCGCACAATCCCACAATCACCGTCCTGCTGCCACAAATACTCACGAGAGAACCAAATGCGGATAAATTCGCCGCTGAAAATAGTCCGCAAACAAATGCACCATTTCCTCTTCTTTGTTTGATTTAATAAATACAGAGACTATCAGTTTTAAAAGGTTTTTAAAAAAATAAAACAAACTATCTTCAGTAGGAACCAATGGGCTTAGAGCTGAAGCAGACAATGGAGTACTGGTGGTATGTTGTCGTGCATCATGTCAGCCTGTATGCAGCCTGTATGCAGCCTGTATGCTGTCTGGGTGACATGATGCAGGGCTCAGCAGGGCTCAGCTGTTGATGTTTTCTGGTTTTACCCCTCAAACAACTTTTAAGTGGGTCGCTGCATGTCTCAACAGGCTCACACACAAATACAAATAGGATTTTCCAACTCCTGTATTTAGTGTATTGCTGTGTATTTCAGAATATGTGTGTCTCAGAGTACCTGTGTATTCCATAATATGTCAGTTTATCTTAATGTATCCCATAGTATTTGTGACCCCCCCCTTTGCACCTTGCATTAAAATGCATTTTGAGTGATACAGTCTGAATATAAGATGCATTTTAAAGTAAGGCATAAAGGGTTTCTGTGAGGTTCTCAGAGTACATCAGTGTATTTCAGTGTATTTTAAAGTTTCTCAGAGTCCATCAGTGTATTGCAGTGTATTTCAAAGTTGCTCAGAGTACATCAGTGCATCTCAGTTTATTCTAAACTACTAATGTGTTTCAACATATCTGTTTATCTCAGAATGTCTCGATACATCTCAGCGTTTATACATTCACATGTCTCGGTATCTCAGTTTATTTTAGAGTATCTTAAAGTTTTCGTCAAAGTATGTTGGTGTATAGCAGTCTATCTTAAGGTTTTTCAGCTCATCTCGATTTACTTCAGTGTATCTTAGTTTTCCTTGAAGTATTTCAGCATCTCACTTGATCTTGAAGTACTTTGTCGGTGTGTCTGAGTGTCTCATTGTATCTTTTAATGTAACTCGGTTTGTCTCAGTGTGTCTTAATATCTTGTTTCATCATTGTATCTTTATTTTCGGAGTATCTCATGGTATTGCAATAGTTTGGGTCAGTTTACTTCAGAGGACCTCATTATCTCTCAAATGGTTATTGGAGTATCTCAGACTATCTCTGTGTTCCTCTAAGTATCTGGAGGTATCTCAGAGGGTCTCAGTTCGTCCCGCTGTATGTGTATGTGTATGTGTATATCTATGTGTATGTGTATATCTATGTGTATGTGTATATCTATGTGTATGTGTATGTGTATGTGTTGGACTCTTGGTCAGCAGACAGGCGATCAGTGTGTTAATGTGTGTGTTTCTGTCTTTGCAGGGCTTGTTTGAACCAGCAGTCCCGTCCCGTCCTTGTTACAGCAGAGTGGAGGAACGTCTTTATTTCATTTTATTCCTCTCGGCTCTCTCCGGTTTTTCTCTCTCTGTTCTTTTTTTTTTTTTTTTTCTCTCCGCCTCTTCCTCCCTCTGATCCCGGTGCGTTTGGTTTGGTTTGGTGCGGGCGGAGCTGTGTTGTTTATTTCTTTCCTGGCTGCTGGTTGGAGGCTTTAGCTGCTGGTTGAAGGAGCTTGCTGCTGGTTTTAGTATTGGTTTGGTGTTTTTGGGCAGGGAGCTGAATGAGCTGTTGGTGGAAGATAGGACCCCGGTAGAAATGGCTTTTGTCTTCTGGACTTCTTTACCAATTTTTTTTTCTTCTTTTTTTCTTCTAATTTGATAGATATAATTTGGAGATCTTTTACATAACAGCTATAAGCTGGAATAGCACATTGGTACACTAGCAAGTTAGACCCAATTACAACTTTTTGAATCCAATTCATACTGGAAATATATTAGTTGGGGGTCTCAGATTTTCTGACTAAATCCCAATCATGTATTTATAAAAACAGAACAGCTAAACAACTGACCAGAGGAGCTGAATTTGATGCTGCAGAAAGTCTGTGGACTCATGGGAAATATGGGTTTAGGGGAAATATGGTCGGTAATTGGTGTTGGAAATTTTCTAATGTAGAGATTACGAATGTTTCAAAGTGTAAATACTTAAAATGTTTAAAAGATTAATAACCAGCATGTCTTTGATAAAAAAAATGAAATAGGCCATTTTAAATTAAGACTGAACATTGTGATATCTTTGTTATTCCGGAGCTGCATTTATTTTAATTTGTTGTTTATTTCAGTTTGTAATATTTGACTGTTAATTAAAATCAGATGTGACAAAAGCGACAATATAAATGAATAAAACTTGTTTTTATTAAATAAAACTTTATTTTAAAACAAACATGAATTAAAGTCTCCATCAGATTAATTATTTAGTCTCCCTTGTCTTTAGTCTGGACTCTGGACAGCTAAGGCTCAGCCTCCCTTGTCTTCAGTCTGGATTTTTGGACAATGAAGGCTAAGTCCTTAATTGCTCATTCCTCCATTGTCTTAAGCCTGGACTCTGGGACAGCAAAAGCTCAGCCCCTCTTGTCTTTAGCCTGGACCTGTGGACGATCAAGGCTCGGTCCTCAGTTGTCTTTAGCCTGGAGTCCGGGATAACTAATGTTCAATCTTGCATTGGCTTTAGCCGGGAATCTGGGACATGTAAGCTTTGTTTCCCCCTAGACTTCAGCCTAACTTTTGAACAACAAAGGTTCAGTGCTTCATAGTCTTTAGCCTGGACTCTGGACAAGTAAGACTCAGTCCACCCTGGTCTTTAGCCAGCACTGTGAAACAGCTAAAGCTCAGTCTCTCTTAGTCTGTAATCTGAACCTTTGGACAGCTAAGACTCACCTTCTGGTCCTTTAGCTCGGACTCTGGGACAACTAGTGCTAAATCCCCTCTTGACTGTAGCCTGACTTTAGGGACAGCTTAGACTAGTAGACAGTAACTGGTGGCAGTAGAATTTTAAGACTGATCCTAAAACAAACAGACAGTGCGGTCGAGTGAAATATGGAAACGTGATCCCTCGTGGCGTCCTCGTTAAAAGCCTGATAATTACTGAGGTATGGACAAACTAATGCTCGTCTCCAGCTTCTTGATTGACTTTGTTAAGAGTTTAACGCAGATGATGTGACTGAATCACAGCTCATAAAACTCGTGCCAAACGCATCATGTTTGGCATTGAGAGCGATGGAGCATCTGTCTGCAGGTTTGCGCCAAAAACACATTTTTATGGCTCGTTGTTGTGTTTTCTGCCAGCTGTCTGAGTTTTATGATCTGGTCTTTTAGTTGCCAGCAAAACATATTTATGAAATGTTTGAGACTGAAATAGAGATACAGTGTTGTTGGTTTCTGATTGGTCTGAGGCTGTTTTTATTGCTGCGATCTCATGAGAGTTTGACACAAACACATGCAATTGTTTTTTTTTGTGTGGGATGTGATACATGAGGAGTCACTTCTCATATTTCATAGATGTCTTCCGTCCTGCTGCTGCTGCCTGTTCTTCTCTTTCGTCTTGTTGACTTATTTATGTTCCTGGTGAAAAATTATATTGGCTGCTGTAGCAGCAATAAATGATTCAATTCCATTTCAAATGCTGTTTCAGGTTGTTTTTCTCAGAGCCGAAACAGCAGCAGAGCAAATATCCAACATCACTCCAGCCTGGAGACAGTCTGTCTCTGTCTGTCAAATACAGGTTTTACTGTACACCATGCACATGCATGAACTAGATGCTGTAACACACTGTTAAAATATCTTTCAGCATTAGACCATATATATTTGCCGCAGAAACTTTGAGGTTTCTTCACTCGATGAGCGTTATGTCTGAAGGTTGTCCGTCCGTCCGGTCCCTTCCTGTACATGCGATATCTGAAGAACACCTTGAGTGAATTCCTTCAAATTTGGCACAAACTTGCACTTGGACTCAAGGTTGAACTGATTTTAATTTGGTGGTGAAATGTCACTGTGAAGAACAAGAAACATGTTTTTGGCCACAGCTCAAGAATTCAAATGCTAATTATGACAATTTTACAGCAACGTCTAAAAGGATACAATGATGAAGTGATGACATTTTGGACGGACGTGGATGTAAACTAATAATAATTCTAGTTCCTACAGAGATTATGGCTCATGAAAATTGTGGCTCTTTAACAACAGTGGGACATAAAATGTTGAACTATTCCATCAGTCCAAGCTGGACTTGTCTTGTCGTCATCTCAGTCCGACCATTACTGTGAACGGAGCGCTCAAGTTACAATTGTGTCAACCTCAGAACCCATCGGCTTCCGGTCTGACGACGGATAAGCCTCTGGAGGCAGGGGACCATATTCATGGGGTTTCCGGTGAAGCTGATATCCGAGCCATGGCCTCCTTTCCCGTGTGCTGCTTATTGTTGACGGTCGGATTACCAACTTGAGATGCGACACAAGTAGCCAGTGTACGAGCTCATTTTAAACCAAATTAAAAACGACAAGAGCTGATTGGTACCCAGATTGCGTTTTGCCCAATGCGTTCTGCCTCTTCTGCTCTCCACTACCGTTTACATGCATTAGACCAGGGGTGTCAAACTCATTTTCACTCAGGGCCACATCAGCTTCATGGTCGCCCTCAAAGGGCCGGTTGTAACTATAAGACTGTGTAAATGTAGCTACTCCCTAACATATTGTTAAAAAACTCTCTCTGCATTTGGTTATTGTTTATTCAAGTGTAACAATATTGTACATGCAGTTATATAAATGTACAAATATATTTAAGCACATTTCTGTTATTATAACATCAATCCTTTTAATTTAGGGTTAAGAAACACACATTACTTCATCAAAGATCAAACTTTTAAAGCAAATAACAACAAATATCATCACACAAGTTATTACAATAACTATGTTCAAAGCTATTTTTGTCCTCTCTCTGCATCACTAATGTTCCTCCCCGTCGTCGTCCCGTTCATGACAGCTACATCCAAGAGCTCCTCACTGACGGTCAGGTCTGCCTTCAGCCTCTTATGAACACTGATAGATGTAGGATGTGTCCGTGTTGTCTGTGCTTTCATCAACAGCTGATGAAGAAGACGAGTACCTGCTCGTCTCTTCGGCTAGCTGTGTTGTCAGATTGTCTGCGATGGTGTTTCTTCACAAACTGACATTTTTAAAAGTCTATATCTGGTCGGAGCACACCTGCTCACATACCTTTTAGCATGCACTGCTTCAAAAATGCACCCATTTACCCACAGATTCCATCTGTAGTAAAGCCATGTTTAAAGTAGTCTTCAATGTACTCACAATCCATTTCTATGTCAAATGTAGAGTAACCTGTGACGAGCTGCTTCTGTGACTGTTGAGTTTATGTATCTTTATAATTTTGACTTTCTATCTCAAAATTATGACTTTCTATCTCATAATTTCGACCATGGGGATATTTTTATGATCAAATATTAATTTTTTTAAAGCCACATAAAATGACGTTGCGGGCCGGATTCGGCTGC
Source organism: Cebidichthys violaceus (assembly GCF_023349555.1). Classification (NCBI taxonomy): domain Eukaryota; kingdom Metazoa; phylum Chordata; class Actinopteri; order Perciformes; family Stichaeidae; genus Cebidichthys; species Cebidichthys violaceus. The sequence continues at coordinate 14,110,628 of NW_027176296.1, forward strand.
AAAAAGAAGTGTGATTGTGTAGAAGTCCATGCGAAAATAACCCTCCTCCTCGCTTTGATTTATTCCCTCAGTAAATGGATAGATTGATGGATAGATGGATCCATAGATTGATTGATTTGTATTTCACAGCCTCTGAAACAAATGACAAAACATGTAAAAAAATATTTAAAAAGGATGCCCTTTAAGCAGGTGCATGCAATCAAATGTGCAGATTGCAGTAAAATGTGTAAAATAGATGTAGTTAAAAGGTATAAGTATTATATGTATTATTCTATTCTGTTAGCTTTAATGCTAACACAGGATTTGTTAGCATGCAGGCTGTGTCCCAGAGCAACAGCAGCGCTTAAAGGGACTGAATGATGAATGAGAACAGAAGTATCTACAGTATTCACCTGTGCGATGCAGGTAGATGCCACACAGGCAGGCTGATAACAAGGTGGTGTGTAATCAGGTGTGTGTGTGTGTGTGTGTGTGTGTGTGTGTGTGTGTGTGTGTGTGTGTGTGTGTGTGTGTGTGTGTGTGTGTTCAGGAGAAACACACTGATGGATGATTGACAGCTCACTGAAGGAGAGAACAAGATGTTTTTAAAGAAAGATGAAGAGAGTGAATAAGCAAAAACAACAGACGTTTCTCTCTCTCTCTCTCTCTCTCTCTCTCTCTCTCTCTCTCTCTCTCTCTCTCTCTCTCTCTCTCTCTCTCTCTCTCTCTCTCTCTCTCTCTCTCTCTTTGGGTGGTGTCAGTTGAGGTGAACGACTTCATCTCAGTCTGTTTCTGCCTCCAGAGCTCCAGTCAGACTGATGGATGGATCCAGTCTGCTCTTTCGCTGGTTCATGAATGGGATCTTTAGCTTAATTTGATCAATATTGTGGAAACGTCTTCATGAAACGATGCAGTCACGATGACTGGAGTCGGTGGTCGAGAAGAGCCGGAATCAGCTCGTGTTTTGTCGGTCGAGCTACTGCTCTTACTTTTTTCAGCTGCGTCATTGTACACAGAGGATTTGAACCTGACAAACAGGAGACTGAGTCAAACGCAACTCGACCGTGGTGGAAACAGAGAACGCTTTTGCTCTCTCTGACTCTGAATGTAAGTCATGTCACGTCACAGATGATGAGCAAAGACATTAAAACTAGAGACTCATGTAGGCTGATTTAGGAGTTTAGTGTGAGGCCACAAACACATTTGAGAAAAGATTTTTCTGTTTTCAGAAATATGTTTTTTCCATTTTATTAATCATCTTCTGACCCCTGCATACAGGCGTATTCAGAGGACCCTTTACCTGACTTTAAAGTCTGACTTTACAGTAGGTATTTAATATTAAACATTGAAGGATGCTCCATCCTATCAAAGCTGCTGTACGACTTAGTGCAACAAATGCTTCTGCACAACAGTATCAGTATGCTGATCAACACCAGCATGCTCTCACACACCCGCATCTACTGTGATAATGTGTGTGTGTGTGTTTTGTGTACAAGTCGCTCAATTCCTCAGCTGCACTGTCCTTGATCTGATTGCATGGCCTTCTTTAGACATCAACACACACACACACACACACACACACACACACACACACACACACACACACACACACACACACACACACACACAGAGAGAGAGTCCTGTGTCCACACTGAGTGAGCTAGACTCCGGTTTGAATCCCAGGCTGATGATGTTTGACTGTCCAGCTGCTCATTGGCACCATAGAAGTCAAACTACAACCTGCTTGTTAATTGCACACACACACACACACACACACACACACACACACACACAGACACAGAGTCTCTTTTGAAGTGTATGAAGATGGCAGACGTCTCCTCCCTCAGGTGATACAGCTGTCCTTGAGAGGAGGATGAATCTCTCTTTCCGTTTTCTCTCTCTCTGGCCTTGTTTTCTGCAGTTTGTACTGAACTTGTTTCCGTGCCGTGAGTCCGGATCAGACTGCATGATATCAGCCTGTTAAAGACCTCGACCCGCATTTGGAATGTGTCCCGACGTACCGGCAACAAGATTAGCTTGGTAGAAGTGTTTGGGTGTCGGTGTCTCTCTGTTGGATTCTGAAATATGGATTAGACACTCACGTTCCCCAGAGGATGAATCCTACTGACCTAATTGATCCCCTGAAGTTTCCTTTGGGAGTGAAATGTCTCAACAACATGGTGAGCTTCGGTGATCCACTGGCTTCTCGTCTAGTGCCATCGGCAGCTCAGCATTTCCAACAGTGTGCTGCTGCTCCATGATGTGTTTTTGCAGGCCGACCCCGAAAGTTAGCACCAAACGATGTTTTTTTTTCCATTGGATTTTGGCTTATTGCAGAAAGAAATAAGCTCTCTGGCAGAAACAAGTTTATGATATTTACACGTTTTGTTCAGAAAGATAATCTTTCAAAGGCGGACTAGTCGGCAGGATGCCGTTTTTAGTCTCATTAAGCCACTTGTTAGCAACTGCCTTTTTTAAGACATTTTAAAGCTTTAAAATTCACAAAAGAGGTGTTCATTGACATATTTCATAATGTATAACTCTCTCATAACTCTCTTCAGCTTGTGTTACAGACCTTATTTCAGGCTTCTAACTGAAAATAAACATAAAGAACTTTGAGAAAAGGGAACCGGAAGTGCTTAATGCTGACTGGTTTTAGGACTCATTCCTGCACCACTCTATAAGTTGGTTTACTTGCGTATGTTACAGTTTAGTTTTCTTCATAATAACTGCTAACTGCTTTTAGCTGCTTTTTTTAGGACAGCTGTCTACATAGGCCTTAAACTAGGCCTATGGAGAAACGATGTTGGTGCCATCAGGTGGAGCACATCGCCTCTGTACGAGCTGTGAAAGACAGTCAGCTCTGATTGGCCGAGGTCCAACTCATAGCGTGTCGTGTCCCTGAGCCAATCACAGCAAGAGTTAATGACTGTGATTGACTAATCTGACTCTGTCGCCATCTCCAGACATCATGTAGTTTACTCACAGGATTAGGATGGAGACGTCTGTCCAGACTGAAGTGTCTACTTTTGATAGATTGTGATGAAATGAGGTTGAGACATTCATGTTCCCCCCCATGCAGAAGTAATGACACTGTCATCAGCCTCAGCTGTATGTTGTGTTTACTGCTAATTAGCTAACACTAACATGCTAACAGCTGATGCTAAGATGGTGAACATGGTAAATATTATTGCTAAACGTGTCTGATGTAAAAGTCCTCAGAGGATGATCCCTTCACCGTAATTCCCACTTACATCTCATTATTTAATGCCCAGATTTCCACGAAACTTCCTGATTTTATTCCTGCTCCTCAGAGGGTACACCAGTTATATTTCAATGACACCTTGATCGTTACTTTAGCGCCACCCTCAGGACAATCTTTACAAGTTCAACTCCGCTCCTGGCAACGCTCTAAGAAAAGATAAATCAGAAGGTCTTTAACATACATTTGTAGTCCTGCTAATGTATTGAGGCTTACATTGGTGACTTCTTTAATCTTCAATGTCAGTCCACTTTCTTTTTGGAACAGTAAGAATATGAATCTATAATTCACAGTCATTACAAAGTTAATTAAATCAGATGAAACCTAATGGAGCCTTTGGGGAAACTGGGTCGTCCCAGCAGCAGAAGACAGTGACAGGACACAAAGAGACAAACAGAATAAAAATAGACTCCGAGCAGAAACCGAGTCACAAACATCACATAGAGATAGAGCGTGTTTTAATACAGCTGTGACTGTACATGTAGGGAGGAAGATGGATAGAAAAAAACTGTGTTCTGTTCTCAAGTACTGAACTCAAGTACACATTTGAGGTACTTGTACTTTCCATTTACAACAACTTTACACCTCTACTCCACTACATCTCAAGGATACATTTACATTTCATTTGTATGTCAGCTTTAGTTTTTTTTCTCAGATTACGTGTTTTCATCCTCTTCCTGTCCAGTGAAAACCACAGATCTTCAGATGTGTTGATGTTGAATGTTTGTGATAAACTGAAGGATGAGGTTTTCCTTTTTGGGCTGAGAAAATCCTCCTCTTTAGGCCATGTCTACACTTGTACAGATATTTTGTAAAAGGGATATCTTCCTCTACGTTTTTTTCCCTTCGTCCACACGTGAACAGTGTTTTATATTTAAAAAATGGCTTTTATGGTGTAGTTTTCTTTAGAACTTTGGTTACTTTGTATCTGTGTGGACATATAAAGCTCGGTCAATATTGTTGCCATGTTTAACATGTTTATTGCATGAGGAAACTGGTTCCCCACCTTCTCAGAGTCTCCCTTGGCAGGATACTCTTCCTGAAAGTCCATTGAGACGTCTGAATATTTCCGATTACAAGACTGCAATCAACGTTTTCTTGGGCTTTCTTAGCCTTGGTATTGTAAAGTGACGCAAAGCAGCAACTCCCACCTCGTCGTTCGTCCACACACCAGTCAAATGTAGTTTTTGTGGCACCAAAATATCAAGTATGTATATATATAAAGAAATAATTAGCTAATGGTTTGCGATTGTTGGAAAATAAGCTCACTGAGCATGCTCAGAATCTTCTTCTCTGCCATTTGAGGAATTGTTGACGTGGGCTCTACAGCCACCTACTGGCCCAGCGAGCGCTTGGAGGTATTTTTGCAGTCTAGTGTGGACGGAGATATTTAGTGAAACGAAGGTGGCCTGGACAGAAATTTATTTAAAAAAAAGGAACATATCAATTTAAAGAAATATCTGTACACCTGTAGACAGGGCCTTAATAAACTATTTGAAAAGCATGTTGGATCATCTGGAAAATGACACCGTTTCTTATCATAGCAAGCAGCGCCATAGCACTGATCAGTTGATTAACTGAACCGCAGTGTATCCGGTACCGGTGGCAGTCGCGCACATCACAACAAACACGAGGTGTTAAACATGTAGCAACATATTAGTCCTGCTTCCAACACAGAACGGGAAGACGCTCAGCTAAAAGCTCACGGTAACCCTTTTCAACGAAACAAAACACATTTCCAACACCAAGCAGCTAAATGAGCACACAGCAAAAACACTGATTCCAACGGATTAAGTCTTATCTTACAACCAAAACTCTTTGAACAAGCAGCCGAGGAAGAGAAGAAATGAACCTCACTTTATACAGCCATAACCATAAATCACGTCTTGTGCCCTTGCTGTTTTGTGGTTGAAAGTTGTGTTCAAGGGCATAGCAACGCTGCTAATGGTTACTCCAATGTCTCCGAATCATTTCTGGGTCCATTCCAGCAATCTGTACTCATTTACATGGAGGAGAGGTAAAAAGTTTGAGTAAATGTCCTTCTCCTTAATTGACCAGAATCATTAATAGTAAAATATTTCCACTTTTTAACGCTCCACAAAGCTGTGTTTTTTTTATCCTGCTGTCTTCATTAATGAGCGAAGTTTAAGTGAAGCATCTTTATATATCTTATTTTTAAATTACTACCAGACAGATTAGCATTTTTTGAACCAAACTTCTCACACACTCAGTGTTGCTGCTGCTACAGCATGAGACGGCCTTTTATTCCTCAGAGACTCCTTTTTTCCTCCTCTTCTTCTGTTTTTCTCCACAACTTCTCCCCACCTCTCTTCGCCTCGGTGTCCCCCCCCCTCTCTGTTTTTAACTGCAGTGGTTTATCTGCAGTATCTCTCCATAAAACTGTCGAGCTGCAGGTTTCAGCTTCTATTCTGAAAATTAATTTACATTCAGAGTCACATCTGCCTCATATTTTACATGTTAATGCATTTTTTCCCCCATATTCTCGTCAATCCACAGACCCTCTTATCTTCAGAGCCTCCAATAAGGTCAACACAAAAAGCTTCATTTTCTACTGAGCGAGCACCCATCAGGGCAACAGTTATGTGTTTTATCCTCTTCTGAGGGAAATAATGCACCGCAGCTCCGCTTTTTGCCAACACCAGCAAATTGTGTAAAAGTGCACAGTAAGCATTAAACAGTCAAATTTCAATCCAGCACTGTGTTTATCTGATTGGTCCTTAGCCTGCAAGGCATTAATAGTAAAGGTTAAGTGACACATTTTCTATTTTAGTTAGTTGTATTTCTTCAGCTGGAGCTGGATATTAACTCACTGGATACCGGCCTACAGTTCTTTTTCAGAATTGACCCTTCGCTAAGCCCCGCCTCCCCATGACGCCTACACTGTTACTAACTGCACAACCTAAATAAATCAAATTTTTTGGAAAAAGTGATTTGAGAGAGAGGCAGACAGAAGTGTCTACAATATGTGTCTGCAGGATATATCCAGGGTGTCGAGCTGCTTCAGCAGTGAAAACAGGTTCAAAAGATAAAGATAGGAGCTAAAGCTACAGATCAAATAAAAGTGAACCACCGCTCTGCTAATGTTAGCGCCACAGGTTTTTATGTAAAAAAAAAAAACCGTAATATTTTAGAAACTTATATCTCATTTCAACCTCTCCGGCTATCACTATTACACAACGTTTCACCATGACGAGCTCCACTAAATCCCCTAAACTAGACGGAAAATGATGGAAATCTGGAACCATTGCATGAGAGTCTGTGAAGCAGAGTCGTGGGACCCTGGTCTCTCTAGCTAGACAGCTGGGAAATTACCAAAAATTTGTCATATCTGTGGTTTTAACAACTTTGTTATAATTCAGATTTTATGCTTACATTTCTTTGTCAGTGCACTTTTTATGCCCTCTTTGAACAAATGTATGTTTAAGTTTTCCTTACAAGTGACGTCTTAGTGACTGTTGTGTGAATAATGATAATGTTCTCTGTCAGTTGTTATTGCGCCACAAAAACCCCTTAAGTTATGAGCTTAAAGTGAGTGGATGGGTCAACAGGGTCTTGGTCTGGTACGAGGTGGTTGGAGGATCCTCGGATCTTTGACGGGTACTTTTAGACCTTAAGAGCGCTCCATAGATAACTGATATGAATGAGGGGGGCCTTAATGAAGAGGGTCTCTGGACACATGAGGACGTAAAGGGCAAAAATATAGATACTTTAGAAGGAGGAGGTTCCAGACATCCTCCTCCAGGAGTCTAAGGTATCTTAAGGAGCTGCTTTGTATCGTTGTAAGGGTTGATAATGTCCTAAATGTCCATGGATTGAAGGAAAAGGATGCAGGAATCCTTGTAGAGAGGATATCAATTGTTCTTGATGGGTACCTACAGCCTTTATCAAAGTTGAAGGGATAGCTAAAGATGCTGTAGGAGTCTAGAGGTTTGTGAGGAGGGTCCTGGAGTCCTGTGGATATTCCTGTTATACCCAAGGAGGTTCCAGTAGACCACAGTTCATTTCCTGTCTCTTACCAGCAGTCAACGTTGGTTTCTTTCAACCATGACCACTTTCTTTCTCTCACCTAACCAAGTAGTTTGCGCCCCACAGCTACCAAAGCTGAAGCAGCACTCTGTAGCTCTTCCTTGTCTCCAGCGACGTCACTGTCAGGTCACTGGGTGAAGGTGGAACAGCAAGATTTAGCAGCTGCGCGCCCACAGAGATGCAGAGAGCATTGGCAAGAACTGCAAGCGTTTTCCACACTATATCCCTACCTCAGAAAGATCGGCAAATGTTACCTTTTTAAACGAGACAACCTTTCTTAATCGTGACCTCCCAGTTCAAGTGCTGCACTGTAGCCTGGTCCTGCTTGGACAGATTTCAGTGAATCTAAATTAAATTAGTGGAGAAAAGCCCAGTCTGTCACTCTGCCCACTGCTGCTGGAAACCAGATCATCACAGACCGACTTCCATCCGGCTGCCCAAACAACAGCAGGAGATTATACCGTGTGTGTGTGTGTGTGTGTGTGTGTGTGTGTGTGTGTGTGTGTGTGTGTGTGTGTGTGTGTGTGTGTGTGTGTGTGTGTGTGTGTGTGTGTGTGTGTGTGTGTGTGTGTGTGTGTGTGTAAATTATCTTAATTGAGGCTGCCTGGTCCCCTCAGATGCTGTGATGGTTTGGATTTGTTTGATTTGTGAGTCATGTCAAGGCAGAGGGGAGACGTGCTGGTCTGAATATTGATGAGGGGACGAGCTGAATTGCCATATGCGTTTCTGTGTGTGTGCGTGTGTGCGTGCGTGTGTGTGTGTGTGTGCGCATGTTCTAACTCTAGATTGAGTGTACTAATTCCAGTCTTTGACTGTGTGTGTGCATGTGTTGATATCCATGCAGGGTGTGTGTGAGTGTGTCTTGCAAATTCACACAGGCATTTCTTATGTTGTGTGTGTGTGTGTGTGTTTGTGTGAATGCGTGCATGTGTGTTTGTTGTGCCTGTTGGATCAATAAGCTATCATAACAGAACAGTTGGCTGCCTTCAACAGCTCCCCATAGACTGTCAGAGCACAACACACTGTTCTGAATTAATGTGTGTGTATGTGTGTGTGTTGATGCAGATTAGCCTCCATCTCTGTTTCCTGTCCTCATCTATCCTCCACCCTCCTCTTTGATTGCTGCAACATCCATGCACACACACACACACACACACACACACACACACACACACACACACACACACACACACACACACACACACACACACACACAGTCAACATGTCTGTATTAAGTGGATCGTTTATAGCTTTCGTGTGCTGAATATGCAAATCTTCAAAGCAATGGTTTTTAAAGCAGGGATCAGGGTCTTTGGTCCTTAAGGGGGTTCCGTGGAAATTCCCGGAGGTTCTTGGAGTTCTTGCAGAGGTCAACAATCATTATTGAGGGGTCTCGGACGTGGTCACAGGCATTCTTGAAGGGATTCTAGGATGTCTTGAAGGATGTTTCAGAGATAACTAAAGGTTTTAAAGGTTTATGACGGGCTCCATCATAAACCTTTATGATGGAACCTTTATGATGGAACCACCTCATGAATAACGGGGTCCCTGGGACCCCCTGTTATTAACGAGGTGGTTCTAATGGTATACTAAAGTTTTAAGGGGTGTAACAGAGGTGTTTAAGGACGTTGTGGGCATCCTTGAGAGGATTGAAACTTTCAGGAGCTACAGAAGTCCCTAAGGGGGTTCCAGGGTCAAGCCCTGACTGGTTCCCGGTTGTCCCAATGGAGGTTTCGGATATTACTAAAGATGTTAATGGTTTAAGGAGGATCCAGATATTCCACAAGAGTCCCCCTATTACTCCTTGGGTGGTTCTAAGGATATAATGAAAGTTTAAGGGGGGACATAGGTGTTTAGGGAGCTTGCAGACATCCTAGAGATTGTTGAGTGGTCTGACGATGCAAATCTTTAAAGCAATAGCGTTTAAAGCAGAGACCCATGGTCTTTCAGAAGCTCCAGCAGTCCTTGGGGGGGTACAGGGGAAATTTCAGGAGGTTCTTGGGTCCAATCATTCTTGAGATGGTTGAAGGGGGCTGTGAGGAGGATGCATACGTCTTGGACAAGGCCACAGGAATCTTTAAAGCTGTTCTAGGTTGTCCTGAAGGAAGTTTTAGCAATAATGTAAGATGTTAAAGGTTTTTTAGGAGGATCTAGGGGTCCCAGAAGGGCTCCCTTGCTACACTTGAGGTGGTTCTAAGGACATGATTAAAATTTAAGGGGGGAAAAAAATAGGCGTTTAAATTAAGGAGTTCAGATGGTTGAGTTGTCTGACAATGCAAATCTTCAAAGCGCTAGCTTTTAAAGCAGAGAGCTATGGTCTTTCAGAAGCTCCAGGAGTCCTTGAGGAGGTGCAAGGGGAGTATTAGGAGCTTCTCGAATCCAGTCATGCTTGTGGAGGTTGTAGAGGGATGTGAGGAGGATGCATAAGTCGTGGACAAGGCCACAGGAATCCTTGAAGATGTTCGAGGTTGTCCTGAATGAGATTTCAGCAATAACTTAAGATGTTATAGGTTTTTGAGGAGGATCCAGGGGTCCCAGTAGGGCCCCCTGCTACTCGTGAGGTTCTAAAGACGTGTTCACACCAAACTTAAAGCAAACTTTTTGCATGGCGCGATTACCTACAAAGTCAATGTCCTTCGCACGAGTTAAAACAAATATTGCAGCTGTCTGTGGGCACCCAGAGCTCCACGATAACACCTCCTATTAGTATAGAGACTAGATGACGTTATTTCGGATTGATGGAGCAGCCACAATGTTAGCATTGCCTAGCAGTGGATCCGAATTCTGACTTTAGACTGTCAGTCTGTTTATAACACATGATGTTTCTGGATTAATATTGTTGTTGCAGTAACGTGTATGTTGTGTTTTACTGCTGTAGATGATTACGGTTGTGCTAATTCCAGCTCCTTCATACCCTGTTGGCCGGTTTAATCTACAGCAATGCATCATATATCAGATCGCTGTCCTGTGAGAACCACGTGTCTCTACAAAGAGAAACCGCTGTTTTCAGCTTTGGGACGATGCATTTTCCAGCTGATCCAAGAGACTTTTAAAAAATAGTTTATTTAGCTTAAGAAGAAGGAGGATGTTCTCAACACGTACAGGAACACTTCATCCTTCATCTTTTCACAAACATTCAAGGGGATGAATAACTATAATATGGAAAGTAAATACAGCTGTCAGACAACAGATGTAGTGGAGTAAAAAGTACAATATTAAAAGTATAAAGTTGCATAAGTACAAGTACTTTGAATTTATACTTAAGCACAGTACTTGCATTATCTAGCCCTGGCTGTGCTCCCAGATCTTAGACATTAGCTGTGTGAGTGCAGTGTTATTATTATGAATAGAAATAATGGTTGGAACTCTAAAAGACCAGATTCATCATGACCCGAAATCATCCTTTAAGGTCAAGTAAGTGTTCATTGATGAAAACAAATTGCATTCATAGATGTATCCCTCTTTACGAGGCAGTAATGCATCTGTAAGTTTCCATTCCGGGGGGGGGGGGGGTTCGCTTAGAGCCGATTTGGATGGATAGAGAGAGAGGGAAACTGAGAGAGAAAGGGGGGAGTAGGGGCAGCAGCAGGAGGAGGGTAAGGAGAGAGAGTAAGCTGATGATGCGAGAGAGAGGCACAGAGTGCTAGAGGAGGGGAGAGAGAGAGAGAGAGCAAGAAAAAGAGAGAGAGTCAGGGTGATAGAGAGAGTAATCGAGGTTGGAGTGTGTAACAGAGCTGTTCGTCGCTCGCTGTCTTCCTTTAACAGCAGCCGGCTCTCACACACACACACACACACACACACACACACACACACACACACACCACATGCACATCTCGATTTCTGGATATCAAAGCAGCGAAACCTGAAGACGACACACACACACACGCGCGCGCTCAGCCCTACATGTGGATTTATCTTGGTGTGTGTGAAGACTGAAGTATGGACGATGTTGCCGACGGGTTAGTATGCTCTCTGAGTGTGTGTGTGTGTGTGTGTGTGTGTGTGTGTGTGTGTGTGTGTGTGTGTGTGTGTGTGTGTGTGTGTGTGTGTGTGTGTGTGTGTGTGTGTGTGTGTGTGTGTGTGCGCGTGTGTGCGCGTGTGTGTGTGTTTTATGTGTGATGTGTCGGTCACGGCTTTGAAGAACAGCTGAGTTTTGAGACGTGTGTGTGTGTGTGTGTGTGTGTGTGTGTGTGTTCACGTTCACCATGGTCCTGTCTGTATATTGAGTCCAGGTAGAGGTCACCTTTAACCTGTCTGCATGTCTCACTGCAACACACAGAAACAGGTGGGTACACACTTTTCATGCTGCATTGTTCGTGTGTGTGTGTGTGTGTGTGTGTGTGTGTATGTAGGTGTTTGTGCGGTGAGACAGCAAACAACATGTCATGATTGATTCATCTGTGCAGGTCAAAGTGTGTGTGTGTGTGTGTGTGTGTGTGTGTGTGTGTGTGTGTGTGTGTGTGTGTGTGTGTGTAGGTGTAGGTGTAGGTGTTTGTGCAGTGAGACAGCAAACAACATGTCATGATTCATTCATCTGTGCAGGTCAGTCAAAGTGTGTGTGTGTGTGTGTGTGTGTGTGTGTGTGTGTGTGTGTGTGTGTGTGTGTGTGGCTTGTGATGACTGGCGCAGAAAGACGTGGCGGCCCCCCCAGGTGACGCTGCATCACTCATTCACACACATACATGTTGTACATCTTTCTCCGTAAAAAGTAAAATATTATTCATTTACATTATTGAAAATAGCAATGACAATGATTTTCATATGATTGCGATACATAGGTGGACAGTGAAAGTGAATCAAATAAATAGTCATTTAAAGAGGAATTTAGTAAATGTAGTGTAATGACAAGTAATAGAAAATTGTAATTTTTCTTTTCTATTTAAAAAATAAATAATTCTTTACACAGAGAGAGAGAGAAGTACAAGTATTTTAATGTATACAAAAGATAAAGTGTACAGGTCCTGCTGTACATAAAAAACTTTCTTAAAGGAATATTATTTCCTCCGTTTATTCTGAATGTTAGGTTTGTACCCCGAAGCCATTTCAAAAGGTCCTATCTTTTATTCTCTCGCTTTAATAGGAACAAATATGTTTTGCGCATAAAAATAAATTCCTGACCTTTGGGAGTAATATACTTTATGTACCAAAAAATAACCAGCCAGCTGTCGGTTGCATTTCACCGTCTTCATTCGGCGCGTAGAGCCGACTCAGGTGTCCGGCTCTCAGGGCGTCATCAACCTGAATCAGTGTCAGATTTCTACACGTTTTAATCTCGATAGACACAACAGGAAACATCAATCCCAGCGACTGCAGTGCTGTGTCAGCTTTTTCCCCACAACCTCATATATCAATTCAGCCAATCATTTTCACACCATGTACTCCACAGCAGACATTTTGGCTCAGGTGTGATTTGATAACATTACAGCTGCTTGTGTCCCGTTTATGTGAGGTAATTCCAGGGTCCTGGTATTGTGTATGCCGTTTGACTGGCACGGCTTCCTGGGACACTTAACGGGAAGTGAGCCATACTTGATGAAGTTGGTTTCACCTGTGCTCTCCCTGCTATAAAAAAAAAAGGTCTATTGTGTGCCTCAAACATCCTTTAAACATTCAGGTGTTCCCAGTCATCTGCCATGTAACTCTACACATGTCCTGATGTTGTGACAGCAGAGCCACACCCTCCAGGTCTTCTCTGGAGAATTGAGAGGCAATGTGAGGTCAAACAAGTCCTCCGAGAACCACAGGTTCTGGGGCTCGAGCCGGGTAGCTAGCTAGTACTCCGTGATCCGTACGGCAGGAGGAGAGCTAGTAACGTTGGCAGCAACAAAACTACAACAGAAACCATCCGCATTGACTGATGTGGTTCGTCGACAATCGGTAGCGGCAACCAATCGTGATCGGGGCAGCTCTAAACGTTTTAGTTTCTTTCCTGCTGCGATACGATCCGAACCGTGAGTTTTGTGATCTGTTGCACTAGCAAGATAAGAGCAACCGTAGCTACGGTGGACAGCGAGGGTCGATCAGTGAATGGCGAGTTATTGACGGACGGAGTGCAGAGTGAAGAGTTGCTGCAGAAGGAAACGTGGTCAATAGATGTGTATGTGTTGTAGTGATGAGTTTACAGTGAAGTAGGCCTATTTCAGCAAACTGACCTCATTTATTTTACTCGCCAAAGTAGATTTTTATTTGCATTCGACTAGTGGTGAAGACTGATGTTCATCTGACCATCAGCTGGATTGTTGAAGTCCGATCTTTAGCTGACCCGTTATCCACATGGACCTGGTTCAGCTGTTGAAGGAACGGATCAGAAAGCACACACACAATGAATGTATTTTTTTTGTTTAGCTTGGAGAACTTGTCCTTTTTATATGTCACTTGGCTTATACTGGTCTACTGGAAGTAATACTGGTACTAAAATAGCACTGCTGCTGGTACTGTTTCTTTCTCAGCTCAGAAACTCTGCTGCCTTCAGTCTGTTGTTGCTAACAACCTACACTGCCAACGACCAGTCGAGGCAGTGCGGGGTGTAGATTAATGCCACCTCCTCAGGGACCGCGCACGTGTGTGTGTGTGTGTGTGTGTGTGTGTGTGTGTGTGTGTGTGTGCGTGTGCGTGTGCGCGTGCGTGTGTGCGCGTGCAGCAGCAGCAGCAGCAGCAGGCTAAGCTACTGTTGCATTGCAGTGACCTCCACGAGTTACTGCAGCACTGTCAGAGGATAACAGAGACTACCCCCTCTATACAGTCTTTTCTTTCCCTGCTTCCTTCCTTGCTCCTTCGCTTGCATCCTTCCCTCCTCCCTTGCACACCAAAAAACAGCAAAAGCTGATGTTTTCTGTATGTTTTCCGCTCTCAAACTTCAAACTGTAAAATCCCTTGAATAAGCGTCCGATCACTTTCACCTGCAGTGTGACTTGGAGCATGGGGAAAAGGTTTATTAAAAGCCTTTATTTAGCCCCGGTGCAATAAAGGCACAGAGTGATTGTTTTCAGCGTCCAGATTGTAGCAACACACACCAAACTCCTGCAGAGATTCAGACATTTTAAAGTAGATAACCCCACAGAGGGATTTTCAAGAGAAGCAGCAGGAACAGGAGAGTCAATGGTTTGTGCTGCTGTAGTTTTATTTCCAGCAGCTTTTCCACTCGAGTTTAGGCTTCAATCCTTCACACACACACACACACACACACTCGCACACGCACACACTCACACACACACACACACACACACACAGGTAACCCATGCATGCTTCTGTCCTATTTCATCCTCCAGGGCACATTACTATTACTGCCAGTTACATTAGCAGCACAAACGCACTCTAAGCGTGCGTGTGCCAGATGTATCCTAGCACTGAATATTTAATTAGGAGAAACACTGTCTGTCTGTCCGTCTGTCCGTCCCTTGTTGGAATGAATCAGCTGATAGATTTTGTTTCCGTGCGTCTCTGATTTTGGCAGTTTGTACCTCCCAGGTGTTCAGTGTCCTCAGCTGCTCCAGGTGGAGTTGAGCCTCCATTGTTTGAAATACAGTACTACAAACAAATGATGATCTTATGGAATAGGATGCATTGCTGTAGATTAAATTACCCAGCAGCATATGAAGGGGTTCAAATCTGCACGACCTTGAACAGCTACAGCAGTAAAATGCAACATAAGCATTTGTATTAGTAAAACACTGACAGGGAACATTTTGCTGCACAATCAATACTTTTACTTCATGTGTATTTTGTTGATAATACTTACATACTTTTACTTCAACTACTACGAGAAACTTTCTTTCCTTGTGGACAAAAGTGGTAGTGTTTCCGAGCACCAGAGTCCCTTTAGAAAACCTCTCATTTTACTGCAGCAGAGGTCTGACGGTCTGCCCTGGTCAGTACTGGTTCTGGTTCTCCCGTGTCTCCCTGCCCTCCAGCAAGCGTGGTGTCAGTGACCGGCGGAGCAGTGAGGTTCAGCTCAGCTCTCCTCCCTCCTTACTCACACAGGTTATATAAAGGCCTCAATATTACATTGAGACGGTTTCATAACCAGTTAAAAGTTCCTCATTGTAACTTTAAGTATGTTTTTTGACGCAGGACTTTTACTTGTAGTGGAATGGTAAATGGACTGTGCTTGTGTAGCGCTTTTCCAGTCTTCCGACTGCTTGTCATCATTCACCCGTTCCGAAGTAGTTTTGAAATCTTCCACTATTCTAACAGGAGAGTGTGTGAGTATGTGACAAATGTGGGATTAATGGAAGTATGTTTAACCTTTACGAGAGCAAAGGCTTCGACGTTGAGGATTAATAGTATATCGACCAAGCAAAGGCAACATTCATACACACATCCACATGGTCGATTGCAAAAGGGGTCATGTTATACTCAGCTACAAAACATTTGCGCTGTAAAATCATTTGCGCAATATCATTTGCGAATCTGAAAAATGTGTTTTATCTTCCAAAGGTCTTTTACAAAAACAGGTTTTGGAAAAGACTTGTAGTCGAGCCTCTACGATACGATGATTTAGTCTGAGTGACTTACCCTTTTGTTTGTGTACTGTGAGCATAAAACATAAAAGACAGATGTATGACAAGGCTAACATGCTAATATTTTGCTGGTGTAATCTTTAGCGTGTTCAGCATCTTAGCTTATCCGAAATCTAGCTAAATTAGCTGTAAACACATTGTACAGCTGAGGCTGATGGGAGAATGTCATTAGATCTGCAGGTGTTTGGTCATGAACCAAAGTATTGGACACATTCAAATGTTGACCTGATGATGGCGCTAGAAGAAAAGTCAGAGGATCACTTACAAAAATATTTCTATTACAAAAATAGAAAGAGCAGAACGTCTAAACTGCTACGACCTCTGGATGAATTGAACGGCTTCTGTGTGTCTTTCTGTACGTAGAAACGTCAACAGAGATTCATGTTAGTGTGTCCTTCAGTGTTAGTGGGATAAGTGAATCTAATAAGCGTCACTGCTCTCACCTTGTCCTCACCTTGTTCCTCTGTGCAGAGACATCATTTGATAGGCACACACACACACACACACACACACACACACACACGTGTGTTTGGATCACTGTATTTGTGAGGACCCTTAAACATGGTCCTCGTACACCTTAACGTATTCTTTACTAAACCTGCCTCTAACATTAAAACCAGGTGTTGGACTATTCAATGTCACCTTTGGAACAAAATGCTTAGTGTCGAAGGTTATTCACATTCAACAACACATTTATTAAATACTGAATCCTGCTTATTTCATAATACTGAACCTGTCTAGAGGAGCCGAGCTCCACGTAGCTCCTCGTAGTTACAACCCTGGTGATATAGAAACATTGGTTCAAAACAGAAGTTATACATTGACCAAGCAGCTTTAGGAGGGAACAGTCTGGAAGCTATGTGTACACACACACACACACACACACACACACACAGTGTAGCTGTAGCTGGAGGGAAGCTGTGCTGTATTCACAATGAGCCAAATTCAGCAGGTGCGTGTGTGTGCGTGTGTGCTGATTTAGTGTGACAGGTCACCTTGCTAGGAGCACATCAACACACACGCATGGTTTCAGATTTCAGGGAAGGGCTGAGGGCAGGCAGTGTGTGTGTGTGTGTGTGTGTGTGTGTGTGTGTGTGTGTGTGTGTGTGTGTGTGTGTGTGTGTGTGTGTGTGTGTGTGTGCGAGTGCGTGCGAGCGAGCGAGCGAGCGAGCGACAGTTAACCCCCTGCGGAATATTTCAGAATGACAGTGTTCATCAATGTGTGACAGACAGACAGCACTGCAGTCAAACACACTGCAGGAGGTGTGTGTGTGTGTGTGTGTGTGTGTGTGTGTGTGTGTGTGTGTGTGTGTGTGTGTGTGTGCGTGCGTGTGTGTGTGCGCGCTTTACACAGCCACATTGTGGGGACTTTCCTTCTTTTTTGGGACAAAATGGAAACAAGATGCACGTACCCATAAAACAAATCATGCCATTTTAGGGTGAACACTAGGGTTAGGCTAAGATTAGGTTTAGGGTAAGGTTATGTTTAGACTGGTAGTGGTTATGGTTTTGGTTAGGCGAAGGCTCCAGGAAATGAATGTAAGTCAATGTAATGTCCCCAAAAGGTCTTGAAAACAGGACTGTATGTATATATGCATGTACTCTCTAGTTTTCCCAGGAATAACAGTATTCTAGCTGATGACCTCCAAACGGGCTGTTTCCCTTTGGAAAGCTCTCGACTGCGATGGTTTAAGTCCTGTTCCTTACTGACGTGTGTGTGTGTGTGTGTGTGTGTGTGTGTGTGTGTGTGTGTGTGTGTGTGTGTGTGTGTGTGGGTGGGTGTGTGGGTGGGTGGGTGTGTGATTTAGCAAGCAGTCCACTCAGCCTCAAGGATCAGTTTTCCTGCAGTGAAGACTCCAAACTGCAGAAAGAACCCAGGCCTTATTGAACATTTTCCCTGTTTTATATTTGATATGTCGGTGAGTTCGGGTGTAGCGGTACTCGGGAGTCCCGGGTCGGTGTGAGTTTGGTGCAGCCAGAAAAACCCACAAATGCGTAAGGATCTGTTTCTCTTCATTTATTTTGAACAGACAGTAGCGCAAGTTTCAAAGACAAAATCCTCTTGCTGGGGACTGAAGTAGCATTTTGCCCGCTGGCAAATTCAGTTCACTTTTTTCATTATAAAAAAGGCTGACCCACCGCTAAAAATGTGGGCGGGCATAGAATGCCTCCCTAGTTAATAAAAGTTTCAGATTGATTGATGAATGGATGTCAGGATGTTATTGGTTGAAGTTGGTTGGTACTAGCTTACGCGAGCTAACTTTATATTTTGTTGGACAGGAAGAGGATTAGATTTTGAAATACAAAAGTGAAGAAATTGACTTTTATGTATAAAATTATGACATATAAAGATGAAAAACATTCATCTCTAGAACTCACTTTAAACTTAAATCCAGAAACTTAAGTACAGAAACATCTTTTAGGAGTTCGCCACGACTGAATGTGCCCCAGCACAACATAGGACGTAAACATAGTTCCTATCCAGTGTAAATCCAAACAAAATCGAAATTAATGAAAACAAGCATATTATTAAATAATGACACAAATAATAATTATGACAGTTAAAATGACTAATACATTACAATCAGTGTATGGCAAGGTACTTGGAAAGTGAAATAAGTTTAGCTATCAGTTACCAGACAATACATTTCATATCAATTGACTAATTACATTCTTTTTTTCTTATTTATATATTCTTCACATGTTTTGTGTGTAAAAATCTTAATTAGCAAAGTAACTAAATGTAGTGAAGTATAAAGTGGCACGAAAAGAAAAGACTTAAAGTAGTACTGAGGTACTACTTTACTAACACTTGAGTACATTTACCATGCTTTATTCACCCAAAGGTTTTTAGCGATGTCGTCTATTTGTCAAAATATAGCCTCACATCTAGTCTGTCATTGACTCTCTCAAGCTTGAAACGGCAAAATCCATTTCTCGTAAGGAGCCCCCTCCCTAAATATCACTGCACATGCTTTCACGTTTTCTTAAACCCAGACCTCCAGGGGAAGACACTGAGGAATTTATGGATTGTTTGTGGAAAGCATCTGACGAATAGCCGAAACAGTTGGGAGAATCAGCGTTAAGTGTTGAGTTTCCAAAGTAGAATTGATCGAAATGTATTGGCGAATGAAATCGGCGTTGTTGTTAACCAAGTGTTTTGAGCACCTCCAGGCGTATTATTTTACACTCGGCAGCAGAATGGCTAATAGATTTTTTGTGGAGTTCTGCTCCACAGGAGAATATGAGCTCCATCAGCCTTCTGCTACACAGACGGTAACACATTCATTATTGGTTTTAGTTTCTTCAGTGGGTTTGTTTCGAATAGAGAAAAGGCAAAATAATATCCTGTCAGATTGAAATGAATCTCGGTTTAATCTAGAATTAAGTACAAACATTAAACACTACATGATAAATGTGTCACACCTCCATCATCAGTGCTGGAGATGTGTTCTTCGTCCATCTTCATTCACATGTTTTCCCTCCTGAGACACACTATCACCTGCAGCACACACACACACACACACCAACAGTTAGCGGTATTGCTAAAACAGTTAATAGCCCATTAAGCTGTAAACGCACGCACACGTTTGCTTTTTGTGCTGCTAAAACGATTTTGCTTTCATTAAATTAAGCACAAAGTGTCTGTGTGCGAAGGTTGAACACCTCAAACAACAGAAAACAACAAGACTATTGAACTGAAATTCAATTACAATGAATACTTGAAAATCCTCAACTGTAATTTAGCATGTTTTATGTCATTGATAATCTTTGAATCCTGTTTACTTCACTTCTGTTTTTTTAGAATTTTTTATTTTTTTTCCCTCCCGGGGAAAGTCGCAGATGAGGTCCTTTGATTGATACGTGTTGCAGTTTATGCTAACGTTGTTTTAACACAAGTCATTAATTTTAAAGCTTAATTAATATACGTCAATAGTAAGTTTGATGCTTGCACAAAACCAAGCCGGTAGCAGTAAATATTTGTGATCCTGATCTGTGCGGATTCAGGTCCTAATCTAGACATTTTAGTGCAAAGTATTTAAATTCTACATATTGTGCTAATTAAATATGCATAGCAACTGCACTCTACTGGTTGAAACACAGCTATTGCAATTAGATTTAGCTATTGGCTGATCTGGTCCGTTTTATCACCAATCCCCCTTCTGCATAACCGTCTCCCGACTCAGCAGACTGTGAACAGAGGAGGTTTTTATTGTACTATTAGCATAGATTATTTCAGTGTAACTTTATAGTTAGTTGGGTGTTTATAGTATTTAGTAGGATAGATTGTGATTTTTGACTGTTGTTCGGTGGTTTCCTGTGGTTTAGCTTTAGCTCGTAGTTCAACATGGTGTGTTTTAGATATTCGTTTGATTCAGTGTTACTTAGTTTTAGTATTCGTTAGCTAGTGGCAGGAATTTCCGGGGTAGAGGCACTTCAGGCAAAACTGTGCCGTTTTTAGTTATACTGCATTCACATGGAATCAGGCAGACGATGGGATAACCGCATGTCACGTTAGTCAAAAGCATGATCGTAAAATGATCATCAGGGAATACTGGCAACAGTAATGGTAGTAGAAATTACAATCCAAAGTTAAAATAGTTACCGTCCGTATTTGTTTACATTCACAATGATAATTTTGGGGGTGGGTCTTGCAAAATGTATCAACTTTTGGAGCTAGTGCTGCTTTCATTGGCAAAGAGTTGGCAACACTGGTCCGGCTCTTTCAGTTGGGTATTTTTTTTTTAAATCTATCGTACTAGTTTCTAATATTACAAACCCCAGCTTTAAGTTTGCAATAGAATATTAGGAGAAAGCTGTATTTTATTGCTACATGTGTTACTAGAATAATTAGATGGTATAGTAGCCACAAAATAATTGTATTTAATATATTTCATTCACCATAGCAACACATCATCATGCAGGATTCGTTTTGCAGCATCAGTTTCTTTCTAAATTACAGAGATATGCAAAACACTTGAAAACTTGCAGACTGAAAACACACCACAATGAACCATGTGTCAGTCAGTGCCTTGCTCAAGGGAGTGAAACACTCAACCCTGACTCTTGATGATTGGACCTGATGAGGCGAACGCACACCTCCGGCTGCCTGCTTTTGTGTGTGTGTGTGTGTGTGTGTGTGTGTGTGTGTGTGTGTGTGTGTGTGTGTTTGTGTGTGTGTGTGTGTCTCCATTAATCTCACTCAATGGTTCTCCAGTGTCTCGCTCCATCGCTCGCTTTACATTTGTCATCATTATCTCTCTCTCTCTTTGTATCTTCATCATCTCACCTAACACGACATCTCATCTTCTCCTCCTCCTCCTCTCATTCTGAAAAAACTAATATTCTCACCAAAAAAAAATCTTTACTGTGCTGATGTTAACATGATGTGAAATACATTTTTAGTGATTTGTAAGTCATGTGCATTAGAAGTTCAACAAAATCCATTATGTATATATATATATATATATATATATATATATATATATATATATATATTTTCCTTATGTCTCATTATAACCGGCATCATAAGTACATCATCAGAGGTTCACCAGCACCATTTCAATTTATGAATGTCTGCTCCGGATTTCATGAATCAGAAAGAGAAAACAGGGGCCCTGTCTCTGCATTGAGTACTTTTACTGTTTACACTTTAAGTACATCTTCCTGATATGTGTTTGTTACATTTTCAATGCAGGACTTTTGCTTGTAAAATAGTATTTTTCAGGGCTGTGTATTGGCAAGCACCTATATACGCAGGATATATATTGCGATACGATACGTTACGATACATATTGCAATTCCTTTTTTGTCTTTATGAAAATGTAAAAAATAGACGTTAAAATGCAACTTGCTGTGTTCCACCTGGATAGTCTAATACGTACATCACATATTGATAAATTAGCAGACAAATTACATCAAAACTATGCACTATACTTTGTATTGCACATAGTCACTCAGCAGAGAACACACACTTGGCATAAAAACATTATATGAAAATAAAGTATATTGTATTCTCAATGTATCACTGAACCCTCTTTTACTAATTAGAATATACCGTCCCTCCATCAGAGTATCTCCGCCCACAGCTTTACAAGGTGCACCATATTTTTCCTCACAATCCAATCATAGCCGACTGTTTTTTCTTTTTTTTTTAGGAAGGGGTCTTTAAAAAGACTAAAATGGAGCATTTCATATACAGGGGAGAATACAGTTATATTCAAGCATGTAAACCATACATCATACAAGTATGAACCTGAACGCGAGCAAGATAGAGAATCTGAAAGGTTCCTCCACCACTGCTGAACACTAAACAAGTTCATGTTCCATCATTCATCTGCCCTCTAAAGTTTACTGTCCCAACATTGATTTCTGCTGGCTCCGTAGAGCAATTCAGATTTTATAGACAGACCTGGCAACAGTGGAAATGTACATTTTAAAACCATATCTCCATATAAATGCTGTAAGTGAGAATGTTGAGGAGTTGTGGTTTACATAGAAGCAGCACTCGGCGGTTTAATCCCTCCTCCTTGAGTTTGAGGTGATTTACTTCATTCTGCCACTAAACTGGTTTATCTCTGTCCTGGGTGGGTCCACATAACAGCAGTGACCTTTAAATCCTTGGTGTAAAGTTACAAAACCCTTCTTATCTTCAGAGCAGCAGCTGTCCAGGAACAAAGAGAAGTCGCCTCAGCTTTTTTACTTTTAGGGAAAGGTCAGAAACCATGTGATCTCTCAACTGAATACGCAAAAGTTTGAGTTCGGCATTCATCTTCGCCGCGTTTGAGTTTGACTAGATGTGTTCTCAGGCAGAAAGACGGATAGCCTCTATCAGACCGAATGATGTGTTTTAAATCTCGCTTTTTATATTTCGCTCACGTTTCTCAGTTTGTTGTTTATTTCACGGACTGTTAAGCTGCATTTTGTTTGACACCAAATTAAATGAGACGCTTGTCTCCTCTTCTCCCGCTGAGTCTCATCTTCCTCTCCGTTTGCTCTCTTCGTCCTCCCTCCCTCTTCTCTCTCTCTTCTCTCTCTTATGCGATTACTTCCTCACTTCTTCTTCGCCTCTTAAATCCTCCTCTTCTTCCTTTTTTTCCCCCCTAATCTCTCTCATCTTCTTTCAGTCAACTCAAGATGTTTGTACGATTACAGTGTTCGTTGTGGGAGGATTAAATGTGCTGTCCTCTGACAGTATAACTCCATATAACTCTTTATCTAGAACTATGTATTGATAAAAAAAAATGTAATTTATTTAATATACCTCAAGGCTTACGTGTAATGGTGTTCATTAAACGCAGCTAAAAACATGATTTTTGATGTTAGATATTGATATTTAAATTAGATACAGTAGATGTATGGAGTAGGAATGCATCGATATTTCATATCAGACCGATACTAATTTCAGGGCTGAACAACTCACGTTAGTTCTATGTTTATATACGACATAAATGATATTACTGGAATTTTAAGTCCTGTTTAAGTTTGATCAATTTGTCGGTGCATTTAAAAGGTTTACACTTGAACTGTAATGATGTAAATTCTGAATATTGTTTACCAAGTTGCTTGTAGGATTTATTATTTGAATAATTAATAACAATTCAGTGCATTTATATGTATTTATTTGTCATATTTTGCTTTACAAAGGTAAGAAAGCAATGTTTAAGTCGAGTCTAATGTATCGGTTGATACCCAAAGCACAGGTATTGCTTATATCGGAAGTAAAAAATGTGGTGCATCCTTATTATGGAGTGGCAGAACATAATGCTGAGTAAGATTTCGATCCAAGGCTGTATTTTTAGTTATTTGCATTAAAAATGTCAAACTGATTATGAACCAGGTTTTTTTTTCTTACCTCACAAACAGAACCAGGAAGTTCTGGCTTCACTTCTGCTCTCTGTAAATAAACCCAACTCTTCTTCCTCCTCCTCCTCCTGCAGAGCGTTGGTGTGAGCGTTATGGAGACCTGCAGGGGGAGCTGCTGTGCGTGGAGCTGGAGAAGGAGCGGCAGGGTTTGGGTCTCAGCCTGGCAGGAAACAGGGATCGTTCCCGCCTCAGCATCTTCGTGGTGGGACTCCATCCAGGGGGGCCGGCGGCTCGAGACGGACGCATCCGGGTCGGAGATGAGCTGCTGGAGGTGAGAACATCAATACGGCGGATCGCCCTAAAATCTCATCCAGAAATTCATGTTCCCCAGAGGATGAATCCCTCTGACTTTGGTGATCCCCTGACTTGTCCTGTAGCGCCACCATGAGGTTATGTTTTTTTTAAAGTGAAATATGTCAACAGCTATTGGATGGATTGGGATGAAAAGTGGTTCACACATTCATGTTCCCCTCAGGATGAATCACATTCACTTTAGTGAACCTCTGATTGCTCATTTAGCACAATCATCAAGTCAACATTTGAATGTGTGCACACTTTGGTTGATGACTGCAATGCTATAATCCTAACACGCTAAACTGTTAACATTATACGTGATAAACATCAGCATGTTAGCTTTGTCGTAGTGAGCGTGTTAGGATGGTGAATTGTTTAACTATAGGTAACGATGACGGACTTACCGATGGTGCCGGTCCATGTTTTATTCTTGAACATGATGTTGGTCATGATGATGATAATCAAGATTATATATTTTGGCCGTATCACAAAGCCCTAACCACGGCATATAGCTCTTGCATCATTTTACATTTTATTGCATCACATGCGTGTGAGGGGGTTTCCAATTTATTTCTATAAATATTAAACAGAGAAACACAGAGATCCTCCCTCTCTCTCTCTCTCTCTCTCTCTCTCTCTCTCTCTCTCTCTCCCCCTCTCTCTCTCTCTCCCCCTCTCTCCCGCTCTCTCTCGCTCTCTCTCCCCCTCTTCCTTGCTCTCTCTCTCTCTCCCCCTCTCTCCCGCTCTCTCTCGCTCTCTCTCCCCCTCTTCCTTGCTCTCTCTCTCTCTCCCCCTCTCTCCCGCTCTCTCTCGCTCTCTCTCCCCCTCTTCCTCGCTCTCTCTCCCTCTCGCTCGCTCGGTCTCCTCATTACAGCAGTGTCAGAGGCTCCATGAAAAACTGTTGTTCAGCCGAGGAAAGCCTGGACAATTACACACTAAAACACACACTCACTACAACACACACTACAACACAGAGATGGTTGTGTAGTTCAAAGGCACATTAGTGCATAAATCCATAATACTGTAATCCAAAGGGTGTGTGCGTGCGTTTGCGTGCGTGCGTGTGTGTATATAGATTAGATACTGATAAACATGTGGAGGTGCTGGTAGCTTCTAACTCGCTGTAGTTTACGGCCTCACAGCTCAATGACCTCTCAATTACCACCTATCTCAATTTAGTGTGTGTGTGTGTGTGTGTGTGTGTGCGTGTGTGTGTGTGTGCGTGTGTGTGTGTGTTGACCTTGGGGGTGTTAAAATGGAGAATCATCAAGTTACTGCAGGAGAATTGTGTCTGTGCGGTCAGATAAGAGTGTTATTCTGACACTAATAGTATTAATTATTATTAATAATTATGAATCCCTTACTGTTTTATGATAATTGATACTTTTGATACATACGTTTTTATTATTACTAACTGCAAAATTATTTTTTAATTAACTTTTTTTTAATTTGTGTTTGGACTTTCATTTTCAAAATCATTAACTAATGATCACACAACGCCCTTCACTCCCTCAGTAATTAAAATGTGATGATATTTCACTCTGAAAATATCACCCTGAGACGTGTGGGCTTTCTTGTGAATTTAATTCAGAATTCTCAGAAATGAGGTTGATAATCAATATATCTCTGTTTTCATGTCAGATTAACAGCCAGATTCTCTATGGGCGGAGTCACCAGAACGCCTCGGCCATCATTAAGAGCGCCGTCCCCAAGGTGAAACTCATCCTGCTCAGGTAGGGCTGCAAGGCATGCTGGGAAACCGTTGAAAAAAGTAGGCCGAATATTTAATATATTTGCATGGGACAAAGTAGCCCTTAAGATTCCTAATATGTGCTCAGTGTATCTAAATAATAATGAATTTGCTGTGATCGTTTTCACTCCGAGCTTAGAATCGTGATTGAAGTAACATTAAGTCATTAGCCCCGTTTAGGAATAGAACTATTATTGCTCCTACGCAATTAATTCAGCTATGTCTTGCATTGCGAATTTTCTCAACGATTAGAATAATAAAACGCTTCGGACTCGGTTTTGCGAGATTTCTGCCGTAGAGATTTTAATCGGATGACGGATTAATGGTGCTAAATTTGAGACTGGGAGCATTTCTATTGCCTCTGGACCCGGCGGCAGCTGAGCAGTGCGGAGCGGCAGCCGCGAGCTAACCAGTGGGGCTCAGACCCGGCTATGCTAACAAAGCACAGAGAAGCCCGGATTACAACACACACAGAGAGGGAGAGAGAGAAACTTCATCCTCTGCTCAGGTAGATGCTGTGCGTTGTGAATGTCTGGACTGTACTGAGCCGATGTTACATTCCTCCACTATTATCCCATTCGTACGTGATTAAAAAGAATGAAGTAAAACAAATCCAAGCACTTGAGAGGACATTCAGTAATGTAAGAAACATTGTTGTGACCCTGAAATGACGACATTAAGTCCTTAACTAACAAAGTGAGATGTGAAAATGTGTCTCTCTGCAGGGCCGGCTGCCCGCCGAGCAGAATATTGGAAAGAAATACAAAGACTAAAATCGCTCCAAAATCGTTTGGCTGGTCTTGGTTGTCTTTTCTTTTGTCGATTTTTAGGATCTGAAGAAGGTCTCCAGCAAGACTAAACGGGGAAACCGCTGACGGTCATTACAGCAGCATGATATGCACAAGGCCCCACCGGTTGATCCACCGGTGTGCTCTTGATACCCAAGTGTCCTTGTCCGTAACTTCCTCTGCGCTTGTATTGTGGCATGCTATTTACACTGTTGGAAACGCAGCACAAGCGACAAGAACAAGGAAGTATTTGAGCGACGTTGCTCCCCGCAGCTACCAAAGCTCTTTTTTCTGTGTACCAAGTATGTCAAGAGGAATACGGCAGAACAACAGATTTTGCAGCTGCGCCACAGAGACACGGAGAACATCAGTGACAAGTGCAGGCGTTTCTCACACTATATACCTTACTCGGATTGGTAGAGATGAGGTTGAAAAACCAGCACATTTTCTTTAATGAGGATCCAGAGAGAACAGTCAGTCACCCATGTTACAGGACGGGCCTGTTTTTCTAAGCAGGTGGAAGCAGCAGGGAGGCGGAGAGGTGCTGGGAGAGGGAGTGATGTGTTCAGGGAGACAAGACGGACGTGAAGTGTTTCTTAAGCAGAAACTCTCTTTTCAATTAAAATGCTGCCGAACCTGCTGCCATCACCATGAATCCATAAGCCGGTGAGGCCGACCTGAGGAGAGCAGACGTTTCCTTTTCTTAGAGTATAATAGAGTTCACTGCCTTCTACGCGGCGGCGATTGAGGGGAAAGAGTCTCATTCAGCCGGCAGAGAGCTGCGGGAGCTCCACCGCCGACACCGTCTTCATTCCCTCTGTGACTTCTCAGCCATCAATTTCTCTGATTCTCTGGATTCGATAAAAATGAAACTGTATTGATCCCCGTGCTTAAATTGGGTCATGGCAGCAGCAGAGACTGGAGTGTTAGACGAGAATAGAACAAATCAGAGAGAGCTGAAAACAGGGAAACGGGTAAAATCACTCGTCACAGAAGAAGCTACTGCCAAGTATCCTGATGCCGGGAAAATAACTTCTTTATTGCAAATGTTTGTGAAACATATGGATCTGGGAAGACGTTAAACATTAATTGTAACTAAACTGCAGAGGTTGTTCTCCTTCGTTTCGGGGTTTTTGTTGAACAGCTCTTATTTGCATAGGGCTTGAGAAAATCCAAGATGGATTGTAAGCTGTTTTGCGATCGAACCAACAGAAATATCTCAGCCCAGTTTCATGGCAGGTCGTGAAATAGTGTCACAGCCTCTTGGTTCCGTGTACAGTGTCACTCACGCCAAAAATGTTGCCAATGCAAAGTCAATTAGGATCCTTTTTTCGATTGCATTTTGTGACTATTTCACAAACCGCCGCGAGACTATGTTGAATATTTAAATAAAAGTTTAATGAAAGCCCAATAAATCTCATCTGAATTTTATCTTGAAATGACAAGTTTTAAAAATGGGGGCTTCAGACTCGCTCCAAAGTAGATCAAGAGATTATTAAGCCTGATCCAAAATGAGAGCAGCAGCATGATGATCCACAGATGAGTGGAAACACATCTTTACTTTGCTTATAGAGAGTGAATATTGGACAATGTGATCACGTAGTTCTCTTACTGCTGGATGTGTAAGAAGGCAGCAATCATACAACAATTCTTCAGTGTTTGTGTAGTTTTCTGCCACCTAGTAGACAAAAAGTATTGTTTAGTACCGCTGTAAGGAACAGGATGTTACTGAAGGGTAGATCAGATCCTTACAGGAGGCGCCCTGTTAGCTCACCGGGTAGAGTTCTAAATTCTGCCAAAATAAAGCAGAAAAGCCCACAAAAAAATAATCTTTATGAAAAAAAAGAGAATACGCACTCGCCTGGAACAACAATGAGATTATGAGTCAGGCTGTAACGTGTCACTGAGCTCTCACCGGAGCGCCTGTAGGACGTGATCTGATGCACTCAGACGTGTCCGCCCCTGAGGGCGTTTAGCTTGAGTCCGGTCTGACTCATAAGAGAACAGACGGGGACACTCTGCTGCAGACAACGGCCATCCGGAAACTTCAAAGTCCCAACTGAAACCCGTCTGTCTGATCCGAAGGCGGCAAGGCGGAGACAGAGCTCTGCGTTCGGCGTATAACAACCACAAAGCTCTCAGTTTCGCTGGATTTGCTCTTGATGAAAGCCGACAGGAGGGGGACAGTCCTTCACATTCAGTCCTTTTGAGACGGGAGAGAGGAGCTGAGGACGGGTACTCTCTGCAAAACAGATTAAACTCTGCTAGCCCTCCTCCTCCTCCTCCTCCTCGGCTGCAGGAATGAGCTTTCCGCTGCAGGGATTGATTCGCAGCTTTTGAAGCGAGCAGGTGGGGTGTATTTTACAGAAGTCTCATTGAGACCCGAGCCTTGCACCGGTTCAGCCTCCCTGTCAGACAGGTTTTAAAGTGCAGGCCGGCTTGGACTCTGCTGCCGAGGAGATAATCACACGAGAGTTCATCCCTCTTTTTATCTGCTGAGTTCCTCCATGTTTTCATTCTCCGCAAAGGATGCTCTAGCAGGAGATCATAGTCCTTCTCAGAGTCATAACTCAGAGAAATGTTAACACACAGCAATGAAACACATATTGATATCATTCAGTGTGACTCGCACTGCAGGATGTCATTATCGCCAACGTCCATCCAGAATACTGTACATGTCCATAAATCCACTTACAAATCATAGAAAAAAGACGCTGCAGAACTTTAAGTTTTCTTTGGTATTATCAGTGATAGTCGTCTGTCCATCCGTTGGTACACCGCAACAGGAGCTGCTAATGAGTCTAATGAGACGGTTGGGCGATTGTGACAATGCAGCAAAATGCAACTGCTCTAAAGAAATGTAGCAGCCACCTCACCAATGGTAAAACTATTAACCATCACAAAAATGACAATCGGCAACATTATAAGCCACCATGTTCTGAACAGACACATTACAAACTAACACTGCCAATGTCACTTTTTGTCACTCTGGCACTGCTGGCAATTGTGCTACAATAATGCATAAAGTTTGCGGGTCGGGCTAGGATGGTTGCTCTGCTCTGCTCCGCTGCTCACAAAAGGATAAATATAATATCCAGTGCCTTGTTATTGGGCATCAACCTGGTCTTTACTCGTATTGTCAAAAGAATTGACATCTGGGAGTTTTGATATTAGCCACGTTGTTTATCATTGATCATTTTGGGTGGAGTGGCTTTGGAAGGAGGCCTGAAGAGACGGGCTGTCAGTGTTTTTGACTTTTGACAGCGACTTTGTAACTTTCTCGCTAGATTTAGCAACACTTGGAGCTAGTGCTGCTAGCTACTTTCATTGAAAAAGAGTTGGCAACACTGGGCTGGATTTTTCAGTTGGACATTTTCAAAATCTAGCGTACTCTTGCGGTTTTCTCCAATGTTGCGACCCCAGCTTTAAATAAATGTACTTCTTAAAAACTCTTTTTTTAAATTTCTGACCGCGTTTGCATATCAGGTAAACCTACGTAAGGTCCTGAGACAGAGGTTGGGAAAAGATGCTCTAGCGCCACCATCAGGACAAAACTTTGACCCTTGTGCTTACACAAACAAAAGATATACTGTGCACAGTATATCTCTCCTTGTGCCACGCTCAGGACAAACTTTGCATTTTTATCTCCAGTACTGACTTAGAGAAGAGATAAATCACCAGGATGGTATCTGCAGCCTCCGTAAGCTCAATATTTAAAACATCTGCATCCTCAGTCTGACACATGGAGATGGATGAGTGTGTAAGTCAGAACTGCTACTAAAGACCTCCGTCACTCTGAGTGATGGGGCTGTTTGCTGTGTTCAGGCTTATGAGACGCCTGCATGTCAACATGAGACATAAATCACGACCACAACAAGTCGTTACGTCTGTGACAGAGCTGTAAGCGTCTCGCTGGTGTCAAATCGAGACTCATTTTCACGTCAGTGCTGATGTAATGTATCTTCAGCTGATGATTGCTGTTTTTTTAAAGTATCATCACCTCCATGTTTATGTTAAACCTCCAAATTACTTGTAAGGCCCAACAGCTCCTGTGTTGTTTAGTTGTAGTCATGTGATGACATGTCGGCATGGAGTCGTGTTTCGTCGGCAGATACTAGCGGCTTCGCTGACGTCTGTCACATCCTGACAGCTGTTGTGTTGTAGTGTTTGACGGCGATGGGAAACGTCCTCTGGGTCACAAACCTGCAGATGGGAACAGAGTGTCGACGGTTTGTTAAATACGTTTAATCTGAAAACACCACTCATACACGTTCGGGTTCTGAACGCCTGGCAGCTGTTTGAATTGTTAAAAAACACAGAGGAAACTCTCAAGTGAAGTCGATATACATTTCTCATAGTTTGGGCTTTTGTAGACATTAGGTCAGGGGTATTCAATTCAAATTCCAAAAGGTCCAGATTGAGAAAATCTCCTCGTGCAAAGGTCCGGAACATTACAATAATATCTAACTTGCGCTATTTAGTACCATATATATATATATATATATATATATATATTCAAGAAGTCTAGTAGTAGTAGTAACGTCTCTGTGTAGTCAATAACTGTTAAATCAAATAAAGAAAGTACACATCAATTATATTTTAACAATTTTCAAATTGAACTAGATGGATTATAAATAATACATAGAAATACATAAATAAATGCTCTTCTCATTTCAGGTAAAATAAGGGCTGGATTAAAGAATAACTGACATAACTGAAAACTTTCAAAGAATGTGCATCTTAAGAGGAAATGGTGCATAGTTACAAAATCATTTCACCTCAGGTTGATAGCAGACCACCTCAAGGTGTCACTCAGAGAGGACCGGGACATTTTGATGCTAAAGGACATTTAGTATTTCAAAATTAAAGCCCTTCAAAATCGCATGCATGAGCTAACTTCAAATCACATTCATGAGACATTTTGTCTAATTTCAGATTAGATTTTAGAGGAAATGGTGCATAGTTACAAAATCATTTCACTTCAGGTTAATAGCAGACCACCTCAAGGTGTCACTCAGAGAGAACCAGGACATTCTTTAATTAAAGCTCTTCAAAATCGCATGCATGGGCTAACTTCAAATCAAAAAGTGATGTGATGTACAACGCATGTAATTGGTCGGTTTGTTTCCCGGACCACTGACCGAGTGCCGTAAAGGCTAGAAAAGCTGCGGCGGTTAAAATATAGGCGCTCCGTCAAAATGTATTAATTCTCAATTATCTATCGGTTTTAGGTCCAGGGTCCGGATACAACGGCGTCTGGGTCCGGATCCGGACCACGGTCCGCCTATTAGTGACCCCTTGCACTAGGTTTTAACCATTTGTATGGAAGAGTGTGAATGAGATCTGTCTGCAACATAAAAACCATCCCTGTGCTTTGTTTAGAATACACCGAGTGTTCAGCCTCATTTGTAAAAGTTCTGACACAAAACCGTGACCGTTCTGTAATCTTTGCTTTTTGTTAAATATTGAATAATTTGGGCCACAAACAGATGTTGAAATTAAACCACATGTGAACTTTAGAGAGGAAATGTCTCAATAGTTGAACTGCTAACAAGACGTCTGAAACATGACATGGACACACAACTAGACACTGCTTTATTGTAATAAATGGTGAAAAATTGGATGGAAAACCACTGATTTAATCTTTAGCAATATATTGTATTTTATAATTATATTGTGTTTGTTTTATGTAAAATCTTAATATACATCTGCAAATTAAATATAGCTGTAAAATGTAGTATTAAAGTGCACTACTTCCCTCGGAAGTGTAGTGGAGTAGAAGTACAAAAACTAGATATAAGGTATAAAAACTTCACTTAATTACAGCATTTGAGTAAATGTACTTAATTACTTTTCATCACTGATTTTTGACTGTATTCTCTGGTCTAAACACCATAACACTGTTTAATAACACTGTAGTCACTACCAGATGATATTGTGTTATAAGATCAGATATTTTGTTGTATAACAAGTGAAATATGTTGTCAGTGAATATTTTTGGTTTTTGAGATTTGTCAGCTCCATTAATTAACATTTCCTGATAAAAAGAACAGAGTCTGGTGTTACCTTTTCTTCAAAATGTATTTCCCTTTGCAAATACTATCAGTGGAGAGAAAGATGTCATTTTTGAGGCCCAGAACTCTTTATACTATAAGTGTTTATTGATTTTTCTTTTACCTCAGCATGAATATTTTCAAGCAGGGTACTTTTGTTGTGATCAATAGTCTCTTTTCTTTTTCACAAATTAGCTTTTTGAACGTTTACTGCGGCCTGCAGGTAGTGTTCACACTTCAGAGAAATGGCATGTTGATGTATCGGTACAGTTTATTGAACTCTGGCTGACCGAAGAGGACGTTTATTCTGGTTTATCCTCGGTTGTTCAGGTGGAGGTCACCGTGTCCTGTGATTAGATCTGTACAGAGAAGATGCGGTTCTTCCCATGAATTCCTCCGAGACCGATTTCTTCAGGAAACCTTTTGTGCTGGCTATCTCCCAGAGTTCACCTGGCTGTTCTGACCGTGTCGCGGTTTTTCTTTTCCCTGCCGGCCTGCTCTGATTGAATGCGGTCGGCGTGTCGAGGCCAGGAGGACACCGTTGTTCTCGCCGCGTTCGGCCAGGTGACAAAATCTCGTTAAAGTCGTGTCCACGGGCCGCCGCTGAATGATTTATCTCCGATAAAGGTCACTGCGGCAATGAGCAATGGGATGTCGACGGGGGCATGAGCATCGCCATGGAAACAGAAATGGTCACCCTGCCAGGTCCATCCCTCTGCACATCGAACTTACTGTGTGACAATACTGATGGAGTAGATTGGTTTCCAAAGCGATCAAATAATCGTTGTAGTAAAACAGCGGCTTCAGATGTCACAAAACGAGTCTGTAAAGGTGGGTTTTACTCTGTGTCCGGATTACACTGTGGCTTTCCTGAAAGCTGCAACAACATACAGCTGAGAATACAGTATTTAAATAATGTTCAGAATTCTTATTCCATGTACAGATCAGACCTCCAGGTTTGAACCAGGGGACAGCTTCAGGAGATCAAGTTGTTCACCATCAACGATTACAGTGAAGCAGTGGTTGACATCAGGCTCCCCTCTAACAATGCTGATACAAATGTTCCTATAACAAATGAGAATAATATTAAGTTAAAAATCACATCAATATATAATCTAATTAGAATCTAAGACATGAAATAGTTTATATCCAGATCAATCGTGTTACTCCCATTATCGACAGAAGACAGATGCACCGGGCAGGGCACATTTAAAATCACCATCATCCGCGTTCATCATCGTTCATCATTAGGAACACTGATGAAATGAAATGTTGCTAAACCCAGTTTTAATAATCCATTTGAATGGATTTAGCCTGAACTACTTTAGATGTTTCAAAAAAAAAAAAAAAAGACTCAGAGAAGAGTCAACATAGAAACAAACAAACAAAAAAATGCATAAGGATCTGTTTCTTGTCATCGTTTTGGACAGTAGTGCAAGTGTCAAAGACAGACAAATTGCAGATATCCTGCAGGTGTGTCTGCAATGACCATTGCTGTAATGTTAGATTGAATGAATAAAAAAACACAACTAAGCAATTAGACTCTCATTTTAATATATGCAGCTGTCCACAGTTCACTGTGTAATGCATCATGTTGACTGTTTAAAACGTCAGTCCTGCCGTGTGTTTAGTTCTGTTAGCTGTTAGCTCTGTTAGCCAAAGACACGTATGACTCCCACTGGCTGCTAACAGCTAACTAGCTCTCCTTCTACTGACATAAGAAGACCTGCTCCGCTTTAGTCAGCACTCTTTTCAGGTGGTCATTTGCTAAGTAAAAGTTAAACATACATACATTCATACTTACCTATATATATATATATATATATATATATATATATATATATATATATATATATATATATATATATATATATATATATATATATATATTACATAGAAATGTCCTGATCTCAGTCCTGCTCCTCAGAGGACAGTTTACAATAAGTGACCCTGTGATGTGTCCTTTTAGCACCGCCCTCCACCGACTCCACTGGTACGGTATAACAGATCAATCATCTGGATGCTGTAGTATTGAGGCCTCTCAGCAGAACATTTGAAGAGTGAATGTTAAACTAATTAACCTGTTCAGGTGGATGATTGGCTGACGGCGTTTGTCTTGCATGACTGAAGCAGGAAGTAACCGACTGATCCGTAAATTACAGTTCCTGACAGCTTCACTTTCACCAAGGACACATTAATGGTCAATCACGAACGGGTCAGATACTGGGCACTGACAATAACGTAATAAATATAATAAAATAAAATAAATGGTCGAAGGGTGGAGATACTGAGGGACCAGGACAGATGGAATGAAGCAAGAGAAGACAAGGCTTGGAGGGCAGGAATAGATTATTCTTCGTTTCACAGCCATTCAGGTTTGTCTGAGTAAATTAGATTAAAGGGATGTTTGCTGATTTTAGTACGCTCTGTGTATATAAAGATGGATAACATGACAGCTCCCCAAGCTGAAACACCTCGATTGCCCCCTTGGTCGCTGGCTGCAGTATAGGTCATAAACCCCGCCCCCTATATGTTAAAGGATGAGACATGGGCCAAACATAAAACCCAAGTACACGTCAAATGCAGTCTCCCCAAAGATGGTTTCTGTTATTTTAGGTAGTTCTTATCATGCTGATGTATGGCTACAAATGACATTTTACATATGTTATAATAAAAAGTATAAAAGACATTATAGAAATAAATGGATAAAAGACAGTAAATCCCTACCACACAAAAACGGAAACAACTCACAAAGAAATTAAAAAAAATATTTACGTAGGCCGAATATTTCTACATCTTAAACCACAAACCCCCACATTTCTCTCAGGAGTTAAGTTAATGATGTAAAATCAAATGAATTGTCTTCTGACAATCAGTCTATAACTTTCACATCATGAAGACTGAGCTTCAAAATCATAAATTACAAAAATGATTTATATTAGCATTTCCTGATTTGCCACAAATAAGGTTAAGCTTATGGCCATGATTAAAAAATGTTTTTAAAAATGTTGACTGTCCTCTTGCGGAAGTTTTCTGGCATTATATTTGAGTTAGCTGTAAATATATTGATTTTAGGGCATTTAAAGAAACAGCTGATGCTATCTTTTTTGTCTTGGTGTTCCCTTTGTAGAGCAACCACATTGTAAGAGATGGGTAAGGTACAGAAATCCAGTTTTTGTTGGGTGCAAAAAAAATGATATTAAAACATATTTAACAAATGAAAATCACAAGTAGAATAACACGGGGCCAGGTTTTTGACAAAAAATGTCGGAGCTTTTTGTTTGTTGACGATATTGTCTGCAGAGCAGGACTTTAAGACGGTGAATAAGCTGCAGACCGGATCCTTTCGTCTGCTTCTCTCAGTCAACTCTTATTGTCTTTCTTCCTCATCAATTTATCCCTTTAATGTCTGTTCAGCAAGAGTTGCGATGCAAGTTGAAGATGAGGAAATCTTCATCCAATCATTGATGCTTTCATAGAAGAATTTAATTCAGACTGAGAAACTGGAGCATCTTGTGGCCGTACAATAGATGATGATAATAATCACGGTGCTTTGATGGAGAGCGGCTGATCATGATTCTCTCTGATGACGTTCAATCCATAATTTCAGTCATAATTTCCTGCGTGATTAGAGAGCAGACAATATGTCAGTGATGTGGTGCTGATTTAGGTGATCATTAAGGTTTCCATGTATCGTCTCCTTCTTATATTTAAAATACTCAACAATTTTAAAGCTCTCTGAAGATGAATGAAAGGAACTGAAGTGTGTGGTTCATCCGTCGATCGCTCTCCATGTTCAGCCCGAAGGAGTGGAGGAGTCAAGAGTTGAACATTTCTGTCATCAAACATTAAAAGTGCTGATGTTTCCCTTAGTATTCAGTGACCCTGAACGCCTCATATCACTTCTAAAGACACTCCTAAAGATATTTCTAATTGTTTGGTCATTTTTCACCCTCATTGTCCATCGCTCCTCTAGTCATGCAGCAATACTGCACTCAACCAGTTATTGGTTTTTACTGGTTCCAGATAATCTTTCCAATCGTTTGATTGACGGGCGATCTCTGTGAAGTGGAGTCAAGAAGCACTAATGATGACGCAGTCTAAATAAGAAAACAGAATGAGACTCTGACACAAACAAAACCTTCATCTCGGTCCTCTCTGATGTTCGTCCTGGAGCTCCACAGATGGCTCCGTTTAGCGCCGGAGCCTCGAATCAAACGATTCCGGCATCAGACGGCTCCACCGCAGAAGGGTTTGAAGTGTCCCGTGTGGTGGACTCGCACCATATGTCATCATGTAGCAGATGTCCTCTCAGCCACACTAGGGGCATCATCTCCCTCATCGCATCCTCCTTCATGTCCGTCGGCACACTTCGGGGATGCGTTGTTGGTTTTCCGCTCCGTTACCCGAGAAGCTTGTCGTTGGTGTTCCTGGTGATGAGATGCCCGATTTGACAAATATAGTTTCTCCCTCAGCCGTGTGATTGTTCAGTTTAGATTACAGCGATGTTCCCATCAGGAGCGTTTAGTGAGTCACCAGCTGCTGGGAGGAGGAGAGGAAGTCTGAGTCAGCATCCGTCTTTGTCCCGTCGCTCCTCATCCCCGCTTGGGCTTCGTGAACTTTGACGGATGAAGGTGCTCAGCAGGATGAAGACATAAAGGTCAGACTCCCTGCCATCAGCCCAGTAATGATCCGACCATAGACTGTATATAAGAAGAGTCATCGTGACATCACCCATTGGTTTGTGGACTGCCGTTTTGAAGCCTTGAGTTTGGCAATTTCGCCGTTGCCATCTTGGATTACGGCCCTCGCCATGTTGTTGGTTATTTGCTACCAATTAACGGAGATTACCATATTTGGAATGCGGAGGAGTGACGTAGAGGAGTATGTCGCTCTGGTAGCGGCAGCGACCTGTCAATCACAGTAACCCCCGCCCTGAAGCTTACTCTGCTTTATGGTCTATTTGACTCTAATGGACCATCATTTACTAAATGAACATCATGCTGTATTGAAGAAGACTTGAAACTAGAGAGTGAGACCATAAACTCATGTTTACAATGTTTACTGATAAATCAAGTGAGAAGTAGAATCATTTTCTCATAGGCTTCTATACGATCAGACTTCTTTTTGCAACCGGATGAGTCGCCCCCTACTGGTCAGTAGAGAAAATGCAAGTTTTATGATACTCCCTTTGGCACAACCTGAGGTTACCGCCTGGATCAGACCCAACAGACATGAGGCGTTCAGGGACCAACACCAGTGTCCGTCGTTGCTGGTTTTATCCCATGTAGCGAGTCATAGTGGACACATAGTGACAGAATGAGTGTCCGAATATTTTTGCCATCTCTCCCTGCAATTTTTCTTACCCTTCTACGCATTCTTCTCAGTGCCTACATTTCCCACAATTCAGCTGGACGGCAGCTGTGTGTGCACATGGGAGACGTTTGCGTTAAGAAAGTTTTGTTGCCCTAAACCTGAGTAGATTTATGGCAGGAAGCACTGAAGGCAACGTTCTCCACTGAATGTTGTGTGTGAGATTGTGGTGTGCTATGCTAGCAGCTAACAGCTACAGAGGCCCTTCCTAACTCCACACCTTATGATTTTTATTTTTTTTTAAACTTGTAGTCTTCAGCCCCAGCCGACGCTGACTCAAGTGAAACCAGAAACCTGGAAACAGACTGATGCCTTGAATAAGATCTCTGAATGAAGTCTCTGACTTCACACTAGATTTGTTTAAAAGGCAATTTTGTGAGTAACAATTTATTTTGTATAGCCCAAAATCACAAATTTGCCTCAGAGGGCTTTACAATCTGTACACATACAACATCCTCTATCCCGGGACCCTCACATCGGAACAGGAACAACTCCCCCAAAAACCCCTTTGACAGGGAGAAAAGAGGAAGAGACCTCAGGGAGAGCAACAGAGGAGGGATCCCTCTCTCAGGATGAACAGAAGTGTGATAGATGTCATGTCTACAGAATGAACAACATAACAGAGTTACAACACATTCAATGCATATGACGGAAATTATTCATACAACACAAGAAGTGCTCCATAAAAAACGTGAATCAGAATGTTAAAAACAGGTCTCCATCTTGCGTTGTGCAGCAGTTGTTTTATTGCAGCTGAATGTTCGTCTGCACTGCAGATCAGCTGCAGCTCTGTGACTGATCCGTTCTCACGGGGAGATAATAAAACACCGAGCAGACATGTGTTTATGCTGGGGAGGGGCTCAGGTGGTGAAGCTCTGCATTCATAATAAACTTCCATCAGTTCCTTGCTGATGAGAAAATGTGTTTTTCTTGCTTCTTTTCTTGTTTTTCGT
This sequence comes from Cebidichthys violaceus, assembly GCF_023349555.1. Classification (NCBI taxonomy): domain Eukaryota; kingdom Metazoa; phylum Chordata; class Actinopteri; order Perciformes; family Stichaeidae; genus Cebidichthys; species Cebidichthys violaceus. The sequence continues at coordinate 14,149,512 of NW_027176296.1, forward strand.
GTTGCAGCCCAACCTGCACTGATGTCTCTCTCTGTCTCTCTCCGTAGAAATGAGGATGCTATAAACCAGATGGCCGTCCCCCCCTTCGCCTCTCCCCCTCCTCCCCCTCCTCCCCCTGTCCTCAGCCCCGTCAGCCCCATCAGCCCCGAGGTAACAACGCACTCTTTTAACACTGACACACATCCCCGTCCACACGCTTCTATCTCTTTTTAACTCCGGAGAACATGCATAAACACGTCAGACGGAGCTGCTGTCAGTCCAACACAATTTGATTTGCCCATGTGGGTGCTGATGATGACATCACCAAAACTGTCCACTCAGTGAGTTACATGTCAGCCTGTTAGCCAGTGTGACCAGAACGTAAAGACAACAATGAACTGAGCTCCAGGTGTGAGAATAGTTTTATTATTATAACATGTCTCATTTTGTGGACTTACAATATGACATTTTTTGACATGCTATACTATGAGTTTAATTTACTTACTATACTGTGACTTTTTTGATGTACTATATAACTTTTTTGACATATTATACTGTTACTTTTTTATGTATACTATTATGACTTTTTTTTTTTCTTCCTATATTTTGACATTCATTAGTCCACAATAGTGTAATTAATATTGTATTGTATATTTGTAGTATATTGTATTCTTCTTCTTCTTCTTATTCTGTGTCAGTCCGTCTCTCCGGCTCCTCTCGGCGTCTCCGTCCCCACAGACAGACCCCGCCCCCCCGACAGCCTGACCCTCCACCCGTCGTTGGACCCGCTGGTCAGTCAAAATCACTTCACTTCCTGAATTCTGTTGATGTATTAACAGACACTCGTCCCATTGATCTCTCTCTCTCTCTCACTCTCTCTCTCTCACTCTCACTCTCTCTCTCTCTCTCTCTCTCTCTCTCTCTCTCTCTCTCTCTCTCTCTCTCTCTCTCTCTCTCTCTCTCTCTCTCACACTCACACTCACACTCACTCGGAAACAGTGACAATGTTCCCCCAAAAAGATTATCGGTTATTATTGGACTAATATTCCCACCCAAAAATAATCCACATCTTCATTTCTTCTCAATTTTTTTAATATTTTTTTAACAGTAAATTGTTTTGGCTAGAACTAGATTATTCAGAAATATTCAATATAATCTGATGAAAAAAGAACATTTGACACAGGACTAAATGAAAAAAAGAAACAAAATTAAGAGAGAAAACATTTTGACTGAAAGTTGACTTTGTGTTGTCAACTAAAACTATGACGGATAAAAATGACGAAAATGTGACTAAAACTATTGCTTATTTTTGTCGAGACACTAAGACTTCTTCTTATAAAGCTGCCAAAATGAACACTTACTCATGCATGAATGAACTAATCATTTCCGGTGTACTGGTGGTTTGTTTAAACTACAACAAACATCATATTTTGTGAACTCCGGGGGGCTGTGTACACGTGTCAATAGAGGGGAATAAACCAGAAGTTTCAGCCCACATTTCACTGGGATATGAAAGTGTAAACTGATCTGTGGTCTGTCGAACAGGACGCGAAGAGCGATGAAGACGAGCAGAACAACAGGAACGGAAACAGAAGCAGCAGCAACAGCAACAACAGCGCCCCCAAGAGTCTGACAGAGAACGACACCTCCACAAAGGTGACTTGGTCTGGCTGACCTCATTCTCACACTGAGGAGGACGTACTGAGAGCTTTTACTCCAGGGAGAGTAGAAATACTAATATATTAATAATAATCTTATGTTACTAAACATACAAAAGTAGTACTAAGAAAATGTACTTAAAACATCAAAGTGAAAGCACCCAAAGTGGTCTATTAATGAATATATTACACTATCTGACAATTGTTGTTGATGCAGGAACATGTGAGAAGCATATAAATATAGCAGTTGGTAGTAGAAGAGCTAATTATACAAATTTAATGCATCACGTTTTATAGGATCATTATCTAAATATAAAGATGATTACTTACTTTGCAACTGAAGATTAAAAAAAGAAAAATATATATATATATTTTTTTCTTTTTTTAATCTTAAGTTGCAAAGTAACTACAATTTTTAAATAGATTTTGTGCAGTAATAAAAGGACAATATTTCTGTGTAGTGGAGAAGAAGTATAAAGTATCAGAAAATGGAAATACTCAAGTACCACTAACTCAAAATTATACTTAATTTCAGTACTTGAGTAAATGCACTTAGTTACTTTCTGTGTGTGTGTGTGTGTGTGTGTGTGTGTGTGTGTGTGTGTGTGTGTGTGTGTGTGCGTGTGCGTGTGCGCGTGTGTGTGTGTGTGTGTGTGTGCGTGCGTGCGTGTGCGTGCGTGTGTTTGTTTTTGCTGCAGAGGCTGAAAGTTGCAGAGACTTCAGAAAATGAGCTTCAGGCTCCGAAGGCGTTGCTGGAGCAGCAGGTATCAACACGATGACGCATTTACACTCGAAGATGACAAATCTGAGTTTGTCTGAATTTGTACTTTTAAATACTGAGTTGTTTAATCTACAACAATGGGTCATATTTTATAAACTGATCATATGATTTTTGTTTTTGTAAGATCTAAAAATGTAAAGCTGTCAGATAAATGTAGTGGAGTAGAAGTGTCACCGATTGTGCATTACAGTACAAATACCGAATGAATGAGAGTTACTGAGCTGATCAATACATTATTCTCATCTCTTGTGTGTGTGTGTGTGTGTGTGTGTGTGTGTGTGTGTGTGTGTGTGTGTGTGTGTGTGTGTGTGTGTGTGTGTGTGTGTGTGTGTAGTCCTGCACGGCTTCAAGCAGTTCCAGTAAACAGACAGCATCTCCTCCTCTGATAAGCCCCGACCTGCAAGCTGCCAACAGAGGTATACACACGTACACACACGTACACACACACCCACACATCTGTCTCTCATTTTCAGATCTGATATTGAATTTAATTTCATCAAATGTTAAATCTATCTGTACCAGACTCTCAATCACTGCATGACCTCAACAACTCTTTAATGGAGCTTTGGACTTGTTGGGAGGTCTTAAGCTAACAGTTCCCCTCTGCTGCCAGTCTTTGTGCTAAGCTAGGCTAACCACACCCTGGACACACAACAATCAGTAGATACAGTCCTTAAAATGAGCTCCACCTTTACCACCAGGAGCATTAAAGTGGTGAACACATTAATGCGTCGATATTTATAATCTAATCATATACATGGGTATTCTTTTGAAGTGGGTCATTCTGCATGATGACTTTAAGTATATTTTGATGTGAAAAATATACATAATAATATATATAATGTACATAATACTTTAATGTGTAACAAGAGTATTTTTACACTGTGGTATTACTAATGTTACATAAATAATTTTTTAGAAGAGAGGAGATAAACCAATCTTCTTCCTCCTCCTCCTCCTCCTCAGACCCATCATGCTGTGCGGTGGTTCCTGGTCAGGAGATGCTGTTGGAGATCTCTAAAGGTCGATCAGGGCTCGGACTCAGCATAGTGGGAGGAAGAGACACACAGCTGGTAACAGACTTACATACTTTACTCACTTCTCAGTATTTTCTTCTTTTGTTCTTTTGTTCTTTTTTCCTCCATCCTCTTTATTCTTTAATTTGTGTGTAATAAAAACCGACAATTCCCCACACTGTCCTGTTCAAGTTCTACATCAAACTTTAGAAAAAATGAAAATGTAAAGTTCACGTTTCAATTGTTTATTGAAGACAACCATAATGGTGGTGGTGCATCAGTATCATGAGAGAGAGGATCTCATTGATTATTTGTCCCAAACCTGCAGACAACATGTCGGATAATCAAAGTGTCGATGTCCTCTTCTCGGCTCTCTTGTTTTGTTTTTTAAAGGATCAGTCCGGTGTTATTCTGTATATTTCTCTCGTCAACGAGTCCCATGTTTAGACCCACACTGACAAAGTGTCCGTCCGTCTACCAGTACTATCTGATTTCCTGTCTGTGGCTCTCCGCTCCAACCTCGCTGGTTCCCACTGAAGACATAAATCTTTTAAAAAAAAAACACAAATATATAGTTTAATGTTTCATAAAAAAGACTCAGTAATTTTCTGATCACTGTAGTTTTTAATCTGACAAACATGAAGAAATAGTGCATTTGTTGGGGACTATTTTCAGCGGCGGATTAATCTAAAAATCTCGCTCTTGTTGTGTCTCACTGTCTCTTCGCCAGGACGCCATAGTGATCCATGAGGTTTATGAGGAAGGAGCTGCAGCCAGAGACGGACGACTGTGGGCAGGAGACCAGATACTCGAGGTACTACTCACACAGTACTACAGTACTGTTAGTACTGACAATACTCCTGAGTTGTCTGTTTTACAAACGGTAAACAGGGCGAGCTTTGTACTATTTCTGGTACTAGTGTTAGTAATGCTGCTTTTGCTTTTGCTGTTTTTAGTGATATTACTGTTAGCATTGCTAGTACTAATGGTACTGCAGTATTATGGATTATAAAAGCATGATGTTTCTGCTTTAAAATCAAGAAATTAAATCACAGGCTGATAAATGTAAACAACGTCTCCCCCTGCTGGATAATAGCTGATTTACTCAAGTACTGTACCTAAGTTGTACTTCACTTGAGTATTCCATTTTATGCTACTTTATACTTCTACTCCAATACATCTCAGAGGGAAATATTGCATTGTTATTTCACTACTATTACAACAATTTCTGATGTATTATTATAGATTAAACTACCCAGCAGTATATAAATCAGTTTAACTCGCAGTACTATTTTATTTTATTTTCTCCCACCTCGTGTGTGTAAAACATTTTGTTATTTTAGAAAAACTACATTTTTGTAAAAAACTACACTGTCTCAGTTGAAAAGTCCATTGTGGTGAACATGAAAAAATAAAATCCTGATTCATTTATTTGAAGTTAATTTAAAGTTGATGTAAGACAATCAGGAGATCATTACAGCAGTCCAGATGTGAGGAAATGAAAAGTATGTTTCGATGCATTCACCGCATCAGGTCGAAGATAGAGATATGAGATTTTATTGTTCCCGCGTGTCCAGGTGAACGGGGTGGACCTGCGCGGGGCGTCCCACGAGGAGGCCATCGCCGCCCTGCGGCACACGCCGGCGAAGGTTCGTCTGACGGTGCTGAGGGACGAGGCTCAGTACAAAGACGAGGAGAACCTGGACCTCTTCAAGGTGGAGCTGCAGAAGAGGAGCGGCAGAGGGCTGGGACTCAGCATCGTCGGGAAGAGGTCTGCCTTAAAAAAAACACACACACACACACACACACACACACACACAGATCCACAACACTTTGTGTGTGTTACTGCTGCTGTTGGTTCAAATCATGTACAAGTACATTTACTCAAGTACAACTTTACTTGAGTATTCCTTTTTTATGCTATGTATGTTATACTTCTACCCCACTACATCTCAGAGAGAAATATTGTTACGTTTTACTTCAATTATTTATTAACTTTTATTCAGATTCAGATTATGAGCCCAAAATATAATCTATAGATTATGATGTTTTATTGTAGATTAATTAAACTACCCACCAGGATATAAAGTAATTAAATGTGGTGAACACATTAATGCATATATAATTATAATCCAATGATAATAATTATTATTATTCTGAAATGGGTCATTCTGCAAAAAATGCACTTTCACTTTTAATTACTTTTAGTATATTTTGATGCTGATACTTTTACTTAAAAGACCAGTGGGTAAGATTTAACACCATCTATTGGTGAGGTTTCAGAATGCAACCATCTGAATCCCCTTCCGCTCGCCTCTCACTTTCATTACATTACATTACATTACAGTCATTTAGCAGACACTTTTATCCAAAGCGACTTACAATAAGTGCATCAACATTGGTAATCAAAACATTTCCTTTTCCAAACAAGCATCTAAGAGCATGAAGCAGAGCATAACTCAGAGCCAAACTTTCCAAGTACGTAGAACTACGGTGGCCTTACAGAGCCAGTGTTTGGTTTGTCCGTTCTGGGCTACCGTAGAAACATGGCGGTGCAACATGGAGGACCAGCTGCCTATGTAGATGTGAAGGCTAGGATTATACACTAATGAAAACATAGTTATGAATATTATGTAAACTTTCTGATAATCACAGCTAATCCTGCGCACTGTTTCTTTAAGTAAAAACGTTAAATGCAGGACTTTTACTTGTAACTGAGTATTTTTACATGGTAGTATTGCTGCTTTAACTACTACTAAAAGATCTGTATATTTCTTCTACCACCGTGTGTGTGTGTGTGTGTGTGTGTGTGTGTGTGTGCGTGTGCATGTGCGCGTGTCAGGAGTGGCAGCGGTGTGTTCATCTCCGAGGTGGTCAGAGGGGGCGCTGCTGAGCTGGACGGTCGTCTGATGCAGGGAGACCAGATCCTGTCGGTCAACAGAGACGACATGAGACACGCCTCCCAGGAAACTGTCGCCGCCATTCTGAAGGTAAACACACGCACATTTTGATTTCTTGTTTTCTTGTTAACATTTCCTTTTGGCGTGTTGGCCGTTATCTGATCGTTGAAAGTGTAGGGACAGACAGGAAACACGGGTCCCTGGTCGGGATCGTACTGTGGACATGTTGCTGTTATGTAATACGCCTCTGAACCACCTAAACCAATCAGGGTGTCAACGTGTGTCTTATTCTCACATCAATGTTACCTTTGAATATTCATTGTTTTTGTTTCTGTCTCAGGCTAAATATTCTCTGTATGATATCAAATTAATTTATAGTATATTTCTGCATGTAGGCATACGGGTGTACAGTAGCCTCTCACCTCCCAACCCCCCTACTCCTGAGTAATAAGGCTCCCTCTGAAGCCACGATGTAATACGAACCCTGGCTTTGACCCTGTGTTTCTGTATTGATATCACATGATGTTCCTAACCTTCTGATGGATGATCAGTCTCCTGAGTACCGACATTGTTCACATACTTGCCTGTGTACTTTGTACGTTTTTTCAAGATGGAAAAGTTAGATTCATGTTAGAGATGCACAAATCGATCGGCTGCCCATCAAAACTGCCTGATCGGGCACATATTTCTGTATATGTCGTCACACAGCGGCACAGACGGTAACGTCACACACATGCATGTTAATGCCAGGTCTGAACATGTCACATTCTGATACTGCCGTTTGTGGGTATAACTGTGTATTTGTACACAAACGTGGAAATAAAGCATGTATAGGATCCATAACGCGCATGTGTGTGTGTTTGTCCCGCAGTGTGCTCGAGGTCCGGTCCTGTTGGAGCTCGGACGACTCAAAGCTGCATCCTGGATCTCCGCCAGACGCAACTCACAAGGAAGCCAGGTGTGTGTTCTTGTAGTGTTGCTCTATCTTTGTGAGAACCTGTTGTTTTAGTTTGAGGTTTCAGACTTGGTTTTTGGGTCGAGGATTCTGTACTTAAATATAGTATAAATATAGTAAAAATGTATTTATTCCCTCTCAAAGTTCAAGTATACTTAGAGGTGTTGCAAAAGCGGATATGTGACACAGTGTATGAAAAAGAAAACATGGCATTAGAAACAAACAGTTGATTTCTAAAACACCCGATGGAAGAAACAAGAGGTACCATGTTTGCATAGAAACTCTCTCTTTGTCTCAGATGAGTCATGTGAGTGGGAACAGCTCAGGTGTAGTGGCTCCGCCCCTCACCAACACCTCAACATCATGTGACCGGGTGACGCCTGACCCCCCCACGTCGACCTCCACCGGGCCCTTGCCGTTCAACAACAGCACAAAGTCCACCCGTGACATCACTTCCTGCTCTGACAGCACAGGTAGAGGAAGCATGAAACGACTTCCTGCATGTTTGAGGTCATAATGAACTGTACTAGAGGAAGTGTGCTGGGTTTTCTGTGGGGATTAAGTTTTTTTTAAGTAGTAAAAAATTATCAAAATTTACCAAGTAACATTAAATCCTGAATCATCACCATAATTGATAAATGAAGGGCCTCTAATGTAAAGATTTAAATGAAAATGACCCTTGGATTTGTGCTTTAAATACCTTAATTACCTTAATTCTTCAGTTACTGATATTTAGGGATAGCTTAATGATAGCTAATGATTTCTAATATATTCAGTTTAAATGGGTTTTAAAAGGGGAATTTAATGTCTTTAATCTTGTTTCAGGCTATAATGATGTGATGTGATATATTGTTTTATTATAGTGTGTGTATATATATATATATATATATATATATATATATTGATTGATTGATTGATTGATTGATTGATTGATTGCACTTCAGTTTTAATTTTGGACTGGTTAAATGTTGATCACTGTTATTTCTCTTTTGCTTGTGTAGGGGTAGATGCTGGCGTCCGTACAGTGGAGATCACAAGGGTAAATGAAAAAGTATTACACAAGTAGTACACATACTGCTCACATACAACAGTATAATACAACAATTAAAAAAATAGAAAGTATAAAAAAGGAAAACGTCCACTGTCAGAGGAAGGCATTGGGGTGGTGAGTTCGGTCCTGGAATGAGGTTTGTGTGTTGTGAAGGATTTTCGTGTCCAGAAACCTGAGAGAGGGACTCGTGATCTATAATGACGGTGTTCTGTGAAGACTTATTTTCTGGATAGTTAGTGATTGGTACCAACACATCATGGAAAAATGTTCTGCAGTTTTCAAAGAAGTAGTTGTAGAAAAATAACATGACTGACCCCTGGACTGACCCCTGATGAGATTCCTCAGGAACTGCCGGTGTTACACCTTATTCTGTGACCCATCAGATTATGTGACGCCAGAGCATCGGCTGTCTGAAAAATGGTCGACCAAATATTGTAAGATGCGGAGTTTGTGCCCTACAGACAGACACATGCAAAAAATGTGGAAATCATAAGGCATCCTTTTCTCTCAGGCTTCACCTGAAGCAAGTCTTCCCTCTCTCCCCCCTCAGAGTGTCAGCGACTCCCTCGGGGTGAGTATAGCGGGGGGGAAGGGCAGCCCGCTGGGTGACATCCCCATCTTCATCGCTATGATTCAGGCCAACGGGGTCGCCGCCAAGACACACCGGCTCAAGGTAGACCGACGTTTGGTTGTGTGTTTTATCATTGTCATACCGTTAAACTGGTGCAGCCTACATGGGATTACGTGACACACAATAACAACCACCATAAGTGAATAAAGCAGGTCTGTGTGTATGTATGTGTGTGTGTGTGTGTGTGTGTGTGTGTGTGTGTGTGTCTGTTCAGGTGGGCGACAGGATCGTCAGTATCAACAGTCAGTCTGTGGACGGTTTGTCACACAGCGACGTCGTCGGCATGCTGAAGAACAGCTACGGAAACATCAGCCTGCAGGTAACTCCGCCGGTGTTGCACCTTTATTCTGCGACCCATCAGATGTTGAAACCCCGTCAGCCGGTTTGAACTCGGCGTACCCTGTATTGTCAAAGGTTTTATGGAAACTTGGAAGTGTAGGTTTATATTTTCTAGTTAGAAGTTGTGTGTAAAAAAAACACCTTGAGACAATTTCTTCAAATTTGGCGCAAACGTCCACTTGGACTCAAGGATTGACTGTTTAGATTTTGTTGGTCAAACATCACTGTGACCTCACAAAACACATTCATAGCCATAACCAACGAATTTAAATGCTAATCATGACAATTTCACACAAATGTCTAATAGGATAAAATGATGAAGTGATCACATTTTGGACCGACATGGATGTAAACTGACTGGTTGGTGGAGGCATACATCCTCAAGGCGGTAATTCTAGTTAGTGCTCTTTTATTAATGATGATACACTGTAGGTATTAATTGTGTTGATCTGTGGGTAGTATGATGTCACCTGGACTCCTTTTTAGTACTGTAAATTAAGCAAATACATTTATTCAAGTACTGAATTTGTACAAATTGTACTTTACTTGATTCATTATATTTTATCCTTTTTTCTTTTTCATAAAACACACGGTTTAGTTTCATGACCGCACAGCTTCTGTATCAGAACTTGTTTTTCAATTCTTTCCTCCCTCATTAATCCTCTCACGACCCCTCAGATTTATCTGGTGATTTTTTGGAGGGGCCCAACCCCTAGGTTGGGAACCACTGGACTAAACTAGCTAACTGTATGTAAAGTAGTAAAAACTAGCTCCACCTCGGGAAGCTACAACAGTAAAATGCTGCTCTAACATTGATTTAGTTAAGTATTAATGATCTAATAATGTTATGTAGAATCACATATCAGTCTTTTACTCAAGTAAAAGATCGGAATACTTCTTTCCCATTACTGTTGGTTTCATTTAAGTGAACGCAAAAGTTCATGAGAAAACAAAAAAAGTTCCAGATGTTAAGAAATCCTTAAAGAATTCCAAATTTTCAGCGACGCAAATCATTGATACTTTTCAACCAAATTCCAGTAAAGTGTGTGTGTGTGTGTGTGTGTGTGTGTGTGTGTGTGTGTGTGTGTGTGTGTGTGTGTGTGTGTGTGTGTGTGTGTGTGTGTGTGTGTATACGTGAGTGTGCGTGTTTGTGTATTTTATCAGTGTGGTCCAGCAGGCTGACTGTTGCATGCTGGGAGTGCGATAGCAGCAGCAGGCAGGAATAATGAAGCTTCATCAGCCTGCAGCAGAGAGACTCCGATAAGAGTTTATATTTGGCTGTTTGCCCAAAGGCTCTGAGGCAGCTGGTTCTCTGTCAGTCTGTCTGATTTATAGTCAGGTGTTTTAACTGGTTCTCTGCTTTAGTTTTGTGAGTTCTGTGAGTTAGTCAGTAAAGTATTTTAGCTCAGTTATTTAGTATTTCACTTCTATAAAGTAGTTGTTGTTGTTGTGAGAGACAGATTTAAAACGGCTTAAGTCCCTTCAAAGGTTGTTAATAATTAAATGTTTCATGATGTATAAGTTATAACAATCTGATTACTAAAAGGAGTATATCCTCCCAAGATAAAAGTGTTTAAATGATTACTTGTGTCATTTTGTTTTTGTCGTTCTTTGTGTGTTTGTTTTCCGTCTCTCGTTTGTACGTAGTTGACTACTTTGAATTATTAGTATTTTTAGTGCTCTGAATTCTTAGACATTGTATTGTTTCTGTTTTGTTTTTTTTGATTTATGAGAGACGGATCAAAAACAGAACGGTCCAAATCTGAGCAGCAGAGGTGGAGATATCCTGAGTTTTAGTCCAAACACACTGGATCCTACATTTCAGTATGCATTGTTATGTTGTATTATAAATGAGTCTGCTGAAGAACAGATGCTCCTGACTCATTTTCTGTGGATATTGAAGCCGTGACTTGAGTGCAGCTGGATGCTGTGTGTAATTAATTGAATTCAGTTAAAGCAACTGACACATTCTCTTTCCGTCTCTCTCTCTCTCTCTCTCTCTCTCTCTCTCTCTCTCTCTCTCTCTCTCTCTCAGGTGGTAGCAGACACCAACATCAGCGCCATCGCCACTCAGGTGGAGAGTTTGTCCAGCAGCTCCAGTCTGTCGGCCAACACTGACACACACACAGCAGAGCCAGAGTGAGTACACACACACACACACACACAAACACACACACACTTACGACAGGTGGTGCTTAACTGAATCTGACCCGCTTCTGTCTCCTCTTCTTCAGGGGTCCGCGGCCCCGCAGCATCAGTCTGGAGAAAGGCTCTGAGGGACTCGGCTTCAGCATTGTCGGAGGATTTGGCAGTCCACATGGAGACCTGCCCATCTACGTCAAAACCGTCTTTAGCAAGGTCAGAACCAGGCAAGCTGTTTCCATTTGCTTGCAGTCTTTATGCTAAGCTAGGCTAAACAGGTCTGGATTCATCTGATTATCTCGCTCTCAAAGAAAATTAACGTAGTCCATTTAGACTCTTATCTGTGTTTCAGATTTGGTAGTGTTCATACAGTTTATAATGAGAGGGAAATACCTGATAATGCTAAGCTAACTGACTGTTGAATTTAGTCGATGTTATTAGCATAATGTTGATTTTGAATTTGTGTGTTTGTGAAATGTTCAAAATCTTCCAGATTGATGTGATTATTAAACAATTTATCATGTTTCAGGTTGGATGTGTTGACCGATATTAGCATGCTAACGTTAGCTTTGTCCGTTAGCTACACAAAAGTTACACCTTGTCGTTAGTGGCTGTTAATACAAAAACAACAACATCATATCTCTACTAAGAACTAGTTTGTGAGCTGCAACCGATTTAAATTTATGATAACACTAAACTTAGTAAACAAGGACTACATTTCAACTTACGAACAGATGCTGCATCAATTCCTGGTTCCTAATTTTGAGCTAGCTTTGGCGCTTTAACTGCCTTTTGCTGATAGAAATGACAGACTTTAAATCTGCAGTTTGTCTCTTCTCATCCTACAAAAGGTGATTACAGGTCTCAGTTGAATCCCTGAGTTGTATTAATCAGTAAGTTTTGTTAAATACAAATGTTTTACTCGATTCAATTTGGATGAGCGCTCTTCATAAAATGCTAACTATCTCCAGCCTTAGTTTAGACGGAGAACAAGAGGAGTAAGCATTGCTGTAAATCTTAAATTTTACAACATGAAGGTATTTCTGTGTTTGTGAGGTGTAACCTGTTTTGATATAGTGATGAACTCCACTTACTAAACACTTCTATTAAAACGAGGGAGGCTACTTTAATTAATAACAGGTGCTGCACCCTAATTGTTAGCTAGCATTTTAGCCGTCTTATTTTGCCGGGTTAAATGAGAAACTTAAAATAGCTCTCAAAACTGACTTTCTCCCTTCTCTTAATTTAATCTGAGTTTTATTAATTAATAACTGTTCATGCTTCTGAACGTTGATTGCTAACCTGAAGAGTTTTGAGAAGGGATTCAGCTTGGTGCTGGTGTGTGTTTCAGGGCGCAGCGGCGGTGGATGGCCGTCTGAAGCGGGGCGACCAGATCCTGTTGGTGAACGGAGAGAGTCTGCAGGGAGCGACACACGAGCAGGCGGTCGCCCTCCTGAAGAAACAGAGAGGCACCGTCACACTGGACGTCCTGTCATAACACACACACACACACACACACACACGCACACACACACTTGCATGCATATACATTTGTATCACCTGCATACACACACGCATATGAAAACAGATGCTATTGTGACTTCCTTCACACACTCTGACTCTTGGACTACGAATCATAGTGGATCGTGAACTCTGAACTTTCCAACGTGCAAAAAAGAAAAAAGAAACAGCTTCAGACAGTGCCAACACACACACACACACACACACTCTTCCTGTGGGGTGAAACCAGTACACATTGATGTCTGACACCAGTGCATGACCACTTGAATACCTGAAATAGAGTTTCTCAACCTCGGCGTGGGGCCACAGGTGGGGTCACGTGATACGTACATGTGGTCATGAGAAACATCTGATGTATTGATATTTGTTGAGGTCTGAGCATGAGGATCTTGGCTTTAAGAGAAGTCGGACACTTGAACACGGTCACAAGCCAGAAAAGGTTGAGAAACTCTGAAACTAGACACGCTATTAAATGAGAATATTGTCTAAAGACAAATAACTATCAATATGGAGTCATGACGGAGTGACTTTATTGCACTAGTTAATGCATTCAGACACACAGACAACAGGTGGGTTTGTTTTCTTGTTTGTAATTCAGAGGAACAAAAGGGACGTGTTAGTGAAATGAAGTGTTCTCCGACCCCGCCGCACACGTTAGCTTAGCATCTCCTCTGTGGTGAAAGACCGGTTAGCCGCTAGACACCGAGTAGCAGTTAATTATAAATGTGGAAACCAGCGGGGAGCAGAGTGTGTAAACTGTAACACTACTGATCGTGAGCAACATCTGTTGTTGTTTTTTTCAAATATGGCAGTAACAGTTGGATTTTGTCAAACAAATGGAACATTTTATTTCAATTCAGAAAACAATGAACCTTAATCAAAACTCTTAATCCGTAACAGACCATGTTAAAAGTTCCTTCATAATAGAGACACACTAGGTTTTCTCTATTTACACGATGTACACAAACAGTTACTGAAGTTTTTCACCACATTTCTGTTAAATCAGGGAAGTCTGTTAGAGTTTCCTCTTTAGTTAGCTATCTTATAAAAAGTGCCATCATCAACACAAACCGTGATCAACATTGAATTCCTTGTACGCACACATTTTTCTTCCAGTAATGAATCCATATTGACACTTAAAGGACATAATGTTAAATACTCGTGTCTCCATGGAGATGACTCTCAGGACTTGGTGGGCTTGGAGACCCCCTGTCGCCCCCGGCAACAGATACAGTGTCTTCCACATGATTTTAATCATGGAGAGAAAATTATAGAAATGTGTCTCTGTGGAGATTTAAATTATGAAAAGCTTTCTAGAAGCAGGTGTGAATAAAAGCAACAGACTGACATTTAGTAAAACTATTGTTCAGTAGGTCCAGGATGTGGTTAGCTTAGCTTAGCACAAAGACTGTATGCAGGGGGGGGGGGATATCCACCCGAAACAACTTCAAAACAATCACATGTACATGTTGAATTTGGTTTGTTGAATTGTTGTTGAAATAGCATTTAATGGTTAAAATCAGGGTGACTTTGTGACATAGAAAATGTTATAGAGTTGACTGTCGATTAGTGTCAATTATTAGGTTTTAGTGGGTTTTCTGCATGGATTAAAGGGTTGGAAAAACAGCTAAAGACATATTAATATTCACCTTAAATAATGAAACTATTGTCTTTTTAAAATACGGAAATTAACAAATGGCTTTCATGTTAGGAACCTTTCAGTGTTTAGTGTACCCCTTAAAAAACTAATTCCATGCAGGAATCTCAACATATATTAAAACCCATTAGGTTTAATTAATGCATTGGTCATCCTTGTAAAAACAGGGTCATCCCTATTGTTCACAGGGTCCTCATTGTAAGAGATTGGTAAAGGCTATCTTTGAAGTTGAACATTGTTAGAGAACAAAGGGAGGTGGACGTTTCAAATGTAGTTTGAACTGTAAAAATCCATTCAGTCACTGAGAGGATATTAATGTCTAAAGTTATATCGCTATATTGAGGGTGTGGCGTTCAAGGAGTGTGACATCAGTAGGCCTTAAGCTATAGGTGGGTGGTTTGAACCTCACTGACCCAGGGAGACATACATTGAGCATTTGACCGAGGACCTCGGGAACATACGCTCCCGTAAAAACGAGTGCGATGTTAGCATGCTAACATTAGCTTTGTCAATTAGCTAAACAACGTTACACCTGGCTGTAAATGTTTAGTACCAACTAGTTTGTGAGCCGCAACCTGTTTTAATGTAGTAATAAAACTCCACTCAGTAAACATGAGCGTTGGCACAAAGCTAACCTTGAACTCGTGTACAGCTGCTGAAACCTTATTTTTAGCCAAAAACCTCACTTTTAGTGAGCGCTGTAGCCGTCTCTCCCTGGTTGAAATGACAAACTGGCATTTGCTAACAATTGCTAACATTGGCTAACACACAACAACTGACAAAGTCTCTCCCTTCTCTCAATTTAAACTCATGAGTTGTACGAATTTATAGCTTCTGTAACCTAAAGATGTCGATAGCTAACCTCAATGGAACAGCCTTAGTTTAGAGGGAGAACAAGAGGATTTACCAACATGTCAGACCGTTGCTTTCAAACTTCAATTCTACAACGTTAGTTGTGTGTTTGCAGAGTTATGCTAAAGTCTAGTACGATAGCGCAGTTTGTTAATCCTTTCAGATATTTAGATGTGTAATGGAGGTATTTAGCAGCAGCAGTTTGTGCTGAGCAGGATCCTGTACTTTAAACATATCAATCAAGTGCAAAATACTTTATGTTAAGCCTGTTTTTGTCACAATCACTGTCTTAATTTTTGGTACTTTTATTTGAAGATGTCAAAGTCGATGAACTGTAATTTATTTTTGTGATCTCACTGGAAATTAACAATGTATAATTTGTTTGTTTTTTTTATTGTTATGAGCACCGATATGTTTGTGCCAGTGTCTGAATCTTTGTCCAAACAGTCAGAAACCTCGACGGAAACCCTGCAGCTTTGGTTCGCCTTCACCCAGGACTCGTTCAGAGTCGCTGCCAAAAACCAGCTGAGGTTGCACTTTATTTTGCATCATTTCTTCATCATTTCCTCACAAGTTTCCTGGAAAGAAATATGTAATTTGATACTATTTATGGAGAAACTAGAGGGATTTTTTTAGTCAGAGCACAATAGATGAATAACTACTAGTTTGAGCCGCTCTTTGAAGGACAATTCCTGTGAAATACAACTGCTAAAATTATTAAAATTACGAAGACATAGAGTTGAAAAGTGTGAAGATTATTTCATGTGACCCCAGGCTGCAGAAGTTCTATTGTTTTTATCCACAGACAATGTAACAATTTCTTTGTTGCCTAAATTTGTTGACATTTAGTCCAGTTGGCACCATAGAAAGCTGAATTAGCTATTAGCAGCTCCTGTTTGCAGTGCACCCATGGATGTACAGACAACTATCACTGGATCACTTTCATACTGTAGAAAACTTAAAAACATGATGATTCTCAGGCAAGTTCTGCAGCTCCTTTTTCTCTGTGGATTTCTAAGTGGAGTCATGGACGTTTTATTCTGAATGGACGTTGGAGATAATGATATCCTGTGGAAGTGTAAATCGCACTGAATGATATAATTTGTGTTTCATGTTTGCTTCTTCATGTTTTACTGAGTTATGACTCTGAGAAGGAGTGTGATTCTCTTACAGGAGGCTCTCGTCTCTCTCTGTTGTCTTCGTCCTGCTGAGCGTCCGTGTCTGTTACAGGCCATATTCTGTTGTGTTACCATGGTCACCATGCCCTATATAGATGAGTTAAATTACAGTGAAGCTTGCATTACCCGCCTCCTCCTGTAACGTTCATCCTGTCTCAGCGAGGCGTTTTAAGTTACTCAGTGACGACCGTGTTTGAGTTCTAAGCGATGCAGGACAGCGGTTGTGTTTTGTGATAACGAACACGCCTTTCGTCATGTTGTTCCAGTGCAGCGAGCCGCGATGCTAACTTCCCTTTAAAGAGATCAAACGCAGCAAACATCCATCAGTCAAATCCAGTCTTTTTCTTCTACTCTCTCATCACTGTTATGAGCAGTCTGCAGGTTCTCACAATACTGATATTTTTTTTATTTGAGCTAATCATTTTTAATATTTCACGGCCAAAAAACACTTGAAACACTGACTCTGGGAAACAGCATTTAGCAGGTTCCATTGCAGGTTTTGTATGGACTATTCTTTGTCTTTAATTGTCCCAAGGTTGAGATTATTGACACAAATCGCACCACACTGTAGCAGGATTTAGAGTCTCGAATCAAACTCCTACAAAATGAGGCCAATATCAATAATTAAGACCAATAGTTATTAACATAAAAAAAGAGACATTTTTGATCAATTTTGACTACAAAAATTGTATCACATGGTCCTTTTTTGGGAGTATTTTGGATATTTTACAGCGTTCTCTGCTGGAAAAACTGTGTAATGGAGATAGTGTTTCTAAAAGACTTCGGACACATGTCTGCTGACGTTTACTCTTCCTGATCAGACCTCATACGCCGATACCGAGAGAACTAGGAGAAAATCGTATATAATAATATACTAGTCAGGCTCTGATGGTACTTTTTGTTCACAGATTACATTTTTGAGGAAAGAGGAGAAATAGCAGAAGTTGTAAATCAGAAACTTGTAAGAATTAAAACTACAAAAGAGTATTAAACTGCTCAAAAAAACCTGCAGCTCAGCCTCTCCAGACCCATCAGTCCATCACCTGACGTCCCCAAACTGATCTGAGTTCCCATTTTATCGATATTGGTCCAAAGAGGCTCTCTGTTGGCTCTGATGTGACTCTGACAGCTAGTGTGGAAAATGTTGTGAATGATCTTTCTGCTTGTTCTGATGTCCACTCTGTTTGATTTGTTCTGTTTTATTAAAACGTAAAGAGAGCACAATATACGTTGCTGGAATATACGTTCTTGTAATTTAATTATAGTCTGTTTTTTCTTCAGGTGTGTGTGTGGTCCAGTACAGGTGTGAGAGGTCAGTCTGTGCTCACCTACAGGTTTCTGGTGGGTAGACTCTCCAGGAACCGCTACGAGGATAGGCTGTCCTGCTGTTATTACAGACATGAACTAACCACAGACACTCCACTGTCCTGCTGTTATTATACATGTGAACTAACCACAGACACTCCACTGTCCTGCTGTTATTACAGACATGAACTAACCACAGACACTCCACTGTCCTGCTGTTATTATACATGTGAACTAACCACAGACACTCCACTGTCCTGCTGTTATTATACATGTGAACTAACCACAGACACTCCACTGTCCTGCTGTTATTATACATGTGAACTAACCACAGACACTCCACTGTCCTGCTGTTATTATACATGTGAACTAACCACAGACACTCCACTGTCCTGCTGTTATTACAGACATGAACTAACCACAGACACTCCACTGTCCTGCTGTTATTACAGACATGAACTAACCACAGACACTCCACTGTCCTGCTGTTATTATACATGTGAACTAACCACAGACACTCCACTGTCCTGCTGTTATTACAGACATGAACTAACCACAGACACTCCACTGTCCTGCTGTTATTATACATGTGAACTAACCACAGACACTCCACTGTCCTGCTGTTATTACAGACATGAACTAACCACAGACACTCCACTGTCCTGCTGTTATTATACATGTGAACTAACCACAGACACTCCACTGTCCTGCTGTTATTACAGACATGAACTAACCACAGACACTCCACTGTCCTGCTGTTATTATACATGTGAACTAACCACAGACACTCCACTGTCCTGCTGTTATTACAGACATGAACTAACCACAGACACTCCACTGTCCTGCTGTTATTACAGACATGAACTAACCACAGACACTCCACTGTCCTGCTGTTATTATACATGTGAACTAACCACAGACACTCCACTGTCCTGCTGTTATTATACATGTGAACTAACCACAGACACTCCACTGTCCTGCGGTTATTACAGACACTTGAACTAACTGTTTTTTGTAAAATGAGACTTTACTGTCGGTGTTTAATTATTAATCACAGGTCATTCTTTCATTGATCAGTAATGAGAGCCCACACAGCAGTTTGTTAGGAAAGATAACTTATTAATCAGGATCACAGGACAGACAGCTGCTTTTCCTAGTTTACTGCTGTGAATCTCAAGAGGTGACTGAAAAATATGCAAACACAGTTTCCTAATATATAGATCTAGTTTAAGCATCAGATCCAATAAATATGATTCATTATCCATATAATAATCTCACACTTTCTGCTACATGATAGAAGTTGAATAAACAAGAAAACAAAATAAAGAAATATCTGACTCTCAGCTCCACCCGCTGGGGACAACAGGTACGACAAAACAAAGACACCATTTATCAAAGAAATTCATCAAATGTCATTTTTTTTCTATACAAAGAAGTGTGTATTTTGTGTGTCTCCGTCCAGAGTTAGTGAGGACAATGTTAGCCAATAGGATCGTTGTGGGACGGTCACATGGCGGTAGCTTTTTCTTCAGTGCCGTTGGTCACCAGGGTGTCGTAAGTGTTCATGTCTTCTTTGCTCCTGATGGACAAACACACTGTGTTAAAACTTATTTATCAGTGTTGGAAGAAGTACTGAGATCCTTTACTTAAAGTACTAATACCACACTAAAAATACTCCAGCATTCAAAACCGTACTTAAGCAACAAGTATTATCAGCAAAATATACCTAACATGAGAAAAGTATTGATTGTGCAGTAAAATGTTCCCTGTCGGTGTTTCTTATAGCTGATGTTTCTGGAGGGAAGGAGAACAAATAATATAAAGTATTTATTTGTATTTAGTGGTTTTCCTACCTGATCATGTCCAGACTGGTGTCATAGGTGCTTTCGTTGACAAAATCATTTTCTCCCACCAACTCCTCAGACGTCTTCTTCCTGCAGACAGATACCCTTTATTTAGACTTTATTATTTAATATGTATTTAGTTTTGTCTATAAAATATCAGAAAGTAAAGACGTTGAGAGCAAAGCTAGAATCAGAGTCCCCCTGAACAAAACTCAAACATTTACACCTGACACCAAAAAGAAAGTCTACAAGCTAAAATGTGAACGTTGAACGTTTTCCGATTTTCTTTCATCAGCATAAAGCTGTAAATAACAATTAATACAATTATCAAATACGATTATTTTATCAATCAAATGTTTTGTCTGTAAATTGTCCAAAAATAATTCAATGTTTTGCCCGACCAACAAACCAAACAAATCAGTTTACTGGGATAGAAAACAGAGGATTTTTCATTTTTGATCAATAAATGGCTGTTGATTAATTTTCTGTTTAATAAATAATTGGTTGTGTGACCCCGGTAGGACGCATACCACATGGGCACAATGCCCAGAGCAGCAAGTCCTCAGTACCACCATCATTCCCTACCCTCTTTCCACACATTTCCTCTCTCCACTGTCACTGTCAAACATTATAATTATTATTATAATAAAGCATAAAATGCCCAATGAAAAAAACGTTTTAAATAAACAAAGAAATGATTGGTTAATTGACTTTCCAAAGGAATATATGTAAATGCTAACCTGCAACGTTACTACAGCTTTCAGATTAATGTAGTGGAGTAGAAGAGTATAGAGTATCGTACTAATTACTAATTTTTTGTTTTAGAGAAGTTTTTAAAATCCAGCTTACAAACTGTTACTAACAAGGCAGCAAAACAAAGTGAACAATTCTTTAAAATAGTGATTTATTGTACATCAATGGAGGATTTTATTATTTATATTAAAACAAGTCAAATATATTTCAACAAAAGGAATCCTGCAATTTGTGTCTAATCAACTCTAGTCACTATTCTGTCAAAATGAGTGCTCTCATATATATAAATGCTCTCCATATATATATATATATATATATATATATATATATATATATATATATATATATATATATATATATATATATATATATATATATATATAAAGTTGCCTGACCTGCTTGGCTCCTCACACCAGGCCTTCTTCACCAGGACGCCGACAAAGGTGAGGAAGAGGAATCCGGCGACGGCGATGAGCCCGGTGAGCCACTGAGGCAGCAGACGCTCACTCATCTGAGTCTGAGCTGCAGCACAGACACAGAGGTCAGAGGTCATTCAAACTCCAAACTCTTGTTTGAAAAGGGAAGTAAAAGGTTTCCCTCTGTCATGTAGTGAAATAGAAGTAGCATGAAATAGAAATACTCATTTAAAGTAAATGTAGGACTCAGTAAGAGAGCTGAAACACGTTTCACAAGGTGTGTCTCCTTTATATGACCCCAAGCATGATATTAACAGGAATACAAATCTGCTTCCTTATTATCCTTATCACCAATTACTTTTTCAGTAAATCCAAAAGAAGTTGAAAAAAAACATTTTAAAGTACTTTTACAGTGTTTACCAGCTGCAACATTAAAGTGACGAGCACATTAATGCATCAATAATAATAATCCAATAATATAATGTATATTATTATATCAACCATTCTTCATAATGAGTACTTTTGGTACTTTTAGTACATTAGATGCTGATCATTTTGTAATATTTGGAATGCAGAATTTTTACACCGTGGTATTGCTGCTCTTAGTACAAGGTCTGAGTACTTCTTCCATTGCTGATGGTAGTAAACAGAATATATTTGGGTTTTGGACAAATTATGATTTCTGACTTTTTATAAAGGGTTAATAAAGAAACAGTGTACATCTCAAACACTAACACTTTTCATAGTATTAATTAACTGTTTGAGCACTACCATGACTAATGTAACTGGTATCTTCATAATAATTGTGAGTACACACACATACCTCCCTGGGCCGTCACCGCTCCCACACTCAGCAGCAAACAGGAAATCACTGCGCAGAGTTTCCCCATCGCTGCTTCTCCGCTCTGATGGAAGAAAAGAATCAAAAACGTGAAGAATCACAGAAAGGATTAAACCCGTCGCTTCTGACGTCGAGTTAAAACTTCCAAGTGTGACACTAAGAGCAGAGTGTTTAAGTCGGTGCTGCTGGTGTCCCGTTAATGTTTAACTCAAACTCACACAGTGACTCTGACTCAGGAGAAAGGCTTTTATCAGCTCTCTGTGTTTATGACCCAATCGTTTCCTCTCAGGTGGACCACCAGTCTGTTACGCTGCTGCCTTCAAAGTCAACAGCTTTTCATTAATTTGTTGTTTAATAGAGAGTTAAAATGCCCCTTGATCCTGCAGAGGTTATTATATTATAAACTCTCTAGACAAGTAAACAAAAACAGATTGTAATTTTTTGCCGGAAATCGTCAGTTTTGCTGAAAAGTCTTCTGTCTCTTCTTGTGTGAAGAAAAGGGCTTCACAAAAGCACTTTAGTGTATACAAGAAATACAAATGTTATCGTCTTTATGTATGTACATTTAAATAATGGGGCAAATGATAACGTATAATTAAATTTGTCATTAAGCTTTCTATAATAATTTTGGCATACCAAAAACAATGTGCAAACTGAATAATCACCTTTCCAATCTTTACTACAAAGTCTTTTACTGCATTAGTATGATTGCTGATCTATCTGAGTACCTTTTTAGTTGAACTATCCGTCAAAAACAGCTAAATTACTTTATTATTGTTGTTTTTTCTCTTCCAAAAGGAGTTGGGGGACTTTCTATAATTTCGATAATGATATGCTGACTCTTGGACTTGGAATGAAAGCTTGGTTTTGACTGTAGGTTATTAGCTAGTTAGCTAGCTTATAAAATAGTTAGCTAGCTTAACACGAGCTAACAAGCTAGCTGGACATGCTAACATTAATATTCATTACAGCAGATACATACACCTTATAGTTCATAGTTGTTTCTTTTTTTAGTTTTAGTTTTTAGAAATGATGGGAGCAGAATGTGATGTGTAGTGTGTAGTGTTACTCTGTGGGGTTAGCTGATAGCACTTTGTAAAAGAACATTAGCGTTAAAGTGAAAAGCTAGCGTTCATTATCAGTACTCACCCGTTGTCTTCACAGAGGACAGCAGGTCTAGTTAGTTTTGGGTCCACCTCTCCTCTGTCCATCTGAATTCTGCACTCACTCATGCTATACTCATATTTTTAACAAAATATGGCTAAATTGTGTAAATCTGTTGTTGCCTCAAAGCATCTTTTACTGTTGACATTTTTAATATTTAGTCATATTTTGGTAAGTATATGAGGAATTCAGAAACCTAAAAAGATGTTTCAATAAATCTAATGTTATAAACAAGATGTTTACAGTATATTCATACATTAATGTGTAATTGGTGTAGTTCTTGACTATAAAAATAGATTTTCTCCCTAGAGCCTAATGGCCCCTGGAGTTTGGGCCCTGGTGTCCTAAAGTAGGAGACAGGTGGAGGAGGAGGGTTTTCCTTGGAGCATGAGGTTCAGGTTGAACTGGGCCGGGTTGTAGTCCTGGAGGTCGGACCCGGGGCTCTGCTGGCCCACCTGGTTCTCCTTCTCCCTGGAGGTGACCCGGTACTGGGCCTTGACGTTCCTAAGAGGGTTGTAGTCCGGACTGACGTGGTCCGGGCAGCGAAACACCTCTCTGATGACGGAGCCCTGCTGAGACAACGCCACGAAGCCGATCCTGAAGGTCACCATCCTGACGACGGGGGAGTAGACGTACTGAACGAACAGCAGGTTTCCTGACGGGAAGAAACAAGGAAATACAAACAGATGAGTGAGACGATTTCTTGTTCAAGAGTGACCATTGGTGTAATTTTGTGGTGAGCTGACGTTAAGCAGCAGTTAACTTAAATGTCTAGTGTGTACCACTAAATTGTGAGGGGAAATGTCTTTATTCTTTGATTTTTGGGATACTGGAAAAATAATGTAATGAATAATTCCAGACAATGACTGATATTCAGTTGAGTCAATGTCAAGCATTTTTACTGCATCAATTTGGAGATAATCCAAAGTAAAAGCCCCACACTTAAGCCTATTAATCTTATCACCATATGTATAACCTAATTTTAGTGTCAGCTGATTGGACCACTTATATGCAAGTGTCGCAAGCTGGACCGCTGTCATCTGTGTGCGCTGGCATTCTACTCCTGATCTCTGATAAACAACAACAAGTAATTACAGGAAACTGCCTTTTATTTTCTCAAGATAACGAGTTGAATATGTCGTGATCTCAAGGTAACAAAGTTTGTTTTTTTGAGAAAGCAACATAATTGACTTGTGATCTTCAGATAACATTAATATAAAACGTTTGCTTGAATGATGTCTGTTTCGGGCTTCAGTAGGAGGAAACCTTTCCCTGTTGGAATAACTCCTGTTTTTCAGAAATAGTTTGGAAAGTTCAGATCAGACCAGAACGTACCTGTAGCGACTTCCCAGACTTTGACAGTTCTGTCCTGAGATCCAGTGAAGACGAACTGGTCGCTGTCAGAGAAAGCAGCAGAGAGGACGCCTTCGAAGAAAAACCCCTGAACAGAAACATTGGGACATTGTGATTTTGTGTATCATGATAACGTCCTCTCATGAACACTTTATTTTAAGGTAAGTATTAATAACTTATAACTGTTATTGTACAAAATTTGTCAACAGCTATAACTTCCTCTGTGAAGCATCCTTAACACGCTGGTATAGAAACGGATAATGAATGACAACGTAATGTAACTTAGTATATATAAATGTATTAATTCTATATTAATATATAACGTGTATTCATTGGAGAAGTTATAAATCATAAAAGTAGTCATAGTTGTTGACAAATACTTTACATGAATAAACACTTAAAATTGCCTTATATCTATATACGTATATCCCCTATTTATCATTCATACAAAGTATTATGAACATTACTGCAATAGAGGTAATTGAAGTATTATGTTACAATCATTTCATTAGTAAAGTATAGTTTGCATATTTTTGGTTTATGTCTCCTTTGTGGCCTGGAGAGTAGAATGTTATTTTTGGATCTGATGGTTAAAATGTTTAAATTTAAAAAATGTTTGGCTTTTATTTAGTATTTCTACTTTATGCTACTATTTCACTACATGTATTTGACAATATTAGTTAATAAATTATTAACTAATAAATTATAATATAATAATATATAATAAATTATTATTATATATTTTGTGTCATGCCATTTTTGTTTTTGGTCATCAGTGTTTTATTCATATATATATATATATATATATATATATATATATATATACATATGTATATACATATATACGTGTATATATATATATATATATATATATATATATATATATACATATATATATATATATATATATATACATATATATATATATATATATATATATATACATATATATATATATATATATATATATATACATATGTATATATATGTATATATATGTGTGTAAGTTCATTGAGATCAATGAAAGAAACATTAAATTCCTTGTTCATATGATCGATGACACATTATGTATTACTCTGAAAAGGGCCATTCTGCATAATGAGCACTTTCACTTTCGGTACTCTAAGTATATTTGATGCTGTATCTTTTTTGATCCTAACGTGCTTTTAATTAAGTACGATTTTAATGTAATGTAATTGAGTATTTCTACACTGTGATATAAGTAAAAGTACTGAGCCCTTCTTCCGCTACCGGAAATGACATGCACTTATGTAAAGTGTACATCATTTATAGTTAGTGGGGAACACATCAAACTTGTCCTCAGGTGGTTTATTGCAGATGTTCAGTAGCTGTGACCTTGTACTCCATGGTGTGGTCCAGGACCAGTGGGCTCAGCTTCCACAGCCTCTGGATGGCGTCCTCGGAGCCCACCAGGGCGTGGGTCTCCCAGTTACTGACTGTTACGCAGGTGACTCTGCTGCAGTGAGCCTCCAGATCGGAGCTGCTGCCGTCGCGGAAGTCGTGGAACTTCACCTCCCCGCAGCTCGTCCCGTACAGCAGCCTGCGGTCGGACAGCAGGGCCATGGAGGACAGAGGGGCGTGGAGGAGGGACAGGGGGAACACCACCACGGGTCCCTCCACCGTGGGGAAGCTGTCTCTGGAGGTGATCTCGAACAAACAAACGGAGTCCTCGTAGGCCACCGCCATGTGCCTCTCTTGGGAGCTGACGGCCAGGCAGAGCACCCTGGAGAGGCTCTCTGGAGGGGGGATACAGAGCGTCTCCTGGGGCAGGGCTAGCGGGTAGATGAGGACGGTGCCGGAGGTCAGGCCGCAGAGCAGCAGCCGTTTGTTTTGAGCCAACTCCAGACAGCAAACCTCAGAAGAGACCTCCAAACGCTCCGATAGAGAACCTGCAGGGAGATCCAAGAGGAGGTTTAGGAGTCTCCACCTGCTGAAGGTGCTTTTACAACTTGAACATGATTACCATACTGGGCAAGCTAATGGAGGTCAATGTGTATTGGCAAAACAACAAACAAGTGCATCTCGTTGTCTGTGCACCGGAAGTGACCTGTGTTGTTGTTCCAGCTGATGAGCTCTGTCTGGCTCTGCTGCCGGACGTAGAAAACTAGGTCTGCGTCTTTAGTGACGGCAACATGGGCGCAGCCAGCAGGGATGCGGGCGGTGGGCGCGTGGCGCGTGTCGTACTTCAGATTCCACACGTGGACGCTGGCGGCAGCCGCCGAGGCCGATACCACGAAGCCGTAATACAGCACAACAGAAGTGACGGGAGAGTCTGAACCACACAGAGTGTCCAACAACGCTCCAGTGGTCACCGACCAGATCTGAGAAAAAAAAGTTCAGACAGAATATGAGGGCCACATAAATACCTCCTCTGTGACAGCCGGAGCTGTTGACTCACTTACGTTTCTAAACTGTAGTTTGCAGTAAGGTTCATGAAGCCTGTTGGTATTTCTGTCACTGTAAAGCAGCTGCAAGGTTTTTGCAGGTAAAGGGTTTTCAGCAGCTGGATTAGTTTAAAATGTAACAAAGCAGGAAGGCTTTTACTGTGAAGCAGCCGTAAAGATTTATTATGAAGCAACTTTGGGGCCTTTACTCCAACTGTAAGGCATTTAGAGGGTTTTTACTGTGAAGCAGTTGGATAATCTTTTACTGTAAAACTACAGAAGGGCTTTTACTGTGAAACGGCCGAGGGGCTTTTACTGTGAAACAGCCGAGGGGCTTTTACTGTGAAACGGCCGAGGGGACTTTACTGTGATGCAACAGGAAGGATTTTACAATTATCCTTTACTCCAATTGTGAAGCAGCTAGATGGCTTTTACTGTGAAGCTACAGGAGGGCTTTTATTGTGAAGCAGTTGCTGGCACATCACATTTACGGTCTACTCTACCATCGACATGGACCGTATCTTAGCCTGTTACTCGTATGAGTTGGTCAGCAGCTCCGGAGACGAGCAGTCGGCAGTCTGAAGACACGCAGCTGGACAAAACGCTGTCGTCGTGTTGGAGGTCGAGGAATCCGTCCACAGAGTCTTTGTTGATGTTAAAGAGGCTCAGAGTCCGCTCACTTCCTGCAGGGGACACAAACAGTTTCTTTCACGCTACGATCACGTGCACAACAGAGGCCAGGTTACTCTGAGAAATCGGGTAATGCAAATGCTCACCATGGAGGATAACATGAAGAAAGCTTCAGTACTGAATTCAGTGTTTTGGAAGTTTTTCTAAAATACTGTATCATTTCTCATTAATACAGATGAAACAAACTACCCAAGCACTGTTTTTTTTATGTATTTGCTGCAGCTAGTTATAGTTTAAGAAACACTGACTTATTTCACAAGTTAAATCAATAAGAGAGTCAGACCTGCTATCAGTATTTTTTCATCTTCATTAACAGAAAGCAAAGAAGGAACCAGAGGAAACTTGACGGCTGTCAGTTTCTCCGTCCTGGAAATCTGCAGACAGGAAGGACAGTATCACCATCATCAGTTATTATCATGTGTAGCAGAAGTAAAACCGACTATGTTGGGTTTTTAATGTTGAATATAAGGTTACTGGGTTTGGATTGGCTCGTACATCAATGTAAAAGCAGGATTTCACTGTTGTAGTTGTTTGAAGAGGCTCATTTTGAACTATAAACTAATTATTATTTTCAATATGGATTAATCTTCTGATTAGTTTTGCTATTAATCGAATGATTTCTTTGTATAAAATAGCGAGAAATGCTGTCACAGTTATCCAGAGCCTAAAGTGACACCAACAGTTCAAACTTCAACATCATTACTAATACATTACAATTATTAACATTATTAAAAGGTAAATCAGCAAATTTTCACATTTGTGAAGCTTGAGCCATGAAAAAAATCACTTCAAGCTATCAGATCATCAAAATAGATGCCGTTAGTTTTCTAATTAATGTATCAATAAATTGTTTTATGCAGTAACTAGTAACTTAAGCTTGAATACAAGATTTGCATTTTTGTGTGTGGTATTTTAATGGCTGTTAAGGACCAAACTATTAGAATAGTAGTTTTTTACATAAAAAGAAGGATTCATAATTTCAGATGTATTACTTCTCTCTGCACTAAAGTCTACAGACACTGCAATTTGCAGAGCAAAAGCACCAAACGGATGAATGAAACACATACCTGATAGAGGAATCCTTCCTTAGAAACCACGAACACTTTCCCACGTTTCGGTAACATAACAGATTTCACGGGAGTAAAACATCTTTGTGAGTTTTCCAGCCGAGTCTCAACAGTTGGAGTCTCATCAACAGGATGAGATATTCTGACCAGACCGGAGTCACAAAGACGAACGACCGATGCTCCCAAAACTCCCAGAACCACCGACCCGTCGTCACCACTGCTGCTGCTGAGGAGGAGCTCGGCTCCGTCCAGCTCCTTCCACACCTTCACCTGCAACAACAACCAGACGGGAGGAGAGTCAGAAATGATCTTAAGGGTAAAGATGTGCAGTAGCAACAGCAATAGTGAATATCAATATCAGTAGTACGAGCAGTGGTAAAAGCAGTAGAACTTGTATTGTTACATTTTGTGTTGATTTTAACGGTCCATGTGGACAAAAGCGGTAGTGTTTCGGTGCACCAGACTCCCTTAGAGAACCTCTATTTTTACTGCAGCAGGGTCTGGCAGTCTGTCCCCACGCATTCCTGGTTCTGGTTCTCCCGTGCCTCCCTCCCCTACAGCGGGCCCCGCTATACGGGAATCTGAAGAGCAGCGAGGCAAATCTCTGCTTCTGGTCGAATGAGGAGACACTGCTGCTGGGTGCCACCCCCACCTCCCGCTGTGGTGCCACCCCCACCTCCCGCTGTGGCTTAAGACTGCAGGTCGGAGGTTCAGTGAAGCCGGATCTGGTCTGTCCACAGATACAGGTCGCTGCTAGAGGCCTCACTGGAGTCTGAGCTGAATGAGTTTCTGGTGAACCTGCATGACTTTGTCAGATTTTTCACAGGATCCGACCCGGTGGCACCAACACAAGCTTTAAGAGTGACTACATAGAAATAGTCTTCTTCTCACTGGTGTTCTTGTTTACTCAAGTAGGTCATATAGAGGCATCAGTATAAAATTGAGGCCGTTTCAGAATCAGTTAAAAATTCCCCACAGCAACTTTAATATCAGTAGTATTAACAGGAGTGGCAACAGCAGTCAAAGTAGTAGTACTAGTGGTACTGGTAGTAGTAATAGGTAGTACCTGTGTCCTGGTGTAAACACAGATCAGCTGTTCAGACAGGTGGAGGTGTACTGAGGAAGGGGTGGAGTCAATAGGCACCGCCTCCTGGATGCAGAGCAGCTGTTGGCCGTCCATCAGGCTCCACCTCCTCAGACAGCCGTCAGCAGCCAATGAGAAGCAGTGGGAGGTGCTGTCAACCACTTTGACGACCAGAACCGCACCTACACGCAGATTATTGTCATCAATAATAAATTACTATTTCATACTTCATATTCTTTAATGAACGCAGACTGACCTGTGTGTCCCAGCAGTGAGTATACGAGCCTCTGGTCAGCGAGGCTCCAGACCGCCACCATGCCGCCATCTGAGCCTGCAACCAGAAGCCCCGCCTCCACACAGACGTCCACACAGAGCACACCTGAAGACACGACGACAGGTAAAACCTCTGATGCTGCACCTGTCCAACCTCAGTCAAGACTTTATGAAAAAGATGGGACTGACTTCCAACGCTGACTAAAACTCCTACATTTTGCTAAAACACTGCTAATTATTGACGATAGAACTAAAATATGGATTGTAATTTTGATATAACGACCATAAATAATTGATCTCTACTTTATCTAACTTTATGCTTCATTCAGAGTAACAACGTAATGTTTCTGACCTCCCAGCAGTCCGGTCAGTGTGTGTTGTAATGCTCCCCCTGGCTGCTGCAGGAAACTGCACTTAGGAATGAATATCGGCTCGGGACACATCAGTAACGTCTCCTCACATTGACTACACAGCTGACCAATCACAGAGGGGAAAGGCGTGGCCAAGGAGCAGAGTCGGGCCAACAGCTCGGTGTAAAAGAGAAATGTGTCTGGAACCAGAGAGAAATACAAATGACTGCATTTGTTAGCATTTGACACAAACATTTCATTAACGTCTTACTTTATTTATTTCGGTTTAGAAACATTTTTTTTGTAAAAGTAAAATTCTGAAGGACACATTGTATAATAAAACATTGACGCAGAATAACTGACCCATGTGACCGTCCAGGACGTCCAGACTGGGTTTGATCAGGACCAGAGTGTCTCGGACCAGTCTGGTGTCAGTGCAGTCCATGTACTGGGAGCACTGGTCCAGGTCCTGGATCACACTGGACACCCCACACACCCTGCTCTTACAGTACAGCCACTCAGCACTGCCTGAAAAACAGTAGCACTAATTAATAATTATCGTAAATATTTCTTTCAGGACTTTTGTGCCAACATTTGTTATACTGTCCAAAGACAAAATTCAGCATATTGGCATTTTAAATCTATTTTATTTAAGGATTTAAATGAAAAGTGATGAAGGAGAAAACAAACCTGCTTATTCAGTTAAAAAAGGACCAACTAAATGTCAAAAAAAAGATTATAGCAGTGACTGAAAAGGGATGTATTAGATACACCTGTTCAACTGTAACGCAAACATCAAATCAGCCAATCACGTGGCAGTAACTCAATGCATTTGGGCATGTAGACATGGTCAAGACAATCTGCTGAAGTTCAAACAAAGCATCAAAATAGGAAAGAAAGGGGATTTAAGTGACTTTGAACCTGGTTGTTGGTACCAGGTTTGAGTGTTTCAGAAACTGCTGATCTACTGGGATTTTTCCACATCTCGTCCCACATCTTACCAATGACTTCCTGTCGCAGCTCGTCCCACAGACCAGCATGCAGCAGGTGATGGGGCAGCTCCTGCAGCTTCCTGACGTTGGCCAATCCTGGAGCAAACCACAGTGGCTGGGGCGGGACCTTTATAGTACAGTGACACCACGCAGTCCATCAAAATACACCACCAACAGACAGGTAATCAGCTAAAGTACAGGTATGTCAGTTCCTGTGAATAATATCAGGGAAGTAGATCGAATGACTTGTAGAGTTTACCTTTGTAGGAGAATGCGTTCTATGCATAGGCTGTTTATATACGACGTGAACAGTGAGTCGTCGTGACATCACCCAATAGTTTAAAGACTGAGGTTTTGAAGTCTCTACTATGGCGTTTTGGTCGTCACTGTCTTTCCTTTTTGAAACCAGTGAATGGACCATATTTGGACTGCAGAGGAGTGACGTAGAGACACAGTAAGCGGCTTTGGTAGCAGTAGGGACCTGTCAATCACAAGGTAGCCCCGCGCTAAAGCATACTCCGCTTTATGGTCTATTTGGACCATAATTTACTAAATGAACATCATGTTGTATTGAAGAAGTCTTGAAACTAGAGATTGAGACCATAAACTCATGTTTACTGAGGGAATAAATCAAGAGAGAAGTAGAGTCATTTTCTCATAGACTTCTATAAAATCAGATTTCTTTTTGGAACCAGAGGAGTCGCCCCCTGATGGTCAGTAGAGAGAATGCAGGTTTAAGACACTTCTGCATTGGCTTCACTCTTCAGAACCGGAAGTTGCCGCCTGGTTCTGTGTCATCTGTACCTTTCTGTCAGAGAGGATCAGCGACAGGCCCGGCAGAGAAACCGGCTTCAGTTTCCCCGACCACCGACCCAGGAAGTACTCCGCCAGGATCCTGAGGCTCCGCCCCCGTCGCTGTGATGTCAGATACCGAGCTGAAACTGCCTCGCACAGACGCCTTCATACATAAATACACATTTGTCAAACATTTTACTTTTGACCTGTATGATCATTTATCTTTATATATGTATATAAATATATACATATATATATATATATATATATATATATATATATATATATATATATATATATATATACAAATTTATATTCTTTTTGTTTATTCTTCTTCTTTACCGGTTGTTGAAGGTGATGGTGGCGACCCCGTCTGTCCAGCGCTCCTCCAGCTGATCCTCGAGGTCCCGTCTGAGTCGAGCCCAGAGGAGGGGAGGCAGCCGGATCAACGAGGGAGACGGAGGGAGGGAGTAACTGTACACCTCACAGATGATGTCATCATCCAGGGACATGATGTCACGCAGTTCAGCCTCCAGCAAACCTTCCCTAAGGAGTAAGAAGATCAGTTTGTTTTCATCGTTTTAAGCCTTGCAATGTCCTGTGGACGATTTCATTTAAAATAATTATTATCATTATTGTTATCATTTTAGTACTAACACTGTTGTGGCTACACGATTCAGATATAAACATACCACAACTAACATAAATGCTATTTCAACTGGAGGAATCATTGTTTATCCTTCTCTCCAGAAGTTACAGTAGAGAAACACTCAAGTAATTTCAAATGTATTTCTGATATTGTATTATTAAAGAAAGAATATGCATTCCAAAAGCCCCTTGTTGCTAAACAATGTTGACATTTGCAGGTTGGTTTTATTAAAATATATATTCTGCAAAGTTTATCCCCATTATGGTTTGAATTTAGTTTAAAAAAAATCTTTACAGGGATGTTACTCTGATGATAGAGAAAACTAACTATATTTTACTTTAATAAGTTATTCTGGACAAAATGGAGAGACATTGTGCATCCTGTGTTTGTAAAATGCTATCAGTTCTCCACCTTCATATACTGTATTTGCATAAAGAAGTAGCATCACCATTCTATCATGAGAGCCACATTCCTGAAATATCCTTCTTCTCTACAAACAAACACATGTCTTGTTGGACAAGCTCTAAACAAATCCAGGAGTGCAGCTGAGTGAGAATTAAGAGTAATTTTCTCATAGACTTCTATACAACCGGACTTCTTTTGTAACCGGAAGTGTCGCCCCCGGCTGGCCAGTAGAGAGAATGCAGGTACTTCTGCATTGACTTTTCAGACTCGAAGGTGGCTGCCTGGTTACTCAACAAATCTCCTCACCTTGCCAGAGTGATGTACCCTAAGGCCCCGCCCACCAGCTCCTTCCCATGTTTCTCCTCCAGCATCAAGAACAGCTGTGACATCATTTCCTGTGTGTTGGGGCCCAGATGTGTTGCTGTGAGTGTGAAGGATGTCCAGCGTTTGGCTGCAGACAGAATCAGTGTGAGGTGCAGAGGACAGCCGGTCTGCTCGAAGCTCTGCAGCACGGCGTTGCTTTGCTCGGGGGTCAAAGTTCGCTGAGATGCTAGCAGGTACGACTCTATTATCTGTTTTCCTTCTTCACTGGACAAACGGTCCACTTCAAAGAAACTCCCCAAACTCTTCAACTTCAACCGCATATTAGCGAAGGCCTCACTGTTGGTATCCATGGAAACCACAAGGTGGACGTTGGGTGGGAGGTCGGTGGGCATCCAGTGGAGTTTGTGAGCATGATGTTGGTCTGAGAGCTGATCCAGAGCATCCAGGATGATGAGCAGAGTGTTCCCCTGCTGGGAAACCTCGGTGAGGACGTTCCTGAAGAACCGGAGCAACTCCAGGTGAGTGTTGACCGTCAGCGGCGGAGGCGGAGCCAAACCACAAGCCAAACATATCTGTAGGCAGATGCTGCGGAGGACGTGGTCGATGTCGGGTCTCTGAGGATGGCGATCCGACAGCAGCCTGATCACCAACGCTGCATCGGCTTCCAAAACGCTACGCATCTCCTGCGCCAGTTTACACAGCAGAGCTGTCTTCCCCATCCCAGCATCCCCATGCACCACCAGTGGGCTGTGGTGGACGTTGGTCGACTCCCACATGGCGCAGCTGAGCTTACCCAGAAGACCCTCCCTGCCGTAGAGACCGCTGCACAGCTTGGTGCTCATGGTGGCGTGCCGTACAACTTCTTCAACCACCCGATATGAGATTTCCGCCCTTTCTTCCTCAATGTTCCCCCAAATCCTCCTCCGCCTCCCCAACACCAGCGAATCGACCACCGCTCCGATCCTGGCCTTCATCTGCAAGACAAACTGCTCGCAGACGCTGTCCAGGTACTGGACGTGCTCTTTGCGTTTGGGGTCGATGCTTCCTTTGCTGAGCTCCACGCAGTGCAAGTTGAGGATCTTCTGCTGTGTTGCGTTGAGGCGGGACTTGAGGTTGGCAAGGAGTCCCTGGGCCTCTGCGTCCTGAAGCCCTTCGGCGGTCAGGTCCATGAACTTGGCGAACCGTTTTGGTCCATTCCTCACCCTCTGGTGGGGAATGTCTCGCACGAAGAGCAGAGCCGACGATTCGCTGCTGTCCTTCCACAAACCCTGCTCAAACTCTTGTACTGTGACTGTGGAAAAGAAGACAGAGACCATCAAATTTCACAAACATTTTTGAGACAAAGACAAACTGTGTCAGACATCTCTGACCTGATGTGAAGAAGTGTTGTTTCTGCTCGGCTGTGATGTCACCGGCTGCCTCGGCATCCGTGGCGGCGGAGCGTAGGAGCTGCAACACTTGAGTCTCTGTGAAACGCCAAGAGACAAGGTTTTTGTCACGCTGCGGGCCGCTCTCAGGTCGAAGGTCGTTGTAGTGGGGGAAGTGAGTCGTGATTGGCTGAAGCACGTAAGTGGGTGGGACCGCATTGTTGTCTTTTAAGAACCACTTATTCAGCTGCTTGACACCTTCTGGGTTTTTGGAGAGTTTGGACAAAAGGACTTCAAACTGTTTCTCCGGTATGAGGCGAGGAAGAGTTCGGTGGCCATACCGGTTCCCCAGCAGAGCCTTTGGAGCCCAGAAGCAGGGAAGTAAAGATAAGAGGAAGAATGAGCTGAAATATAATCCTGGATTAAATGCTTTAACACAACATCTCATAAAATGATCCAATATATAACCATCTAATACACTGGAGAGTAAATTGGCTTCAAGTTGATTTTGTTTAAGTGTTCCCTGGAAAATGAAATGTTATGGCCACTCCTGACTGGCTTTTCTTTTTTCTTTTTTTTTTACAGTTTTCTAACATCCTACTGACCAAACAATGAATCAAGAAAACCTACTGCATAGAGAGAAAAATAAATTAAATGACTATTACTGAAAAAATGCAAATAATAAGTAATGTCAAAAATGGGTTCTGACAGTAAAATATTAGAGCTCAAAACTTTTTGAACGCTTTTTGTTTTTTTTTCCAGGTCTTTTCCAAGACCGTAGGTTATTGATATTTCCTGCATGTGTGAGAGCCCTGCTTATGTAGCAGCTAAATCTACCTGATGCAAGAATAAATACTGTAAATGGGTCAAAATATGTTTCAAAGAATTTGATCAAACAACGGCGTTAAAACAAACAAATCCAGCTTGTTGCTTTTCACATAAAACCTTTTTCACTATATTGATGAAGATGAGAAAAATCAGAATTATAATTTAAGGAAGACGAGAGACTCACGATGAAAGCTGGACCGACTGAAATCCTCTGACACCTCTTGATCTCTTGCAGGAAGATCTGGCAGGCCTCATGATCTCCAGACAAGTCGCTTCGAATCCCCCAACACAGATCCACCACCTGAACAGGAAGTGACCTCACTGATCTCATTGATATATTTACTGACGGGTATTTATTGAAACCACACACACAGTACATACACATTATCCATCATATTATCAGTTACTGGATTTCGTTGTCTTACTGACCTCAAACACCAGCCCCAGACTGCGACATAAAGCAAGGACTTCTGGGTAAGCTTTCTCCAGCAGGGCTTTCCTCTCGCTGCTCATATCTGACCAGAGGTCAGTGACACAGTCAGTGATGAAAATTAAAAAAGGAGTTTAAAGCAAAATCTGTAAGATGATCTGAAATTGCCTCAGCAGAGTCAAAGTTAATGTTGTAGTGATTTTGGTCACACTATTTTTCACAATAGAAATTCGCAAAAATATGCAAAATAATTAGTTTCCTCCAAAATAAGTGTTGTTGTACAACCAGGAGGAGACGATTGATGTATGAAGTGATTTTGGTTACACTACTCTACTCTCAATCTTTTGTCATGATTACCAGATCTGGTAATCCCGAAATCTTTTCTGATAAGTATGAGATATTTTCGAGATAGTAGCTCATAATTACGAGATACGGTATATCAGTTTTCTGTCTTTGTCTTTGTTTTCTGTTTGTCGTTGTAAACCTTAGAAAACAAGGTTGTAGATTTGTAGTTTTAGAATAAAATTTAAAAAACTGAAAGTTGTATGATACCAAAGTGCACAAATGTTAGTTCTCGTTCCCCTTTAAAAATTGTTTTATTCACAAACTTCTCCTGCAGAGTTTTCTCACAGTTTCACGGCACGACGCCACAATAAACCCTTTTCACAGCAGACATTTTGGCTTTGTCAAAGCAGGAAAAGCACAGGTGTAAATAATCACATAAACAATGTGTCCTGTGTCACCTAAATGGAATGCAGCCATGAGCCACCATTAATGTTATTATTTCCACCTGTGCTTTTCCTGCTTTGGCAAGTCAAAATATATGCTGTGAAAAGGTATTTATTATTTCTCGACATCATTTCACACGTTAAAAATCTTTAGTTAAGGCCCCAAAATGTTCCTGTCAAGTGCAACACACACTGGTTGCATACAGACAGTACCTGTACACAGTAGTAGTCCTGGATTTGGCCATTGTATGATGTAGAGAGCATAAACAGCGACCTGACCTGTGAAGGTGGAGCTGATGAACACTCGGATCATGTTGGAGCTGCTCTTGGTCCTCTGAGCTCCATCTGTCCGTCCTCTCAGGACGTCCTGCAGGCTGACATCTCCTCTTCCTCCTCCTGCTTCTGCTGGATGCTCTGCCATCGTCTTCTTCTTCTTCAGACCTATCCAGTCGTCTGGTCTTTCCTTCCTCTGCTCAGCTGCTCTTCAGCCTGTTTTGTTTCCCTCAGAGAATGTTCTCTACGACAACTAGTTCTCCCACCTGACCGACTTGTTGTACCTGCACTAAGTGCTACTGTTACACAGCTACACACTGTTTTCTAATCAAGAAATAACTGCATGAGACCGAAACATTATATTATCATCCTCTGATCATGGATGATTTTTCATCACTGCTGATAATTATGTATAGCATGCTACGCTAGCTTCTTATCCAGAGGTTGAGGAAGTATAGAGATCCTTTTCTTCAGTAAAATTACTACACTGTAGAAATACTCCATAACAAGTAAAAGTCCTGCATTGAAAATGTTCTCACACACAGTATTAGTGTGCTGTGGGTGAGTACAAGTGCCTCCATGACGGAAATATTTGCTTACAATGCATTTGTGTTATTGTTCAATCAGTCTCATTATTATGCACAACGTATACAAACTTATCTTGTTCAAATTGCCAAAAGTAAAATTCCTAAGGCTAGGTTATAAATTAACTACACCACGGCCGAGTATATTTATTTATTTAACTGCTAAACTGAAATGTTAACTAACCTGAAACCCCCCTGCTAACTGCTGGGCTACCTGTACTGCTAGCTTTGTAATTAGTTACAGTATATATAACTAAAACATATTTAAAGCAGGTTTGTGAAACCAGACAATTTTAAATCCTCTAATCAACTGTATTAGAGTTCACATTGGATTTTTATTTAGCTGTAACTACTAATGATGGCAGGTTTGCAGCTACTTGTAAGTTTGCTAGTTTGTTGACTTAGCATTAGCTTCTAGGTAAGTGTGTAAGCTCCCCTTGCTTACGCTTGCTTCAAGACTTTATGCTAAGCTAGGCTAAACACATCTTGGACCTCTCTCTGTAACTCACTGGATTCACAGAGACGTTAGCTGTAAGCTGTAAAGGAAATCAATGACACCTGTTAACTAGCTGTGAGGCCATGTAGGTGAATTTGACAGATAAAGAGGATTTCTCAGATATTTGCAGTGTTGCTCTAAATAAATCCTCTCTCCCTGTTTTTTGTGGGTTTAAGTATCGTTTACCAGCTGGATTTTAAACTACTGCACATCGTACCAGCTCAGTACGCCTTGATCTCACCTGAGTGTTTGTGGGGCCCTTGGGAGTCTGGGCCCCCCAGGGGCTGCCGCTCACAGCTGTGGCTCAACGCTAATTACGCTAAGACAGAGGCGAGGATAATGAGGATAATGAGGATAACAAAGCTACTGTAGAGCTGGAGGACATCTGCTGCACCTGAAGCTTTTGCAGTTACAAACCTCTGACATCATGTGATACACAAACACCTTGAACATTAGGTGAGTTTTTTCATCAATTAGCGCTCAAATATGGTACACTTACAAACCATTCGCCTTTTCAAGCTATGAATACTTATTCTTATTTTAACTATCAAGTCGATAAGCGTTCTAGGGAAAGTGGACAAAACTAATTGTTGTCATATAACTAACTATAACTGGATGTATCTTGAAGTTTCGGAAAGATTCAGAGGAATATTTCGGTAACTTGGGTTAAAACAGTTAAGTGACAAACACATTTTGCTTACTTTAATTATTATCCTACTATTCCAAAAGAGATAATCGATAATTATCATATTATTGGGCGAATTCTAAACACAAAAAAAACATTTATTATTCTTTTACCACATATATATCAGTTGTTTATTTGTGTGTTGAATGTGTTATAGGACTAACAGCGATACTTAAAAAAAAAAATTATTCAGTTTTTAGCATTTCTCATGTTTTGTAGTAGTTAGCATTGCACAGGTTCCCTCTGCAAAAATCCAACGAGACTTTTCTGTCGGATTTTGGATTATTGCAGGAAATAACTTGCAAACGCAAGTTTAGGATACACACATGTTTTGTTTAGCGAGATCATGTTCACAAATGAACACCACTTCATGATTTATGAAGCGTGAATGCTCTCAGCAAAAGCTCAGGTCGTAAACAAACTACACTACGGTCACATAAGTGCGAGTTTAAACACAACGTGTTTCACAACGCTGTCTCATTAAGCCACTTGTTTGCAACCGACTTTTTAAAGATACTTAAAGGCTTTAAACTTCATGAGAGGGGTATTTCCTTAATTAATTGTATATAATAGTAAAAAGCATTAAAATTCCTGCAGTACGCTGTTCAGGGGTTCCCAAACTTTTCCATGCCAAGGCCCCTCAAATAGCATTAGCTTATGGCCCCCAAGATGTCATTAAAAACCTATTTACAATACTACGGCAAATGTTAAAAAAAAAACTTCTGAACTTCTTACTTTTATTAATGCAATAATGATTGTGTACTTTAAATATTTAATCACTCTTGTAGATTCAATATTTAGTTTTTGTCATCATAAGAATTGTTTTTCAGTTCAGTTTCTCAACATTCAGCAACATTGTGTGGGTCTGTGCATTTGTGTCTGCTCCTCAGGTCTCATCCTTTTTCAAAAACATGTCTATTTTTGTGAGTTAGCATTAGCTAGCTAGATGCTAGCAACTAAGCTATGGCTAGCTAAAATATCAGGTGCAGAGCAGCTACATTGCAGCACTGACAGCTTATGACGTGAAGAATGTTGTTTTGATTGGCAGGCTGGTAGAAAGAAGGGCATGGAAAATAAGAATTTGATATGTTATATATTATTATAGATAATATTTTATAATAGGAACAATAATTTGATTCTATTTTTTATTGTATAGATTTCATATTCCTCATCTTCCCTTCAATTTACTGAGGCCATAGCAGTCTGATCCCAAACAGAAGCAGCAGATGAAGAGTTGTTTTTCATGATGTTGACACCTCCTCGTCCTGTGACTCTGTTTGTTCTGGAGTTTTACCTTCAGGCTGTTTTCTGCAGCTCTCTGAGGACATTACATCAGCCGGAAGACGCCGCTTCTGTCCCCTGCTGATGCCTCTGGGGAAGATCTGAAGCTCACCATCATCACATACTGGGAGCAGGACATCCTTATTTGGGCAAAGAGGGCGAACCAGCACCCACCACATGGTAAGAGGGTGCCACACCTGTCAAACAAACAGCTCTAATATCTTCTTAATTAGTGAGGTGAAATGATTTCCTAGGAGCTGAACTTGTGTAAAAAAAAAAAAAAAAAAAAAGAGAGACTTAGTATTTATATGCACTTTGATGCAGTCAGCACTTAGTGGACGTTAGAGGAACTGCAGTCCAACACACTTATGCTAAAAAGGCTGCTAATTGGTTGCTGTTGGATGTTAGTCTCATATCTAGCTGTTGGCGAGTGCACAGTCTACACAGCTGCCTTTCACAGAATTGATCCTTCGTTATGTCCCGCCCCTCGAACACAGACTGGCCAATCGGGTGTATGTGACAGTCTGAATACTTGTTTATTTCCTGCGCGGTCTATACAGTCAGGTCCTGAACCTCTTGGTGCATTGAAGCCCCCACACAGAAGTGTTTTGCCCTGGGCTTGAAAGTGACATGTCTGGGTGTGTGTAGGGATCAGTCTTCTTAATGGCATGGTGCCTCTGGTGGAGGGATGTATACTGCACACACACATAAATCTACCTTGCAAATGCCTCAGTGTTTATTGTGGTTTCTGTCTTGTTTGACAGTTGTGACAAACCCTGAATATTCCAAAAGCTACTTCTGAAATGTTTCACTTGTGTGGAAATATTTCTCCATCGCTGTCACTGCAACCTCTAATTCTACCGTCTTAAATGTAAACGGTCATTATTGCACTAACTACTGCCACCCACTGGCATGGAAGAGTATTTAATTACTTCGCCAGCCACTATATTGCAGGCTCAGACGCTCAACAATTATTTGCAGCAACAAAATATTTTTTTGAGTGAAATTGGACATTTTGCCACGACACACTTGACGATCTCTCACGGCACAGTAGTTGAAAATCACTGGTGTAGTGGATAGGAGAGAGGTGATGGTCGGGGGAGTCTTCTGTGGCTGGGTGGGAGATAATGCTCGGTTTGCAAATATAGCAACACTTTGCCTCTTTAGGATTTTTTTTACCAATACTTTAAATGTATACAATACCTTGAGTTAATCTTTTAAATTTCAGGTTGCCAATTGCCGCAGAAATGAATTATATTATAATATGACGTATTGAGTGTTGTGCACTTGTGACCTGATCTTTGAATACCTATCAGTTATGTATGATTTTGTTTATTACTGGTTTAATACTGCAGGTGTGAGGCTTCTGTTGAAAATGAATAACAGCAAACACTCACTGAGCAGCGACTCAGCGTCAGAAATACAAAGAACGAACTCATGAATAGTATCCAATCATGGACATTTTACAGACTTTAATTCTAGCATGAAAGCAAAACCAGCTGGTCCGTGTCAGGTTTGGATGAGGTCATTTTTGGGTCAGACACGAATGTTTAACTGTCACTAAATGTTTTGATGTAATATCAGTGATTCAGACACAGAACACGACTTCACCTCAAATCATTTTTTATTTATGCTAATTTTTTTCCCCACATTGGGCAACATTTTACTGTTTTTTTTATTTTTTCTAGAAAACTTCAGTCATTTGTCACTGCAGGAGGGGCGGGGTGGTGCAGACGGCTGCTGTGATTGGTCAGCAGGGACACGGCGTGCTGGCGTCCTGCTCCACCGTCAGTCCTTTACTCAGCAAGAACGCTTCCTGTTTCGGTTCCCTCCCGAGGAACTTCCTCAGCATCTCGGAGGCGTCCTCGGAGCCGCCGGGTCCCAGGATGAACTTCCTGTAGTCCAGACCCACCTGGAGGACCAATCAGGAGACAGCGATTCACAGTTAGTCAAAATCTACTTTGAAGTGCCATTTCTGCTGTATCTTTAGGCTAACAGTTTCCCCCTGCTTCTAGTCCTTGTGCTAAGCTAGGCTAAACACCGTAAACACATTATTTTATATTTTCCTCCTCAGCTGACCTTCGGGTTCATGATTCCCTCCTGTTTGAAGCGAGCGAAGAACATGTCCATGGAGAACACCTCGCTCCACAGGTAACCGTAGTACTGAGCATCGTAACCGCCGGCGAGGTGGCCGAAGGTTGCCGGCATGTTGGTTCCTGCAGAGGTCAAAGGTCAGGGAGATCAGAAGACAGAAACCAGGATGCAGTGAGGGTGACGTTTGGAGGCGTGGACTACAAAACACTTTCATTTGCCCTCCAAAATGACTTCCTGTAGAAACTGTTGCTCCCCCAATACAATGGTAGGGGAAACACTGACATGACCTTAATTTCTGATGGAATACAAACTTTCAGATCAAAATGCAGCTTCACTGAACTAGTTGTAGTTCTAAAGTGGGCCACTAGGTGGAGCCCCTTTCTGTCTGATGAGATGGACTCCAGCCTGAGGGGCCACAAGCTTCGTTTATACTCAGCTTCGTTTATAGTCGCCGCAGTGAAGCCGGCATGCGGTGCACTCGCCACAAAATTACGTCATCATGGCTTCCACGAGGCGGCGACTCTTGGTCGTGCGCATCTGGATTTTTGTAACGAGGAGGCTTTTCAGACATGACTGTCACAAATAGTTCGCTGATAAAAGCACTTTTTACATGTTGAAGGATTTTACAAAGATGGACAGTTTGCTTTTAAATGCTTTAGAAACCGGACATTTAAAATAAGAATTTGAGTTAATATTTTGCAGGACATTCAACCTGTGTTTCTTTATAATTCATTTAATGGGAGGCTCGCGCGTAGTATCGGAAAAGGAAGCCCGGCTGTGTGTTTTTAGTTGAAGAAGAAGAATGCACAGTATGCCAAGCATTTCAAAAGTGACCTGATGAGGCAGGGATTCCCAGGACTTCCTGACAGAGGCGTCCGTACTCCTCCGCGGCGTCCAGTCCGTTCCTGGTGTGCAAAGCCTGGTCCACTTTAGCCAGGACGATCTGCCTCAAGTTAAACAGACCTGTGGGAGAGTCACAGTCAATGTTAACCGCTTGTATCTCAACGTTAAATACAGCTATCGAGAAGAAAGTACCACTTCCTGTGCGGTACCCACCGGTGTTAGCGAGGCGGGACTTGATGAGTTTGTCGAGCAGCTCCTCTGGGATGGCTTTGCCGGTCTTGTAGTGTTTGGACATCCTCTGCAGGGGCTCCCTCTCCCAGACCCAGTTCTCCAACATCTGAGACGGAGCCTCCACAAAGTCCCGCTCCACGTGAGTCCCGCTGAACATGGCGTAGTCCGCCTGCAAGCACACGCACACTCAGGAACCAGCTCACTCAGGACCATTCAGACATATAGAGTGGTCCTCTCAGACGGCCTGACTAGCAACAGTAACCACAGGTGAAGGGTTGACAGTGTACCTCGGCGCAGAGCTGGTGCATGACGTGTCCGAACTCGTGGAAGTACGTCTCCACCTCGTCGTGCTGCAGGAGCGACGGGGCGTCGGCCGTCGGCTTGCTGAAGTTGGCCACCATGGCCGCCACCGACATCTGACGCTTGCCGTTGGACAGCAGACAGCCGGGCTGCAGGCCGAAGCAGGCGGCGTGGCCGTACTTCCCTTCCCTACAGGGGGACAGGAGACACTGAGGACAGCTGGACACTCGCATCTACACATTTAGGAGGTGGAGGAAGAGGAAAAAGCAGCGGAGGAGTAATAAGACAAAG
This sequence comes from Cebidichthys violaceus, assembly GCF_023349555.1. Taxonomy (NCBI): domain Eukaryota; kingdom Metazoa; phylum Chordata; class Actinopteri; order Perciformes; family Stichaeidae; genus Cebidichthys; species Cebidichthys violaceus. Next base: position 14,193,313 of record NW_027176296.1, read on the forward strand.
AGGAGGAGAAGGAGTTGGATGAGGGAGGGAGGGAAATGGAGGAGAAGAAGGAAAAAGCAGAGGAGGAGGAAAAGGACAAAGAAGGGCATAGGAGGTGGACTAGAAGGAGGAGGAAGAGGTTTGAGAGGAAGAACAGAAAGAGGGGGAGAAGAAAGAAGAGAAAGAAAGGAAGAAGGAGGAAGAATAATGAGGTTAGAGGGGGAGAAGAGGAAGAGAAGTAGGAGATTGAGGAGGAAGAAATAGGTTAGAGGGGGAGAAGAGGAAGAGGAGGGAGTGGGCAGGGATTCGAGAGGCAGACCAGGAGGAGGGGAAAAGGAAGGAAGTGGTTAGAGGGGAAGTACAGGAAGAGAAGGAGGAAGAGGAGGACACCTGGAGACCCACATCTAAATATCCACTCTAAATAAATAGGAGCCGTGTGCCGCCCTGTCCTCACCTGGGGAAGAGGTCCAGGTAGAACTGGCCGACCACCTGACCACTGCTGCGGTCCTTCACACAGTACAGAGTGACGTCCGGGTGCCACACGGAGGCTCCGTCCACCAGCTCGAAGGACAGACCCAGAAGCTCCTGGTAGATGTCCAACAGGCCCTGAGTCACCACCTCCATGGGGAAGTACTCCTTCAACAGGTTCTGATCCACTGCATACTGAGTCTCCTCCACCTGAGAGGAGGAGGAGGGAAAGGATGAGGAAATTAATTGATTAATTTAAAAAAAAATTCTTTGTTCTTCAAACTTATACAATTAAAATCTTTTTCGTTTTACTTCACAATAGCTGATCTCTGTGAACGTCCCTGTAGCAGCAGCTCTTACCTGGGTCATGAAGTAGCGGGTGTCCCAGGCGTGCAGCTCTCCGTTGAAGGGCAGACTCCTCTTCTGGCACTCCTTCTCCTTCAGCTTGAGGATGACCGAGCGCTCTTCATCGCCCAGAGGCTTCAGCTTACGAGACAGCTCCTCTGAAACGACACAACCGAGTCAGAGAGGACTTTTCTTCTGCAGGTGACGCAAATCACGAAATCTCAGAGCACACCGACTGAGCCCACGATTCTAAATCTCATGACTGTATAAAGAGGATGATTTTCTTAGTTTGAACCTTCCACTCAGCATTGGACAGTTTTTTCCCCAGATGTGCTTCCTGTAGTCTCAAGTTTTTCCATTTTTAGCAGTTGGTTCTTTGTCGGTGGCTCTAACTTGGCACAGTTTCATGTAAAAGCTTTTTTTACTTCAAACATCTGTCACTTCCCCATCACAGAATTTACATTAGCACTTTACAAACCTTTTCCCATAACAGTTATTTTCGGACATTTCCAAAAAACATGATGTGCGTCAAATGATCTAATTTTCCTTCGACATTTCTGACGTCTTTGTACCCGTTTACTTTTCATCTTCAGTGTAACAAAAGAAACAGAAATCTGATATTAAGCTCAGTGGGTGTTCAGCAAATCATCATCTGAAACGTCCCTATTCTTATTCCCCCATTTCTCTTATAGTTGGGTGCTTCTCATTAATGTTTAATCCTTGACACGATGCTGAGTTGATTCTTTGCGTTACCTCCCTGAAGCGCCTTGTTTCCACACGTGTTTCTCTGCAGTTATCAGAGGCCGTAAAGACACTCACCCAGGAAGCCCGCCACCTTCTTCCCAGACTTGGCCATGTTCATCTCCAGGACGAAGTCGGCGTGTGTGGTGAAGCCCAGCATGGAGCTTTTCTGAGCCCGGAGCTCCACCAGCTCCTTCAGGATGGCAGAGTTCTCCTGAAAGCACAAGCGGGGGAGGGGAAGCCCTTTTAATGGATAGTTCCAGTTCACTGCTCGGGTTTGTCCACCTGTCAGACTTCTTCTCAGTGATGTCAGCGCGTTACCAGGTGAACTTGTCGAGTACAATTTGTTTTTAATGGCAAACATTATTCAACCTAGCTAAAAAACAGCTTCTTTGAGGAACTATTTTTATTAGATCGTTTTGGTTTCAAATAGAGAAACTTGCCTTCTTTAGTTTTCCAGATCAGAACGAGGCGTCTTCAAACTTTTTGTGTTCGACCGACCGTTTAAAATGTACGATGAGAAATAGCAGCCGAGTTCATTTCAGAATCTGAAATTGATTATTTCTAGAGTTGTCCCTTAATTTTGTAATTCAAAAGGTTAAAGGTTAGTTTATTTTCATTGTACAACACATGGTTACACAACCAAATGCAGCTGTAGCCTCTTTATTCTACACAAGAAAAAAAAAAAAAAAAAGCAGAAATATTTTGGTGAGATAGACGATTCTCATTTCGTCAGAAAATACATAAACATGTAATCTATAAAACCCTCACTAAGTAGTTTAAATTTCCCTCTTTCACGACATACCAACACAGCATGGAGTTACCAATGACGGAAAGCATAAAAGCAAACATTTTTGGAAAGGATATATATTTAAGTTTTCTTTAAATTCACATGTTTATCCTCTGAGTTATTTATAGATTTAATTTCACAGTAATAACTCAAACTCTTCTGGTGATGGGCTCTGCTCTAAAAGCTCATGATGTGAAACCTGCACTAACCGCCTCTCAAATGATGTGAACATCTAATCCTCTTAGGGTGGCGCTGGTGACGGACGTCTGTTTACTTCCCGTCTCACCTCCTTGCAGCGGGAGTTGAAGGCCTCCTCCAGCTTCTGGCGGGTCTCTGGGACGAAGCATTTCTTCATGGTGGGGAAGTAGTGTGGATACTTCAGGGTGACCTTCAGCATCTCTCCGTCCTTCTCCAGGGAGCTCAGGAAGTCCTCGGGGAGGCCGCCTGAAAGACACACCATCACATGTGTTAACACACGGAGGAGGGGAGACCGGGTGGGACGGTCCGAGGGGTTCGGGACTCACCCAGCTCGTCTCTGGTGAAGGACAGACTGGTCGTGTCCTCGTTCAGGTTCTTGTTGAAGTCGATGCACAGGTTGCTCAGCTTCTTCTTGATGGTCTTGATCTCCTGTTACAGCAGAGTCAAACACTTAGATCTGATACTACATGGAGAGTTTAAAAACACACCATATCATTGAAAAAAAAAAAAAAGAAAAAAGTCTCCCAGCATGCAATAAGAGTGATAATAAGGAAGCATCGGCCACCTCTTGTGTTTCTTTGGGCAGGTGGAGGCCGTTCCTCTTCCCCAGCTTCATCAGTCGCTCCATGTAACGCTTGGACTCTGCAGTGAGGCTGCCGCCATCCACCTTCTTCTGTAGACGCAAAAAAAGGAAAAAAACTTAATAAGAACAGGAAACCTTCGGAAACTAAGAGAAGAACTGAAACGGGTCCAAATGTCATCAAACAGGGTGCAGATCCTGGATTTAAAAGGAAATGAGAGGTACTGCAGCTAGTGTACCGAAGAGTCAGTATTATGTCAAATGTCATCGCATTTGGTGAAGCGTATATATCCGGTGTTGCATCTGCGGTCGTGTATCGCTGCAGATGTGTTTCTTTCCATCAGTGTGAAAGTGTGCGTGTGTGCCAGGACAAGGAGACGACTGGTTGGCTTCGGATGAACGCCGGCTATGTGAGGAGCCAAGATGGCGTCGCTAGCGAATCTGATTTCTGGAGGTAATAGGGATGAGCGGTCGTGTATTTATTTTTCCGTGAGAGTGGTTAGTTATCATTTGGTTTGTTTTGAGATCATTAGGTTATATTTGTTTTCCTCCTGCTTAGATTTGTTTTGTTGGCCTTTGCCCACCCTGAATCAAGCTCCATGTGGGTTTCATCTCAAACTGTAAAACCTGAGATTGAAGCCAAATGTCCAATGTGAAAAGGAGAAAAGATGGAAGGAAGAACCACTCATCTCTCCATCCCTCTATCTTTCCGTCAGCTCACCTCCAGGGCGACGATCCTCAGGTAGACGTCCTCCCTCATGCTCATCTCCACGTCGAACTCAGACAGACGCTTGTCGGCGTCGGTGCTCGCCGTTCGGACCTCCTTACTGGAAGAGACGTGCTGCGGGAAGTCCAACATGTTCCTCTGGACTGAGATGGGTGAGGAGACAACACAGCCGCGTCACTTTAGTGGATTTCCTGCACATTTTACAGGATCTATTACAGTAATCGACTGATCATTTAACATCTTTTTTGGAACTTGCGCGATCAGAGCTAGCAGAGAATAGTTCACTGATCATTGAACTTTTATTTACACGTCTAAGGATTTTACAAAGCCGGCTAATTTGTTTTTTGATGCTTTAGAAACTGGACATCTTAAAATATTTGATTAGAGTAAATATTTTGCTTCATTTCTCTATATTGCATTTCATTCTTGACTCGTTTCTCTACAGGGCTTGTACAAACACAATACAGTAGTCCATGAATATGAGATATGAGTTCACACATAATGACAATTCCTCAGTTCCTCAATTTGTCTCAGCATCTCGTAGTTTTAAGTATCTTGTCATTTCAATTCAGCGTTTGACTTCATAAATGTCTTCATTTTGACTTTTATTATTGTATTTTTTCTGGTTGAAATAAGCAACCATAAAAATGTAACCAGCTGCTACTTTCTCTGTGAATGCTCTCGTTAATTCATCATGAAACTCTTGTATGAAGTGAAGATAACATGAGGGAGCAGGAGTGGTTTCAGTGTTCCTTGCAGCAGCAGCAGCAGCAGCAGCAGCATGTCGGAGGTGTTTTCAGGTTTTCAGCTGCCTCCACACAAAACTCTCCGTCTCTATTGTCGCAGCGGCAGCTGGTTCAGCGGCTTTCTCTGCAAATTGCTGACGAGCCTTTACCATCACATACCGATTCTGCCGACTCAGAGCTTCGGTGCAGAGCTCACAATGGACGACCGGCCCCGACTGTGCGCTCAGGTTCGTGCTGCGTTCATGACCGCTTTGCGTTCAGGTTCATCGAACAGAAAAATCTGAATAAATGATAACTGTGTTAAATCTCTGCGAGCCAGTGACGTTAATGTTGCCGGTATGAAGCAATATTTAACTATAACTCTGATCTTCTATATTTCTCTTCATGTTCAGACCCAAACCAACAAAGAATGTATCTAATGACAAGTATTGTTTTTATTTTTATTTAATATTTGATTTTTTTGATTATCTTTGGCTGTAGAGTCAGTGGATGAATCTGACACCGGCCTGATGTTGAACATGTTCAAGGAAACGATAAACGTCAGAGAGGATCAACTGAAGAGAGGAGATTTAGCCGTTTCCTATTGTGATCATTTCACACGTAAACAGCTTTTTCAAAATTAGAAAGCTTTAGTCATTTAATTATTGTCAGCTTCAGTCACTGAACACAAATTACACAATTTAGTTTTCTGTGACACATTTTGATCTTTGTTGATTGTTGATTCCGTCACCTCTCAATGTAAAAGGAGAGTATTGTTATGTCAGCGGTGCAAGTATATGTGATAGCTCTTGACTTTGAAATAACATTTGAAACGTTTTTATTTACTTTTATATTAAATTTTTGTTATTATTGTTAATATACCTTGTATGTTTACTGAGGTTTTTATGTACCGTAAATTATAACTATAAGACCATAAATACAGAAAATGAAGATATGTATAATAACCAGTTGGTTTCACTTGTGTCTGATACCATATATATTCTGAAAAACTCTAAATAACTCTGAAAAATATATGTATTTTATTTAATTTCCTGGCTATGAAAAAACGATGATCATCATCAGAACCCATGAGCATCGGAAGAGAAAGGCTGCTGATTGGTGGACACTGACCGGTGTACTCGACCTCCACGTCAGCGAGGGCCTTCAGCGTGTTCTCGAAGGTGACGCTGTCGAGGTCCAGCGCTCCGACGGCGTCGTACACCGTCTTGGTGCTGGCGATGAGCTCGTCGGAGAGCTGCTGGATCCGCTCCGGGTTCAGGTCCCAACGTAGCCGGTTCTCTGCGCAGACCGGCACCATGCTGTCAAACACCACCTCACCTGGGACAGGAAACAAAAAGGACAGGTCAGTGATGGAAGAACTAGTCCCATTCCTGATTAGTTAAACACATTCCTACATCTTCAGACATTTAACACATCTCAAGATCAGAATGTCACGTGGCTCTGCGCTCATTTCATTTATATACCGGAGTCATCACACAAATTTAATCAAAAATATCTGTTGATTTAAAATGTTAGTCATCAGAATGCAAACACTATGGTCACTTTTCATTCTGTTTTACATGTAAGGTCATCACAATAGACACCAATATTATTATCTATTACAGATATATTGTATATATTTGTAATTGTATTTTGTATTGTTATTTATTTTTATTTTCTCTATGTTATGCAACTGAACACCAAGTTAATTACTTTGGCAATTAACCTCATTTATTCTGAATTCCACTTTTACACCAGTTTCCCTGCTAATCCTAGTCTTCTTATATAATACAAACGTTGTTTGGTGGATTATTTTAGTAGTATTCTGAATTCATAGGCATATGTCAATTGGGATGAGGCATTCAGTGTTGTTAAATAATGTGATGCATTTAACAACAGACGGCCTTAACTTTAAACTCACAGGTTTTTAAATGGAGTTTGGAGCATTGCTTATTGCAAATATTTAGGACAAACATTATTTTTTGGTCCATCTGCAATCTGCGCTGTCGGTCTGAAATTGCTCAACAGTTTGATAGCTCTATGAATAAGCAGAGTGAGCTAACATGCTAAACTTACACAAACAAGAGAGAGACAATCAATGCAGACCTGCACCATTGCAACTTATTTTGGTAACGTTGTACTAAACTGACAGCTAAATCAATGCTTCAAGTGAATTGTAATCAGTTGACTGGTACAAGCCTAACGTTACAGCACAGCAGCTAAGCTAGCTAACGCGAGCGCTAAAACTAGCTCAGACAGACTCAGTGATCAAAGCTAAATAAATCTAACCAATCACAGAGACAGTCAGAGAACAAACATGGCGGCCATAGGGACGCTTTTACATTAAAATGATTCAGTCACATTAAAAACATCAGCACATTACTCACCTGTCGGCCCCATATTTCAGGTATTGAATGAAGGTTTGCTAGGTCCGTGTGGTTAACTGTCAGGCAGCTGTGTGCAGGACGATATGGCCGCTACAGAAGAAGAAGTAAACTTCTGGTCATACATTTCAAAATAAAAACGAACACAGGAGCATTTCTTGCAGTAAAACCTAAGCATGTGAATTCCTCTTCCCCTGGGGATCAATAAAGTCTTATAGTCAATAAAATATATAATAATACATCATACTTTATTGTTTTAGTTGTATTTTGTATTGCTAATCACAATCTGTGTTTCCCTCCAAAATGTAGTGGATTAGAAATATGAAGTAGCCTAAACTACCACTGATTATATGTTTATATGATTATATATACACTAACAATCCGTGAACAAAAAGGCCCCATGATTAAAATTGCAGTAGCTAAATAACACCTAATATCACTCCCCTATTGTTTTTTAATAAACTAACTAATTTGTAGAGTTAAAAAAATCGTTTTGATATACAGCAAATAATCGGGTTTTTTTTCTCCATCAAAACATCTCATAAAACAACACACAATAATTACCCATATAAGTAGTTGTGTGGCATTTTACAATGTATTTTATATATTATATATATGTATGGGAAATCTCTTATTCTGAAGGTAAGTTTGCCACACTTCTGCTGTTTTCCAGTTGGTTTTACTGGTAACTTTACACCGGAAACCAGCTACACGAGTCACCACACCGGCGCCTACGCATGACGACGTAACCCCGCGTCAAGCTAATTAGCTAGCTGAATGACGGCTACGATTACTCGAAGGAGTGGAGCTAACGTCAACTTATCCGTTACCGGGCTAATCGACAACTGAAACACAGAGACAGCTGGTAGGAAAATGCAGTACTGTGGCCTCGTATTAGATGAACCAACATGGCATGTTTCTTATACCACAGCACCGTTGCAGTCAATAGAATGGGATCAGCTAGCTCGCTAGCCATTAGCATCGTGCCGTTGTAGTTTAACGCTATGCATCACGTCACGCCAAGCCCCTTTTAAAACTCTGGCAATACAACATGGCCTTGCTTCTTGGTAAAACTGAATGCCTTCTGGAATAAAAGTTGAGACATGTAATGAACTTTCAAGCAATCTCCAATTAGGAGTACGCTATATAACGTTACACCAATTAACGCTTAGCATACATTCTGTTCCGACTTATAGTTTCGGGTTCGCCCATTGTTATATTAAGATAAATGAGATGTCTAAGAGTCTGTTGGGCTCTTTCGCTGTCCGATAAGACTACTGTTTGCCGAGTTTACTTAAAAGATAAAGGTTTTCGCCCAGGGTAGTAGTCTCACTCCTTCACTGCATTGTCTGCTGCTGATACGCAAAGTAACGTTAAACCGACAGGGTTTTGATATGGGATTCGTATAAACTTTATTTTAAAATGTACAAACGTACACAACAGTGGACCGAACGTTAGACAGGCGTTCACAGTTTTATTTTTGCTTTTTGTTGCCTTTGATAATTGTTAATTAGTTCAAGTTCAGAATGACCTCGCAGCGGTGGTATAACACGTCCCACAGCCAGCTAGCGTTAAACGTCTACTTAGCGTTACTATCGGTTGTTGTCACCTATTTGTATCATGCTTTATATACCAGGGTGGCTAGTGTTAGCTGGGAGGTGTTAGCATTGCTAAAACAGTCATTCGAAGTTATACTTAGCCTGAGTTTCTAGAATATTCTACAAGCTAATGCTAAAGGAGGCTAGCTATAGCGAGAGCAACAACAATGTGCTCCTGTGTGTGACGCTGTGGTGGGAAGGAGGAAGTATTCGGATCCTTTACTGAAGTAAAAGCTCTACACTTTCAAATACTCCACTACTAATACAGGTCCTACATTGGAAGCATTATTTAAGCATGAATATGTATCAGCACAATGTACTTTAAGTATAAAAAGTAAAATGACTCATTGTGCAGTTAGTAAATTAGAAGGAGGGGATGAACAGTTTAAAAAGTAACTAAAGCTGTTAAAAAAATGTAGTGAAGTCGAAAGTACAAGTACCTCAAATGTACAACTTGAGTAATTGTACTGAGGTAATTACATTCTACCACTGGAAGGAGGTACATCTAATTTGACACAAAGTTTATAAATAACAGAAGTAACAATGTGTTTTTCATCTGCGGGACAATTACTGACGCGATAACTTTGCTAGCTAGCTGGTTTTCCTTCATCTTGTTGCTGTTTTGACGTTACAGGGTCTCTCTCCATTAGTGACCACAGTCTGAGCCTTCGCCGCCATGACAGACAACAAGCGACTCGCCTTCTCCATCCTCCAGTTCCTCCATGACCAGCTCCAGTCAGGGGATCTGACCTCAGGCGCCCAGGAGAGTCTGGAAGGTGAGTCCTCCGCGTGGGAGAATATTTATCTAAAAAATCAGCAGCATGTGTCATATTGTGGAATTATCATTATATTCTGTCAGAGTAAGGAATTATCATTATATTCTGTCAGAGTAAGATCTTTAATAATTGATTCAGGATTGTGGTCAACTAAAACCAATGCAAGCAGAAGAACTAAAGATAGGAAAGTCACTGAGGCTCATGAAGAATATTTTGAATGTTTATCCTAAATCCATCTTTTTTTCTGTGAGGTTTATCCACTCAAACGTTCAGAGTCCAATTCCCCGAACTCTCTTAACTGAACAAACGTGTCATTAATAGCTTGTTTCCACATGAAGAATACCACCTGTTACCAAATAGGTCTTTGTGTTGGTGACATTTTGTCATTAGAATAATTGACTGAGTGGTAGGAGTGTTGAGAGCTGTTGGAACTACAGGAACAGAGTGAGACATCTTCTCAGCTCATCATTCTCTTTACATTACATTCTCCCAAATTATACTTTCATTCATGGATCAATAGTTTAAACTGATCATCTTGATATTTTTGAATCAGGACCGTAAGTATTTTTTTGGATCAAGTTGCTTGTGGAAAAATAAGTTTGGTATCCACAGATGTAATTCCAATGTGTCAGAAACGTATTCAATCGACATTTAGGTAAATATACAAATAATGTCAGACTATATCCGCAGATAATCAATATTAAAGGACTTGGATCAGGACATCCATACCTGTGATATAAATTGTTATTCGATGAATGACTCTGACTTTTAGTTCCCTCAGTGTGTTTACAAAGTGAGTTTGTTGTCCTGCAGTTGCGGTTCAGTGTTTGGAGACGGCGTTTGAAATCTCGACCGATGACCAGAGCCTCGCCGTCCCCATGACGTTACCAGAGATCTTCGCCTCAGCCACAGACAAAGTAAACAAGCCCGTGTGACTTCGACATGTGAAATATAACGATATGTTTATCAGGATGAAATCAGGACAGCCGTAGGTCTTTTCCAAGGTGTTTTTGGGGACATTTTTGTGGACACAATGAAGTAATTTGAACCGAGGATGTCTGACTTACACTGTTTGTTTGTTTTTGTGTCTGTTTGTTTCAGCTTCCAGTCGAGTCGCAGATCAACAACAACTCCGCTCCTCCACAGCCTCCGAACTCCCTCACCGAGGATCAGAGAGACGAGGCAGAGACGCTCAAAACTGATGGTGAGACGAGGAGGAAGCTCTTCTTCACGGCCTTCCTCAGACGTCTGCCACAAAGATGATTAGTGTCTTTAGAGTGGCTGCTGTTGCTTTGGGTATTTGTTCCGGGTTTTGTTTGTCAGTAATGAGGTGATATGTTTTGATCCGCAGGTAACGACCAAATGAAAGTGGAGAACTTTGCAGCTGCTGTTGAGTTTTACTCAAAGGCCATCGCCATCAACCCTCAGAACGCCGTCTATTACTGCAACAGGTCAGTCGAATGCTTTAATTTAAGGTGTTTAAATGTTTAGACTGAACTCCTGCACCCTGTGTTCACTTGAACAGTTTTATTTTTTTTCTTCTTTTTTTTTGCTAGTTTTAGCACCTCTGGCAACAACACGTCATATTATTTAAAACCAATAAAAGTACGAACACCAGACACTGCTCATCTCTGGGACACAAGTTGATCCAGTGCGTCTCCAGTTTCTCTTTCTTTATCCTCCATCTCTCCTTTCTGCTCTTGAATGTGCAGCAGTGCTCCCAGTGCTTACCCAGCATGCCGTTTGGGAGTGTAAATGTACAATTGTTAGTTTTAGAAATTGTTTATGTCACAAATTGATGTGTGCTGTGGTGTTTTACCCTGTTCAAGAGAGTTGGTTGTTGTGTTCTAAAGTGATAGCCATGAGTGAGAAGCCCCAAAAAATAGTATTCAAGTCAGTCCTAGTTTTCAGGCAAATATTTTCACTCCAAAACCAACGGCCATTTCTACCATTGGTGAACTCTGGGTTACTGAGAGTTACCTCTGAGACATCCACTTGCAGTCATCCAACAGCATCGTCCCCCTGCAGCTCCTCTTAATGTCATCTGGAAGCTTTGTTTGTACGGTAATCCAAGGCGGCAAATATGAACTACAACTCAGGATAGTGCAACCTCAGTGTCCTCACTTGTTCTGCAAAATGTAGAGAGCAGCTGCCTCACTATGGAGAAGAATCTGTAAACACATCTGGATAAGATAAGGGAGGTTAGAGTGGAGGTGTGTGTGTGTGTGTGTGTGTGTGTGTGTGTTGAGTCAAGAGGAAGAACCGAATAATGAATGAGTGCTTCATTCTTCATTTACACTTGAATTAAGTGTTTCTACGTCTATATGACGTTTTTTTAAAATCTTTGTTTAAAACTTTTGCCAAACTGGTTCCTGTATTTCCCTCACTTCAGTTATCGCAAACTGAACTCAAAGTTGAGGCGTATTGTTTTATATATGTGTGTGTGTGTGTGTGTGTGTGTGTGTGTGTGTGTGTGTGTGTGTGTGTGTGTGTGTGTGTGTGTGTGTGTGTGTGTGTGTGTGTGTGTGTGTGTGTGTGTGTGTGTGTGTGTGTGTGCGCGCGCGCGCACAGGGCCGCAGCTTACAGTAAACTAGGGAACTATGCCGGAGCGGTGCAGGACTGTGAACAGGCCATCAGCATCGACCCAAACTACAGCAAAGCCTACGGGAGGATGGGGTAAGACCAGCAGCTCGTTCTCAGCTGCTACCTTTGGTAGAAACTCTCTTCTCCTGAAATGCAGCAGCTTTTTTCTAAGCTCACTTCCTCAGTTAGCTCTAAATCTCCTTCTGTCCTCTAGCAGCCGTAAAAGTGTACAAGATAAAAGACAATTGCTGATTCTCTGCAGTAAGCCTCGTCTACACTCACACAAGGCACATATTAAATGCACTATAGTGAAACGAAGGTCGAGGGTTTAATACCTGTAAACAGTTTGATTCGGCTGTCAAAATATTTTCAATTAAAGATTTCTATGATTCTCTTCTACAAAAATTCAGTCTTCACGCTTCACGCACCCTCGTACCGGGGACACTATGGCGAGCATACACCCGGCTTTCAAAATGAAACATGAGAACTTTGTAAGAAGACATCCCGCCGAGGCCTTTTCAGCGTAGAGCATCAGAAGTAAAGGATGAATAGATTCTTAATTTTAAAGAGTTTAGTGTCCAGATCGAAGTCCTGATTGTTCTCTGTCGTGTCGCTGTGTTTCAGTTTGGCTCTGGCCAGCCTCAACAAACACACAGAAGCAGCAACCTACTATAAGAAAGCTCTGGAGCTCGACCCCGACAACGACACGTACAAAACCAACCTGAAGATCGCTGAGGAGAAGATGGAAACGTCCAGTCCAGTAAGAACAGAGGAGAAGAAGATGGCTTTTCTAAACCAGTGATGCTGTGATGAGTCTGTCCTTATCTCTCTCTCTCTCTCTCTCTCTTTCTCTTTCTCTCTCTCGCTCTCTCTCTCTCTCTCTCTCTCTCTCTCTCTCTCTCTCTCTCTCTCTCTCTCTCTCTCTCTCTCTCTCTCTCTCTCTCTCTCTCTCTTCAGACAGCAGGGATGGGTGGAGTAGATCTGGCCGGTCTGCTCAGTAACCCCGGCTTCATGAACATGGTGAGAGCTCACACTCTGTTTCTCTTCTATTGTCACCATCATTGAAAATAATACATTCAGCAGAGATGGGAGGTGTTATAAGAGAGCACAACACGTCACATCAGTGCGTAAGATGAGATCAGAGAAACCTCTTATTGATCTGGAGACCGGAAGTTTGCTTGTTTCAGCAGCACAAAGACAGAAATACATGCCGATACTCTGCCTACTCTGGATTTGGCTACTAGTGCACTTGACAACTTACAGGACCCTAGTGATTTAAATAAGGGATATTCAGTGTTCGTACTAAGAAGTTGTTTTACCTAAATAACTCACTTGGCGGACCTGGTAGTTATAATTCCACTATTTGGAATCTACGATTTGCTTTAAAACCAAGCGTTCCTCCTGGGGTCTTGGTCTGAGCACATCCAACATTGTCTAACTCTGCGCGGACACAGATGGGCGTAAACTGTGCTGCAGACATGCGTTTTTGATACACTGCCTTCTACAGTTTGGGATCATGTCGGCCTGAATAGAAGAGATCCAAAAGTTACCATGTCACGATTCCCTGTCGGCTCACGTCCGTGCCGTCAGCATAACTGTGTCTTTAATACACCAACATAGTAGAAACATAATATGTAACTATGAAGCGAGGAAGGACTGCCTGTCCTTCGCATATATCAAGAACTGTCACTCGTGGTGGGTGTGTTGCTTGGGAACCCAAGGGAGTGCCGGATGGGATGCAATTTAAGACGCATGACACGTTCAGTATAAATAAACTAGAACAGCTCTCTGTGCAGCTGCGGCAGATAATTCAATTCAACTAGTAACAACAACAACAAACAAAAGTCTTTATAACTAAATAATAGGGTTTAAACAAACAAAACTACAAAGGCTGTTGTGTTATTTTTCTCTGAAGTAAACCAGTGTGTTTGGGTCTAAATTATGAGAAAGGCCTCATTATAATGCTGTGTGAGGTTAGAGAAGCTTGTCTACTGGAGGTCTACTGCTTCTCCGAGTGTCTTATTCTGTTAATTCTGCTACACATCCTGTTTGACCTCTGCTCTGTGAGCCACTCTGAAGTTTTATTGAATATCTAAACATCTGTCTCCCTGCAGGCGTCCTCTCTGATGACCAATCCTCAGGTTCAGCAGCTGTAAGTAGATTTTTAGGTTTTCTCGTCCAATTTCTTCCTCTCTGGTGTTTGTTGAGGGTAACTTCCTGTCTCCTCTCTCTCTCTTTCTTAGGATGTCGGGGATGATGTCAGGAGCATATGGCGGGATGCCAGGAGGAGCAGGTGGAGGAGGTGGAGGACTAGGAGGACTAGCAGGAGGACTAGGGGGACTGGGAGGAGGGCAAGGAGGAGGACTAGGCGGAGGACTAGGCGGAGGACAAGGAGGAGGACTAGGCGGAGGACTAGGAGGACTAGGCGGAGGACTAGGAGGACAAGGAGGAGGACTAGGCGGAGGAGTAGTAGGTCAAGGAGGAGGACTAGGGGGGCAAGGAGGAGGACTAGGAGGAAGTGCGGCGCCCCCTGGAGCTGCTGCTGGATCCGGAGATTTATCGGGACTGATTCAGGCGTAAGTACCTCAGCAGAGGGATCATACTGACGTTCATCTGAGTCACGCTGTCGGTTGGATAATGAATACAGTGTCGGGAGGTTGATGATGTCCTGTTTGCTGTTTGTTTTTGCAGAGGTCAGCAGTTTGCTCAGCAGATGCAGCAGCAGAACCCCGAACTCATCGAACAGCTGAGGAGTCAAATCCGCAACCGAACGCCCAGCGCCGGAAACGAGGAGCAGCCATGACACTCAGATACAGTAAACGTTCAACTTTATTTTGTTGTTGTTTTTTTACAGCAAGGCATACAACAAGTTAAACAAGCTGTACAGTAAGGGAGGGGGGGGATTTATTGTTATGAGTATATATGAGACCTGATGTTTGAAGTCATTAGAAATGGCTTCAAGTTACAGTGACGAGTTGATTTTTACGCTGTATGTCTCGCATATCTGGGTCAAGAGCCTCATATCAAGTTCTCATTTTTGTGTACATGTTTATTATTATCTAATATAAATAAATTGTATTAACCAGCATCAGACTATACTTGATCCTGTATCACTTCATCCTAGTGGTTTGGTTTCTTTGTCTGCAACATTTGTGAAAAGAGCAGATTTCCCAGCACTCTCACATCCCCCGCTGTTTGCTCTTGTTTTTTACTTTTATTTTGGCAGGTGATTAACGTGTCACTTCCTGTCTCTGTTTCAGGTTGGACATGTTTGGTTGTGGATGAGAAAAGCTGATATGGATCATTTATAACTCGAAGGACTAAAAAGACGTTTTTTTTTGTTTTTTGTCCCCCCCCCCCCCTCCATCACTGAATAATTCCTGCACGAGAGAACGAGGAGCTCCAACCGCTTCATTCAGGAGCCAAGTCACCAAAAAACGCCCACTTCCTGCAGCTCTGTGTGTTTTTTATGAAGAACATTTAGACATTTAACACTGTGGTATCAAACACAGATTCATTCTAATAAAGAAATAATGCTCTAATGGGAACATGGATATTAAAACAACAGAGTCTAATACCAGAAGCTTGAAATTTCTTCTTAAAACTACACAGTGTAACTTTGTTTTGTCCTAAAGGGGCTGTTTATTGGTGGATCTGAGTGGGTGGGTGTGTGTGAGAGTATCTGGGTTAATTTAGTGTGTGTGTGTGGCAGGTTGAGTTGTACGGAGGCTGCAGGGAGGCAGAGAGCTGTTCAAATCACAGTCTTGACAATTAAAAAGAGCATTTCAACATTTTACACTCTCCTCCTGTCTGACGTCTGATGATTCACTTTGGACCCACTGTGTTTTCCCTGATCAGCAGCCTCACAGAAAAACGCTTCCACTGACTCAGAGGTGTAAACCCACACTGACGTGTTTAAGCTTGGCTCAAAGTAAACAATGAAATAGCCCAACAGTGTCCCAAACTCCCATGCAAGTGGTCCCCAACCTGTTTTCCTTGTGACTCCTTGTATATGAGGCAGTATCTCTTTGCCTCTAAAAAGGATTCGCATAAATAAGAAGGGGATGTTTTACTCAGAGCATGTAGACATGTACGAAGTGACAAGAAGCTCTAAAATAGGTGCATGTTTGAGGTGTCACAAGCAAACATTATGGCTGTAGAGATCACCTAAATTGCTATAAAGGACAAAGAATGTGAGGTTTAAAGTGATAAAGGTCTGTTAACCCATCAGTCTTTTTTTTTGTTGTTTTCACCAGAGCAACTCCTGTCTGTGAAGAGTGAAATTAACTTGTGAATGTATATAAAGTTATTGATAATTGACATGAAAATACCATTTAATTATACTATTCATTTAAGATGCATATGCTGACACAGATCTTTCACCATGGAAGCTGTGATGATGGCAATGCTGTCATAAGTGTCAAACCTGTGTATTTTGTTAAATTATTTTAAGACAAAATGCATAAAACATTGAATGGTGGAGAAGTTGAAATACAGAAATAAAGAAGTAGAAAAGGAATAACTGATAACATTAATGTTGAAAAGCTCTAAGTTCATGTTTGACTCATGATAATATTGTTACAGGCTCCATAACATAACTAATCCATATTACAGAAAGGGATAGATCATCAAAAAAATATTTTTATTTCAGGTTTTATTGACTGTACAACTTCCTGTTTGATTCTTTTTTCAGCTAGGTGGCCAATAATACCTCCGCTTGTATTTAACGTCTACTTCTACTCCTACATTTATCAGACAGGGTTAGTTACTTCACTTAAGATTATTTTGCACACAAAACGTGAAGAGTTTATAAGATGCAACCCATCAATTTATAGAAGTACAACTAACAGTCTATTATGTAATTAGTCGATTGACATACAATCAATTATCACCTATTCTGATAGTTTAAGATTATACATACTACTTTTACTTAAAGGACATTTTCAATGCAGGGTTTTTACTTTCTAAAGAGTGGTATTAGTACTAGTATTACTTAAGTAAAGGATCTGAATACACCACTATGTAAAATCTGTTCCTGAAGTGCGCCATTCATATTTCCAACACTCAGCGCTCAGAGGACGCGTGACGTCAATGCGGAAGTACTTCCATACACCTGCTGGAGAGGAGACGGTCGGAGAGGTAAACACGGTGACGTTGACTCATATTTTGGAGTTTAAAATGTGTATGTCAAGATGGAGTCGCTGCTTCGATAAAAAAAACCACACAGACGAAAGCAGTGTATTTCTTTTATAACCGTAGTTTTCAGGTGGTAGCTAGCATATTTAGCTTCCTGGTGGGCTAACGATAGCTAGCTTAATGTTGACAACTCCGTCAAACTAGCAGCTGTTAGCCGGAACACGAGCGGAAAGGCTCGAGTTTGTCTCCAACGAAAACAAGTCAAATGTATCAGAATAACTGAAGTCAAATATACATTTTAAGTTATTGTATCATATAACAGTGTAGCTATAACTATAAGAGACGTGTAAAAATGATATCGTTATGAGTTATGATGTGCGGTAACGTTTTACTTTGAAGTTTCTCACCGGAAGCCGAGCTGATGTCAGGTTGCTCTAACGTTACGTCGTTTGTCACCTGCAGCCAGTAGATACACGGTCAAAAACAGTCAAACAACCGGTTCGTGAGTTTATTTCGGCAGGGATGAAATGTTACGTTATTATACAATGTACTGTGTTTAAGTAGGGGGATGAGTTTCATGAGCGTGTAGCTAACGTTACCGGTGTGCAGTGGTGGAAGTAAAGTTAACGCTACTCTGATCCTCATTACTTCACACAACACAGTGAAAATACACCACTGCAAGGTGACAGTTCTGAATTTAAAATGTTACTTAAGCTAAAGTATGTAAGTATAAACAGGAAATTGTATTTAAAGCATATGTAAGTAGATACAATATCCCATTTGAATTTTATATTATATCATAAGATTATTATTTGTTATGCATTAACACTGATGTGGAAGTACCTCACATTTGACATTAAGTACTGTATTTGAGTAAATGTACTTAGTTACATTCCACCACTGCACTTGAAGCTAAATACTTGCAGGACTTTATTACTAATTACATTCTGTACTAATTCATTTTGACAATGTTGTTGAGGTGGGCGAGCAACAACAATGCATGAAGTACAAGTACCTCAAGTTGTGCTTCAGTACAGCACAATACAGGATTAAACATATCGCATTGCTGTAAACCACTACACAATAGATTTCTCTGTTGATGGAAATGTGTGTTGCCTAAAGCCAAAACTTGGCTGACTGGTTTATTCTGCACTTCCTTGTTCACTAACGTCTCACACTCAGCTCACGATGTCTCTGTCTGTCCCAGTAGAACCAGCAGGGATGTCCCAGCAGCACTAGTGGAGTGGAGGTGTTTGTGATGAGGCTGTAGTGTTTGAACTGAAGGATGGAGATCCTGGTGGCCAAGCTGCTTGGCCTGCTGGGATTGTTCGGCCTCATGCTGACGGGTGTACTGGTCCCGGTGCGCCTCCTGCTAGCCGACTACGACAAGGCGCACAGATACAGGAGATCTCTGTCTCTGTGTAACTCGTTCGGAGGAGGCGTGTTCCTGGCAACCTGCTTCAATGCTCTGCTGCCAGCCGTCAGAGACAAGGTAACACACAAACACACACATTTAAGTGTTATTATGCCACAGCATCAGCGGTCTCCCTGACTTCAGACTGTATCGGTGGCCGATCAATCGAAGCACACAATACTTAATCATGTATTTGTACTGCTAGCCTTGACTTTTTGAATTTGAGTGTGATATTGATAAAAAGTGAAGACAGGAGATAGTTTTTCCAGAAAGCAACAAAACTACACAACAAATTCAATAAGTGATAAGAAATCAGAAAGAGATTCAACAGAATTTCGATTTGAAACTTCAATCAGAACCAATAAAATGCCGTCTGATCGATTAGCTGGATGAGTTTTGATCAGAGTTGATCTTCAGTGTGTGTTGACCCTCTTCAGGTGGCCGACGTCTTCCAGCAGCTGAAGATCAGCAGCGACTATCCTCTGGCAGAGACGATGATGATGCTTGGCTTCTTCCTCACCGTGTTCGTGGAGCAGACCATTCTCACTTTCAGGAAGGAGAAACCATCTTTCATCGACCTGGAGACGTTTAACGCCGGCGGCTCTGAGGCTGGAAGCGACTCGGAGTACGAGACGCCCTTCATCGCCTCTGCGCGGGGCTCGCCGAGAGACGGCGGCGGCGGTCACCGTTCCCACGGACACAACCACGGACACTTCAGCCCCGCGGAGCTGGCGGGGGCGGGGCCTCTGCGGCTGGCCAGCCTGGTCCTGGCTCTGTCGGCTCACTCGGTGTTCGAGGGCCTGGCGCTCGGCCTGCAGGAGGACGGAGCCAAGTTGGGGAGCCTCTTCCTGGGCGTGGCCGTTCACGAGACGTTGGCCGCCGTGGCGCTCGGGGTGAGCATGGCCAAGGCGTCGCTCGGCATGAAGGACGCCGCCAAGCTGGGTGTCACGGTCAGCCTAATGATCCCGCTGGGGATAGTGGTGGGGATGGGCATCGAGTCAACTCAGACGCTGGCGGGCAGCGTGGTGTCCGTGGTGCTGCAGGGACTCGCCGCCGGCACCTTCCTGTTCGTCACCTTCTTTGAGATTCTGTCCCGAGAGCTGGACGACAAACGGGACCGCCTGTTAAAAGTGCTCTTCCTCATCCTCGGCTACACCGTGCTCGCCGCACTCGTCTTCATCAAGTGGTGACACGCAGGAAGTGCTTTGACACACACAGCAATACCAAAGGAAAACTCATAACTCCATAGAGGCAGAAGAGTCCAGCTGTGAGAGACAGAAACATCTGGACCAGCTGGATGAACACAAACCATTTATTCTCCTCAGCTGTGTCTGTGATGGAAACAGATTAAACAGGAATAAAAGAAATGAAACTGAAAGAGTAACGTTACCCCCCCCCCCCCCCCCCCCCCCCCCCTTCCAGAGAAATCTTAACCTTTCATCTTGCAGCAGTGATGTACAGCTGTACTCCAGGACGCTGTGACATCACTGTTGGGTGTGGTTACAAAAATAGACATGAGACTTTACACCAGAGAGGGCAGCAAAACATCTTGCCACATCTCATTGTGTGTACCTCTGAGACCAAAAGAAGCATTTCTAATATTTCCTCGATAACTTTTTATTCATTTGATTAACCATTACAAGTGAACTGTTGTTGGTAACAAATAATCATCAAATAATATATTTTATTTAGAAGAAATTAATCTCTTCAGGCTTTTTTTGCACTTTTTTTTTTTACCAGTGTCCCCTCATATCAATGAAACTTGTGCAGTGTACAACATTCTATCACAAGTCAAAGTCCTGCATTAAAATTTTGCCCATTTAAAAGTTCAAAAGTATTAGCATTGAACTTTAAAGTGTATTTCATATATTATCGGGTTATAATTATCGATGCATTAATATATTCAACACTTTAATGTTGCGGCCGGTAAATGTGGACCTAATTTTAACAACTTTATATACTGCTATAATAAATAAATCTATAGTAATATGTCATCATTTATTAGTTGATTGTATATTGTATTTTTAATCTGAATCTGTAAACTGTTAGAATGTAGTGGACTAAAAAGTACTAAATTTCCCTCTTAGATGTAGTGGAGAATAAAGTGGCAGGAAATATAAATACTCAATTAAAGTATAAGTAGTTTAGGTACAGTACTTGTGTACTTAGTTACTTCCCACTACTGCGAAATTCAAAGTCAAAGAAGTTTAAATGCTTTCATTCTGGTGTTTCGTTACTTAGTTTTTTAATGAATCTCGGTTTCTATATGAAGTCGTCACAGTGCAGCCTTTCAAAGATACTCAACATATATCCATGTACGTGTAATCTTTATTTTTATGACTTTTTCATCGTTGAATGTGTTCCTATTGTGATCTTGAACAGTTTTGTATTTATGATGGTCTGTGACATCTCATTGTTGTCTCATGTTCCTCATGTGTTCGTTGAAATTAAAGGGATTACTATCACACTTGTTGTTGAAGAGAAGAGCTTGATTGTGCATGTGACGCAAACAGCAGCAGACGCAGAACAACACGATGTCCTGATCAATGTAATATTTGTATAATGTTTAATATTCACTCTGTTTTGACTCTTATCAACTCCATATTGCATTTCATCATCATTGTTTCTCTCCAGATGTTGCTGCTCTGGCGTGGCGTTCCTTGTGAAATATGTAATTTGGACGTTTCCGTGAAGAATGGGACCAAAGACGAGCAGACGCTGAACTCGACACTTAAACACAGTATTGAATGACAGGACTGATGAGATCAGACACAAGGTGAGAAGCCAGTTCAAGACACATAAAGCACTTAAATGGAGTTGTGTTTACAGCCTCTTCCTATTCACGGTCTAACACTGAATCTTATTTTGGAAACAATAACCAATAATCTAAAAATTATTCCTAATTATTCTTTTTTTATTTCTTAAAAGGATACCAGAACTTATAATTAACATTTCCTGGTGTTATATAACGATATATTCCATTTGAAGTGGTGGAAAGTAACAGAGTATGAGTATTACCATTTTTGCTGCTTTATACTTCCATGTCTCAGATAGAAATATTTAAATGTATTTAATAACTTAAGTTACTTTGTGAATGCTGATTAGTCTATAATAATATATTACAATTTATTAGTTGAATATATTTTGTATTAAACTACCTAGCAGTATATAAATGATTAAAATGAGCTCCAACTTTATCAGCTGCAACATTAAACTCATGAACGTATCAATAATCAATCTATATATATATATATATATATATATATATATATATATATATTATTCATATTGGAATGCTAAGATGTACTGGTTTGCTTTCCTTACAACCGGTTTTCATCTCGTGCACGGATTGGTCTAAGCTGAAAAGCCAATCAGAGTGATTTCTCTCAGCGCTCCGCCGGCAATCAGACAAACTCAGAATAGTGCCAGCGGTCCGGGTCACAGCGTAAGAACGAGGGCCACAGATGCTCACCAACGGCCCGAGTGTGTCAGGGCCTTTAACCGTTAAAGCCTCCTGGTGTCTTCATTTGATACGACCACCAGGAATCATTAAACACCAAATAGACATGAAACTTCACCAGAGATGGTGGCAAAACTTCAAACCACATCTCATTGTGTGTACCTCTGAGACCAAAAGGACTATTTCTAATATTTCCTCAACGTTTTATTCATTTTAATAACTATTAACATTACTTTAAAAAACACAAAATGTTTGCTATTTTTGACTACATTTACTGTGATTTTTCATTTGGACTTTGTCACAAACCGGGCCGCACGGTCAAGACAAAACAGTGAGATGCACACAACCAAGCAAATTAAACAGTGGCGTGTGGAGTCAGTAATTCCAACAGTGCATGAGTGGAAGGTGTGTATGCAATGTTTTATAGTGTAGAAATAAACCATAACCTCAACCAAAATCCAAATGGGTGTCTCAGGAAGGAGAGAGGGACCAACTGTACTCGTTTGCTTTCCTTACAACCGGTTTTCATCTCGTGCACGGATTGGTCTAAGCTGAAAAGCCAATCAGAGTGATTTCTCTCAGCGCTCCGCCGGCAATCAGACGAAGTCAGAATAGTGCCAGCGGTCCGGGTCACAGCGTAAGAACGCGGGCCACAGATGCTCACCGACGGCTCGAGTGTGTCAGACCAGTGTGTTAGTGACCAGAGTCACTTACCTTATTCAATTGTTTACCAGACACATTTTCCCCAAAATACACAAAGCTTACATTTATTTACAGGAATAACTCTTTACATACTGCCCAAACCTCTTGAAATTAGTTCTGGGAGTCATGCATGGAGGAAGCTAAGCAGCATTCTTCTAATGCAAAGAATGCAGCTCAGCTTCCTCCATTCATTAAGAATTTTCATGAGAAATAATTATTTCTCATGAAAATTCTTAATATCTTTTAGTTTTGCACCAAAAATCTTACCGGCCCTAATTTGAGCTCATTAAGTTAAAACCTTCGTCGAGTCCAGCAAGTCCGTCTAAACCTGCAGGATCCTCTGACTTCTCAGAAGACCTTTTCACCCCGTGAGTTCAGCCAAAAAAACAGAAACAACAACCGGACCGGGTCCAGGATGATCCAGCAGCAGGACCAGATGCCAAAACAAAGGCGTGTGAGGTTGTTCAACCTCTTTAAGCCTCTTACAGTGGCTGTAAGTCTGCCTGCAGCCGGCCTGCAGCACTGCCGTTGGCTCTGATCATGATGATTTAATCCCTCAGTGGAAAAGGTTAGGTCGTCTTTGGATCTTACAGGTTTGTCACGCTGCCAGACACACAGTAACGGAGACCAACAAAAAACCTGGAAGACATGGACAAGCTTCTTTTACCGAGTGGCGAGGAGGAGGAACGCTCCGAACACAGTTCGTATGCTCCGGGAGAAGCAAAGAGGACGATGTGGGACCGGGTGAAGACTTTCTTCCGGGGGACGGGGAACCTCAAGAGTAACGTGAAGGGTTACTTGAAGAGGAACGGGCTGCTGACATTGTCCATCATCGCCGTGATCACCGGCTGCACGCTGGGCTTTATGCTCAGGGGAACTCATCTATCCACACAGGTAAAGTCACATGTCGGGACAGAAAGTTTGAACCACCGGGAGATCCTCTGCTTTTAGTTTACGTCCAGACTCACCTGCTGGGACTCAAACTATTTGCTCCCGCGTTGATTCTTTATTTTAGAGTCCATTTGAATCTTTCCTTCAAACTTCCCAGCAGGACTCACCTGCTGTGACTTAAAATGTTGAAAATGTCTCCCGTGTGGATACTTGGCATTTAACTTCCTTGTGATGTCCTTTTAAATTTCTAATCAACACTTTAGTATAAATGTAAGGACTCCGCCACTAGGCCTTGAAATTCCAGTTCACCCAAAACTTAATTTAATTATTTTGTCCGTTTAAACTGATATTTTCATATTTCAGCTACCAAATTTAGAGCTAATGAAACAGCTTGGTTGAGGTTAGCAGCTACAAAAAATAATAAATAATAAAAAAAAATTTGCTAACTGCTGACTTTAGCAGCTAAAATAGTTTAGGTTTGCTTGCAATTTGTTTATGAGCTCAAACTGAAGTTTGGGTTAGCTAACAAGTCAGATAAGCAGCTAAGTTCAGGTTAACAGTTCAGTTTAACGTTACTAGCTTAACTTTGGGCCCTTTTCGGATGCTAACGTCGCTCTGTTTCTGCTGGATGTGGCAACTGTTTGCTAACATGTTAGCTACAACTACTTAAAGCTGATGCTTCAATGTCGTATTTCTGCCACTCTTTCTGACAGTTTATTGACTAAATGTCCAGTGTGGTTGAGGTCAGCAGTTAAAACAGTTAAGTTTAAGTTGTAGCAGTTAATACTGTTGATTTTAGGTTAGCCAGTCATTCAGTTTGATAGCTTAAAACATTTTAGTTGTTTTAGCTGGGATGACCATGTGGAAGAAGGCAGCTGTTTGCTAACATGCTAACTGTATTTGATGACGTGTTAACAGCTTGTTCTGCTGCCCCCAAGTGGACAAAAAATAAGTTATTACAGGTTTAACTTTCAGTCGAGCTACCATGTCGATATTTTTCTTCTAACTTCCAGTTGGTCAGGAGTTTTTTACAAGAGGGTCCCAAACATGGATGTAAGCAATGCAGGATTTAAATATTGAAGAAAAAAAAACTAAACAAAATCAGCTTTGCAAATCTTTTCTAAGGAAGGAAATGTGTCTCAACATGTTTGTTAGAAATATTGATTGTTAACCTAAAGTTTGTTTACAAGAAAACTCCACAGGCTGCTTTAAATACTGATCATTTCATTTAAAGATATAATGTTGATGTTTTAAAGTGATTCTCTGCAGGTACATGTTGTGGTAGAAACCGTGTCAGGGAGCATTAACAGCCACAGAGGGAGACTACAGCCCGTCCAAATCCACACACATTAATCCCTCCTTTCAATTAAAGTGTCCGTCAGCCGCTCAGGTAGTTTCTTCTCTTCAGTTAGAGCCAAATGAGTGTGCTGACCTTGAGGAGCTGAAACTGAACGAGGTAAACGATAAAATACGTAGAATAGAAACACCGAGCTCATGTCCTCTGTATTTATTCTGGGAACTTTGAGGCACATTAAACGTACACTTGGTAGGGATTTAACATAGTTAAATGTGACGACCTGTAGGCCAACAAACAACAAACCAAAGAAGGAATTGGGTTTTGAGACAGTGTTTAGACCTTCTGTTGGGAGATAAAATGTAAAGAAAATCTTTTAACATTTAACTGTATCAGACCTAAATTGATCAATCAGTTAACTATTTACATGATCAAGTTGATCACGAGTTGTTTTAGAAGCAAAAATGCCAAATGTGAGGATTTGCTGCTCTTCTTTGTCTTATTTTATGAAAAAAGTACTCAAATCTTTGTTAAAATACTCAGTTACAAGTCCAGCATTCAGAAATTTACTTTATTAATAAAGTAAACTTTACTCTCAGCAAAATGTACTTAAACGTGCCTGACACAGAAAAATGTCATGCTTATTATTTCAACATTATATTAATGACTTCTTATTGCTGACTCATTCATGTGTATGCAGCATTTTATTGTTGTTGCTTAATGTCATTACTGTTAAGAAGTTTACAAGAAATATTTAATTATCATGCTGATGTCAAATCTTAATCTGAAAAGTGAGTGTGAGTGAGAGTGCAGCTGTCAGATGCATGAAGTGGAGGAAGAAAACTACAACTTTCCCTTCTGAAGATGTATTTTAGTAAAAGTTAAATTTAATTATATAATATAATATACAACGATTTATTTTAATATACTACAGGAGTACCTCAAAATTGTACTTATATTTCACAGTAAACTGAATATTTTATTTGACTGTTGGACAAAATAAGACATTTGTCCAAAGTCTTGTCTGACTTTGGGAAATTATTATGGACATTTTTTTATCAAAATACATAAATAGTATGCTGATAGTTAATAGACCAAACAATTCATTTATTGAAAAAATAATCTGCAGATGAATTGATCATTGATATAATAGTTAGTTGAGGCCCTAAAATGAAAAAATAAAATACTAGAATACAAACACTGAGTCATGGTATAGACATCTTAACTGACATTAAATAGATTATGTTTTTAAAGCATTTGAACTTTTAAGTTAAATATAGTGCTACAAACTGTCTTTCCAGGAATAATTGATCTCTCTCAGGTCGACTATATTCAACACCAGCTGAAAATAGAAAAAGAAACATGAGGGTCACATGATCACTTAGACAGCAGTTGTTCTCATTACCTCAGCAAAGGAGGTTATGAATTCAAAGCTTCCAGTGTCAACGGTTTTTGTCGACGTCACAAGTTTAAATGTTTAAACCAAGCACCAAATCTGTGGTTTCACTTTTGTATTCCTTCTTTATTTGTTGTCATGTTCTAAACATTGATTTAATTAAATGATCTTTGTGTATTTCAGAGGTGGAAGAAGTACTCGGATCTCTTACTTAAGTAAAAATAATAATACGCACAGTGTATAAATACTTTACAAGTAAAAGTATTGCCGTGGGAACTTTACTCAAGTAAAAGTACAAAAGTTTTAGCATCAAAACATACTCAAAGTCCAAAGTGATTATGCACAACATTTATGTAGTTGGATTCTAATCATTGATGCATCAGTGTGTTCATCACTTTAATGTTGCAGCTGGTAATGGTGGTGCTCATTTTAATTACTTTATATACTACTGGTTAGCTTTAATTATAGTAATACATACTTTATTTGTTAAATACATTTTGTATAATCTGAATTAGCAAAGTAAGTTCTTAGAACAATGCAGTAACAATGTTTCCCTCTGAAATGTGGTGGAGTTTAAAGTAACATAAAATAAAAATACTCAAGTAAAGTACAAGTTTGTAAATTGGGAAAAAAAATGTTGGTTGTTTCTCTGCACTTTTACACACTTCTAAGTTAATTTAATAACCTTTTAACGAACTGTTTCAGGGGAAAGACAAAAACGATTACAAAACTGAAATGCTTCGTAAGGATGGGCAGTAATAGCTGACAGTTTTAGCGGTAATGGGGGACTCTAGTTAGAGACCAGGAAAGATGTTGGTCCACTGACCCGTCAGTCATCAGGCCACAACACACAAACCTTGAGACATCTTCCCAACTTTCTTCTTGATGCTCAACTGCAATTGTCTCGACATGAATTAACTCAATGTTTTTATGCGTCTTTTTCTGGATCGGAACAGAAACTCAGAGACGTCTGTGTGAAGCCAATATAAAGAAATATTAGGTGCAGTTATGTGTAGAGAGTTGTTAAACTGCACCACAATCTATGTGTTTTATTTTTTTTATACGTTTGTAGATGCATACAATAATCTGAAAATGTGCTCAAAATACTACATTCAACATAGCTGGACTTTTTTATTATACATGAATGAGAAACACCTCAAGTTACCTCTTATTGGCTGTCTGCGATCATGTGACATTCTTTTACTTTTATTTTACTCTCAGTGATTACTGAGCCACATACGCTCAGTTATTTATCTTTTCAGATTCTTGTACACATTTTTGGATTGAAAAGTTTATAGAAACTCTCCACACAAAGTTACTGTTTGGCTGCTCCTTGTATAATGAGCCCGACCTGCAACAACAACCTTGACCTTCATTACCTTCTTCTTAAAGTTTGTTTCTGTAGACGAAACATGATTTGTTCTACAAAGATCAAAGTGTGACTTCACCCAATGTTTGCTGCACAGACTCTGAAGCTTCTTTCTGTTTGACGCTGCTCTACAGGTCAAAGAGACTCTAACTCCACAAAGCATGTTAGTAATTAAACAAAGACAAAAGCCCTGCTTTTTATTTTATTTTGAAGTGTTGACGTGAGATGTATTTCATTAACGCAGGCAAAGATCTACTTCTCCTTTCCCGGAGAGCTGCTGATGAGGATGCTGAAGATGCTCATCCTTCCTCTCATCACATCTAGGTAGGTCGACGGTTTTGTTCTTGTCACACACCAGCAGATGTATTGAAAATATTTAAATAGTAATGAAATGTAGAGGGAGAGAAAAAAAGAAAGGAAATGTCAGACGTTTCTGACATTAAAGGTTCCACTACTGGTGAGGTTCCCAGTGTGTGTGTGTGTGTGTGTGTGTGTGTGTGTGTGTGTGTGTGTGTGTGTGTGTGTGTGTGTGTGTGTGTGTGTGTGTGTGTGTGTGTGTGTGTGTGTGTGTGTGTTATTCTGTATAAGCTTGGTGGTGTTTTCAAGCTGCTGCCTTCAGATGTCTGCAGATATTTAATGAACTAAAGGAGAAACTTTTCACACAGTATAAAGATCAATGCAGACTGATTTACATGCTTTAAACACATTAGATGTTAATTTTTTTTTTTTAGTTGAAGAGTGTCTAAATTACTTAATGGCTTTTTGCTCTCTGTGCTTTTGTTGCACAGTGTTGTGGTCAGTGTGGTTGTCCTCTGCTCTCCACCGCTGTCGGTCCATGCTGCAGGCGGTGAAACACTATAGATGACAGCAAAAAGCAAGGGCCTCTCACACTGAGCTGTAATGAAACGCATTGACACACACTGATGTCGTGTATGGTGTGCTCAGTGGAGAGGAGGAGAGGCAGAGACGGACGGCGGAGGGTTGGAAAAGTTCACGGTGGCTGCAAGCGTTGCTTTGCTGTGCATGAAAAGCTTGGCGAGTGAAAACAGATCAGATCGGGACATCCCCAGTCTGAACCACACAATCCATCCAATGGTTGTTGAGATGTTTCAGTCTCATGAAGTCACAAAGTGACGCATTATCTTTCTGCAGCAAGTTTTTGAACTCTTGTTATCCAACAAGATACAACGTGCACATACAATCAACTTGGAAGGTGGATTTCTAATTCCGCTCGTTATGCTAAGCTAGGCTAAACATGTCCTGGACCTCTCTCTGTCCTGAACACACACAGATGAAAGTGAAACTGACATGAACAAAATGTCCCTTTTTAAACCAACATGTGCCCATCCCTTCCTCCCTCCCTCTGTCTGTCTATCTGTCTGTTCGTGCAGTTTGATGTCGGGTCTGTCGTCGATGGAGTCGAAGGCGTGCTGTCGGATTGGCGTCCTGACCGTCACCTACTACCTGTGGACCACCTTCATCGCCGTGGTGGTCGGCATCGTGCTCGTCATCATCATCAAACCCGGCGTGGGGACGGAGATGGAGAGCCACCGGCTGGGAGGGGGGCCCGTCATGACCTCGGCCGACGCCCTGCTCGACCTCATCAGGTGAGAGATGTTTGGAGGCCATAAAGGGTCAGACCCGGGACAGTGGACCAGATGGTGTTTTTTTTCTTTCTTTCATTTATTCTCCTGTCATTTTGATGCTGATATGATATGCTAGTGTATTCTGAGGAAACGGGTCAGCACAAGAACCACGGCAACCATCACACCCACCACTGTAAACTCTTTCATCATTTGTAGAAACATTTGAAAGTACACATTTCAGATTTATAAAGCAGGACTGCCCCCCCCCCTCTCTCTAAACCTCCTGGATATTGATGAGTCCTCTGCTGCACAGCTCTGCAGCGAGCACAAGTTTCTACTGGGAGCTTCTGTGAAACTGTGAAAACAGTGCTGGATAACAAATTCAGTTATTTCAGAAATGTATAGCGAGGTTTTCAATGTGGAGTGGCCTTTTAACCACCCACAGGCCAAAGTTCAGGAAGCTAATGAGCCTCTTGCCCTTTTTCATGGGTGATATTGAATAATAATCTTGTGGGTTTGACTTGACGTCAGTCTTTGATTGTGTGTCTGCTGCTTTTCACTGCAAGGCAGGAGAGGAAGTGCAGTTCACTTAGTCAATTAGTTGTTGATCATTTAAGTCTATTATCAACTACAAGCTGCCAATCATCCTCCAGTGCGTCAGATTTTGGGTTTTGTACCTCAGTAAACTGAATCTCTTTGTGTTTGTGACAGTTGGTCAAACAAACAAGACTTTTAAAGACGTCACTTTGGACTCTTGAGAGATTCTGACGGACATTTTTCATAATTTTCTGACACATTATGAAAATAATCGATCAGTTGATAGAATCACAGGGTCCAACCTGTCT
The DNA here is from genome assembly GCF_023349555.1 of Cebidichthys violaceus. Classification (NCBI taxonomy): domain Eukaryota; kingdom Metazoa; phylum Chordata; class Actinopteri; order Perciformes; family Stichaeidae; genus Cebidichthys; species Cebidichthys violaceus. The sequence continues at coordinate 14,223,300 of NW_027176296.1, forward strand.
GTCAGTCAGCTGCACGATACATCGATCAACAAATCGTAGAAAACACAACAAACACACACACATCAATCCGATTACAGACGGGGCTGATTAGTATATTTTTAGTAATCCTGCAGGGATGAGTGACAGATTAGCCGAGTCAGTGGCGGTGCAAAGCAATGATCTCTGCTGCGGCACGTTGGCAGACTCCTTACCATCGCGTTGACCTATATCTCAGACCTCCCGTTGAAGGTCAGCTGATCTACGCAGCCGCTTCCCTCTCGACTCTTCCGTGTTTGACATTTGAGCCTCTTGTCACCGCTGAATAACATTCCTGTCTCTTTGTTCCTCCGCAGAAACATGGTTCCCTCTAATCTGATCGAGGCCACGTTTCAGCAGGTAACGCGACAGCCATAAGTCATTCAGATGACAAATAACTTTTGTTCTTCCTGTAACACACCCATCTGTGTTCCCCCAGTACAAAACGGACCTGGTTCCCATTCTCAAAATCTCGGCCAGAACCGTCCAGCCCAACTTTGTCTACGTCTTCCCCGACGAGAGCGACCCTAAAGGTCGGACGGTGTACCTGGAGCTGACTCCGCCTCCGGATGTCACGTACAAGACGAGTCCCGGCAGCAGCCAGCAGATGAACGTCCTGGGCATCGTCATCTTCTCCGCCACCATGGGTGAGCAGGACGGAGTCCACGGCTCGCTGACTGACACAGAAAACACTGTTATCAAGTCCGGATGTTTACTGCGCTGAAGTTTTTATTATCCAATTCCTTCTTCTATATTCTGTTTTCTGTAATTTATCATCGTTGTTAAACAGATCAGATGTTGGAATTTCTGTAGTTTCCTTTTTTTCCCCCACTACTGATGACAAGTTTTGAATCAGTTGTTAAATAGTTCTTGTTCTTCTTCCCTTCAATAGTTGTTTTAACAGAGATGAAGAAAACAGTATACAAATGTTTTATTTACATTTGAAATAGTTTTGGCCCAAAAAGAAGAAGAATTAAATGTTTCAAACTTCCATTTATTCGAGGGCACCACTTGGTTTTTGATTTAGTTTTCCAGTCCAGGACAGGGTCAGTCGATCATTGTTGAACTACGACGGTGCAGTTTGGCATCTAAACAATGAGTCGGTCTCTCTGCAGTCTACTCGATGTTGAGATTGAAGAGCTTTTAAACTGTGACTTGTTCAGCTGATATTCCACGAGTGCTAATCCTACTAGTGCTAACCCTACACTAACCTTCTGTTTCTATTGGGAACTTTGAAGAAGAGCTTTGCTAAAGCAACACTTTGCCTGTTAATTCCAGCTTGTTTCAGGCTGCATTATTGTGAAACACTGAAACAGGAAGCTGTTCCTGTTTAAATCTGAACACATAGCTTAGCTAAGCTTCCTGTTTCTTTCACCAATAGCTGCTGATTTCTTCTGTTCCTATTCATCTGTTGCTCAGAGGGATTGTTGTCTCTTTCAGTTGTCTGGTTGAACCATTGTACAGTGTTTCTTTTTTTCTTCATGTACTGAACTAAATAACGTCTATTAATAAAGAGGACTTTCTACAAACTGAAAGCTTAAAACACTATTCAGACATAGTTGTCCTCTCATACATGTTGCTGTACACAATGGATCTTCAGTGGCAGGAGGTTACAAATTTTTCAACAGTGGCATATTGACATGAGTCCAGACGGTTTCTGTTGCTGCTGATGATAATAATGTACGAACTGTTGTGTTGCAGGCCTGTTGCTGGGCAGGATGGGAGAGCGAGGAGCTCCCCTGATCAGTGTGTGCCAGTGTATCAACGAGTGCGTCATGAAGATCATCAACGCTGCTGTCTGGTGAGAAGAATACTCTGAATGTACAGTACATACTATTGAGGAAACACTGGTCCGTTTTACAGCAGACATTTTAATATGGACAGCAGAAAAACACACGGCTAAATAAAAAAGGTAATGTTGTCTGGATTCAGTTTCCGGGTCCTGGCTTCATTGTCAGAAGTCAGTCAGTCTCTAAAGGTGTTTTCAAAGCTGCGTTGTAAATTACCGTTGAATCGTTCTGATTGGTTTTCCTTCTTTAAAAGATTCTTTTGGGCAGATTTGAACACAACAGTTGTTCGTGGCTGCAAAGCAACCTCACAGAGACCCTGAAGAGGAAGTGGGTCTCGGTTCGATTGTGGTGGGAACGTGATCCGACCTTGATTTGAGCTTAAAGGCTCCCGTAACCAGGTTGCATGCTGGGACGTGGAGTGAACTCAAACGGTTCTTAGCAGCTAGCTAAGAACAGAATAAATAGGATAAATGGAGGTCTGACAAGCTGTGATATGAGACTAGATATCATCTTAGAGTTTGGATATTGTAATATGGCATAAGTTTAGTTTTTTCCTGGTTTTAAAGTCTGCTTTACAGTAAAGTGATGTAATTTTCTTTTATATTATTTGCCTTTACCCATTTAGTCATTATATCCACATTACTGATGATTATTTAGCAACAATATCAGGGCTTAAATATTTTGTGATTGCATCAGTAGTCAAATCTACGTTGTCGTCACAATATCCAACAATCTGATATTGTGATATCTGATTTTTTTTTCATATTTCCCAGCTCTGCTACAGGTGCAAGTTGCTCATCGCTATTTATGATATACAAAGTACAGAGGCAGTTTATACTATTAATGCCCATAATAAATAATTTCATTGTGAGCTCATCAGAGAAGATGAATACCGCATGAACCAATATACAGATGTGAAAGCGCCCTATAAATAAGAAACATTCAAACTAAACATAAAGCATACAACTTTATTTTTAGCACATCCTGATTCCACAGGATTAGTTCTTTTTTTCTGAGTGTTCATGGCTTCCCTTTGAAGCAGCAGAGGGTTTGACTTTGACCTACATCAAATCCAGAACTCTCTGACATGTATCCGCATGTTTGTTTCGGTAATATTAAACTACAAGGTGGTATTTTTATTAGTTCATATTTGTGTCATAAAGGCCTCACTTCTGAGTGACCCCTCCTCTGACACCGAGAACGATTTTGTGGATCTGACCTGATGACCTGCCAGGTGAGGAAAACATGGCTGTAATGTCATCCTGCTGCAGCACATGACCAGATTACAAAGGGCAGCAGAGCCCACGCGAGGCTTATGGACCTGAGCAGTAAACGGATACGGATACAGTTGTTATGTATGTGTGTCCTTCAGGGTTTAGACCATCAGACTCTTAACACATAACAATATTCACATTCTAAATTATTTCACAGGATTTCACAAGCATTGTTCATGGACGCTTAGTTATGGCAATCATTTGCACTTGAAGCACAATCAGCAGCATCCCCAAACCTGCTTTATGGGGATGCTGAGTTAAATTATCAGGACCGATTAGGCCACTTGTAAAATGTTGTCATTCATGAGCTGATTCGGAGAAACTACTTCAGCTCTTAAGTCGCTAAAACACATTATTGTAATAACGGCAGCTTAGGGAAGCTTAGAGAAGCTTTAATGAGACTAGCATACACATGCTAGAAATCCCACATTTACTGACAATGGTAGAGTTTTCTGAGAAGTATCTAGTTCTCACACACTGGTATTCAACTCTCTCACCAGTTTAGTCTAATAGATGTTTTCTTTTAACTTTTATGTAAATGAGAAAAATTATGCTTTTCAATTTATTACTCATTTTAACAAACGGTTGCTCAATGAAATTTAAGTTGTAGTTTCTTCACGCTACACACACACACACACACACACACACACACACAAAACGTATATATAACAATTTGAATAGAATAAAAACATATATACAGTATGCAAATCCTTTAATACATATATACCAAGAGAGATTGTTGTTTAGTGGGGATGAGGCCAGTGTGAGAGGTAATAGTATGGTAATGTGCAAAACAGAAAGGTCCATGTAGGGGTTAATTAATTAACAGCCAAAAATCTTCTATCAGGGTATATGTCATTTTAAATCATGGTAATGGGATATATCACAATACAGTAATTATTTTGTAAATTTAAGTTAAAATGGTTTAAAATAAATACTGTACTTTATCACATTTTAATATTTGGAACTTCCTTAAACAAACAAAAACAATTGCCTCAAACGAGACAACACATGAGTTTAAAACAACAGACTCAAAACAGTAAAACTAAAATTCTTTAAGCTTCCTGAGAACAATAATTTCAAGTATTACAGGGTTTAATGTTAACAGGTGCAAATAAATACCAGTCTGACCTCAGTCCGAGAATAAGAACAGATAAATCATCACGATGTTGTCCTCTCAGGTACTTTCCGTTTGGGATCATCTTCCTGGTGGCGGGGAAGATCCTGGACATGCAGGACCCGAGCACGCTGGGGAAGAAGCTGGGCTGGTACGGCATCACCGTGCTCGCTGGCCTCTTTGTCCACGGACTCATCCTCCTCCCTTTCTTCTACTTCGTCCTCACCAAGAAGAATCCCTTCACCTACATCCGTGGGCTGCTGCAGGCCATGGTCATCGCCCTGGCTACTTCTTCCAGGTCAGAGTCCAGGGCAGTCCTGTTTTTAACCCGCCGGTCTGTGGATGCTTTCAAGGTTTTTTTATTTGAATGCTGTCTTTTCTTAGCTCTGCCACGCTGCCCATCACCATGAAGTGTTTGTTGGAAAACTGCAATGTTGACCGGCAGATCGCCCGCTTCGTGCTCCCCGTGGGCGCCACCATCAACATGGACGGCACAGCGCTGTACGAGGCTGTGGCGGCCATTTTCATTGCTCAGGTTAATGACTATGAGCTGGACTTCGGCCAGTTGGTCACCATCAGGTAAACCAACACAGACACCGGTCTAAACAACCGAATCTGGTCTCCATCCAGCATATCAGTAAATGTGGACTAGGTCTCATAATTTTTCTGACTAGACAGTCTGGAACCACTCGCACAAGCTTGGGAGAGCATATCCACGTTGAAACCCCTTTAAATTTATTCCTGAGCTGGTAACATTTGATACAATTTCTCCCCCTCCACTTATTTACTATGTCAAAAACCAGGTTACCTGATGTCCATAGGAAGATTTCATCATTATCATTTGAAGACCCGCTCTCAGTCAAGACAGCTTTTTTTTTTTTTTTTACTGTCAAAAGCATGAATTTACTACAAGTAGAGGCCTCAATACTTCATGTTCTTATTGATAAGTCACACCTACGTACGCAACGTAGATACAGGGCCCTTTCACACCTACGTCTTTTGGTCTGGACTTTTGGACTTTTGAGTATATCCGAACCAAAGTTACAGGTGTGAAACCTCCTCGGATGGACAGTGGTCCATTGAAAAGAGGTGGTCTCCCAGATCAAACTGACCCATGGTTCAGTTAATTTCTAGTGTAAAAACATTTTTTTGGTACGGTTCGGACTTTTGGACCAACTACAAGAAGTGTTTGCAGGCTATCGTCAGAACCGGAAAAAGGAAGAGCAGCTAAACGAAATGAGCTGCGGTGGCCCATGGGGACGGGAGGAGACCAAATGTTTAGCTGACAATGCCTTTAAGTTTTGGTTGAATTAGTCGTTGATGGTAAATTCTACTCTTCCTTCTGTTTTCCTCGTGCAGCATCACGGCTACAGCTGCCAGCATCGGTGCGGCGGGTATCCCTCAGGCCGGTCTGGTTACCATGGTGATCGTACTGACATCAGTGGGCCTGCCGCCAGATGACATCACACTTATCGTGGCCATCGACTGGATCCTGTAAGTTTCCAGTCCTCGTAAACTCTCTTTCTGTGCAGTTTAGTATTTATTTACATTTAGTGAAGATCTATTCATGCTTGCATGCATTTGCAATTTCTGTGAACTGAATCTCATAAATGTTATCAAATCAATGACTTAATTGGAAAGGAAAACTGTTTTCAAAGTTTCTCCTTGCATTTTTCAATTTTTTGAGGGCCCGAAATCAGCTGGGGCAGTGCGGGGGTCACAAGGCCAAACTAAAGGGGGCATGGCACTGACACAGCACTTTGAAATTAGTGGATAGACCAGTGCATTGATTCTCGACATGGTAAAAGTGGTGGAATCTATACTCATAATTTAAAAAAAGTTTGTGGGACTCTTTCATGGTATGATTATATTTATTTGCTTTCCACTGCTGCCAAGTGCCAATCATCCCAGTCCAAAAAACAAAGGATGTGAATAAAGTACTAAAATACTTCCAGTGCTGCTCAGAGACTCTTGTCCAGAGTAGTTTCGGTTTCACGGTGTCTCCTCATTCTGTTTCTGCAGCGACAGGTTTCGGACCATGATCAACGTTCTGGGTGACGCTCTGGCGGCGGGAATCATCGCCCACCTCTGTCAGAAAGATTTCCCTCTCAGTGGAGCAGGAAAGGTAAACAAATTATAATATATATATATATATATATATATATATATATATATATATATATATATATATATATATATAAAAAATCATCATCTGCAATTTCAACTTTGAGAACAAGTTTTAACCTGAGAATATTTTTGCCTTACTTTGACATGAAATTTCTCATAATTTAGACTTCCCATTAATATTTTTGTTATTGCTAACTTGTTGTGTATTTCGCCGGCTTGGCTCCCATGGAGAAACGCAACATAATAAAAAAAATATAAGGAAATGAAATTATTATTATAAACAAGAAAATGTTTTTGTCCTTGCTTCCTATTTTTGAGAAAAAAAATCATACCCCAAACTAAATATCTCTCTATATAACTTCTGATTGCAAACATCAATCGGTTGCTCATTCACTTATTGATGCCTGTTGGTTTGAATTAGATCACTGCAGATTTTACTTAGACTTAGACAACAACCACAACAGATTAGACCTCCGACTCTCATTTTAAATCCCATTGAGTCTTTGAGAGGCTTGACTCTGTTGCTGGCCAGAAAAGTACAATAATAACCGATTGAGAACTGAGAATTAACTAAATTATCTGTAATATTCTGTACTGCTGTGTACTATAGGCCTACTGTATACGACTGCATAAACTTCTAAAACAGTAGCTAAAGTACTTTGTCTAATGTTATCAAAGTTGGCTAGCTAATCTCTACTAAAGGAGGAATCTTTGAAACACTTGACACCTGATTGCTGCAATTTGAGCCAAAGATCACTCTCCTTCTCAGTCATTACTCAACCTGATGTCCATCATGAATAAACATCCATGAATCCACTTAGAAATCATAGACAATAGAGCATGATTATCAATTAGAAGAAGACAAAAACTAAGAACAGAAGTGTGAAAATCCATTAATATCAACTTTTGAAATGATCACTATCATTATCACTATCCATTACTCAGGATGTCACATCAGCTAAATAGTGTTAGCTTGCAATCCGGTGCTTTTAATAGAGTTACACGAGTGACACTACAGCACCGTATTGATGAAAAACATTTCCTGTTACCTTCATTAAACTGAACAAAACATACGAAAACATTTTGATGAATATTTTTGCCTACGTGTTAATTATGCAGCTGGAGTTAAAACATGGTTAGCATAGCTTAGCATAGAGACTGGAAGCAGGAGGGAAACAGTTCGCCTGGTTCTGTCCAGTAAGTGGCAATGAAATCCACGCCAATGATACTTTGCTTGTTTGCCTTTTGGCTGTAGTAACTTAAAAACACAAACAATAGTAGCTTATCTTTTTATTCATATTCGACATCCATTTCTACACTTATATTAATGCAACACTTTTCTGGCACACGGCCCAAGGTGCTACGGCGAAACTGAAAATGTTAATCGTTGTTGTTCCAGGCGCATGCTTATTATGCAAAGAAACAAAGGGCATGGCCCATTTGAGGTGATGGATTCCCAAACGCTCCGTTTTACATGTTTGACGCACTGAAGTTTTGAAAAATCTGCACCTTTTTTAAATGTCAGTTTGATGACCTTAAACAGAGAGGCCAAAACATAGAGGAAAATAATAGATATTAAAAAATATTCATCTGGGAATCTAATGTGTGTTTTTGTGTGATTCCTCTCCAGCCTGTACCGTCGTACGGGACGCAGACTCCTCACACTCACAACAACTCTCACAGCGTAAACGTGCCAATGACGGAGATCCACACAGACAAAGACTGTATGTTTGATACGATGGGCGACTCAGCGGGCGGGAGTCATGCACACACCGTCTACTACAACATCTGTCAGGTGTGATCGGACCGGACCCGGGCAGCTCTCCTCAAAGCACCACAGAGTCTTGTGAAAATCTCACCGTACCGTCTGAACGGGAAACGGTGGTAACAAAGCATGATTCTTCTTCTTCTGAGCAGCAGCAACTGCTTTGAGTTCAGTTTAGGTGACAGGAACTGTGGTTTAATTGGCCAAAAGTGGATTGGAGCTTAATTTGGAGCTCACTGATAAAAGAGAAAACAGTGGCTCCAAGGACAAAAGGACCAAGGCACCATTTTAATGGAAACTAGCCATCAAGCTAGCCTGAATTTAAGAACTGGGATGGCTGCTTAATATCAACCAGAGAAATCCAGCAGGATCTCTGGTTACCATTGAGGAACGGGATGTACGGGAGTCTAATCTGCACCAGATGATTATGGTACATGACTCTCTCCTGGGTGCAACTGCAGGTTCATCATCTGGTCTCACAGCGGCAACTAGAAGCTGTACAAATCGCAGCTACCATGGCCTTTTTTTTAGGGCTAGGTATCAAACCTTAATACCTCTTGGGTACTGACCGAAATGGACTAATAGAGGATGGAAGACGGAACGGTGCGTTTCATTAGCTTCACCTCTGGTCATGAGCTTTGAGAAGTGACCGAAAGAATGAGATTGCAGATACAAGCAGCCAAAAATGAGTTTCCGTCACAGGGTCACTCAGGTCCGGCATGAAAACCCTGTTAGGAACCAGACGAAGAGCTCAGAGGAGCCAGTTGAGCTGGTTGGGGTATCTGATCAGCATGCCTCCTGGGACCCTCCTTTTAGATTATTTCTAGGCCGTCCAACTGGGAGGAGGCTCCCGGGGAGACCCAGAACACACTGGATGGATTGTATAGCTCATCAGACATGGGCACGTCTTGGGATCCTCCAACAGGAGCTGTAAGACATCCGGATTACCTTGACCCAGACAACTGTAAGCAACAAGCTCACAAGCGAGCCTACCCTCGCAGTTGGCTGTTTATTTGCCCGACTGTACCCTGAACAGAAGGTCCTGATCCTGTATTTTTAGGTGGATCAATACCAGGATTATTTGTCAGAGCTTTTTACCTGCTCGTCATCTTTACTTAAAGCCAGAACAAATCCACCTTTAGTTTGAGACATATCTTAAGAAACCACTTTGGATCGGCAATTGAAAATACATTGCGATTGACCTAAGAACAAAGCCAATAAGCTTGGATCTCTCCTCGATCACGTTTTTTCTGTGTTTTATCTGGGATCCTCCAAAGGGACGTACTTCTTCGCGCTGCTAATTGTTCCTTATGTTCACAACACTTTTTGCTCTCTCTGGAATTTCAAGGAACCTTTGGCTGAACTGTGTATTTGATTGGCGGGTGGTCACTGCTGCCTGCGCACAGACTTGATTGAAGGGTTAAAGGGTAATCTGTCCAATCCGACGGCTCAATCTATCCAAGTGCCCTTCATCTTGCAGACTCCACTTTCTTCTTCGTCTGTCTCATTTGTATTTGACAGCATGCTGGCATGCGTTCTAACTGGCTTCACTTGAAGCCGCATTATTTTCTGCTTTTGTTGTCTTGACTTGAATGTTGCAAAGTAAACAAAGTGCTGGAGGGATTATGGGAATCTTACTGGAGCCCGCTGCAGCGAACAGATGCTAGTTTGGGTTTAGTTACTACTCAACCACTTAATTGTGTTACCTCAAGTTGTTTACAAATGAGTTACCTACATCTGAGATCGAGAGTCATTACTGACTGTGAGTTTGACAAAGAACTAAATGTTCACAAATTATTCAATTGTTGCAAAATTGTTTTTACTAGCACTTAAAAACTGAAACCAGTGGGTTCCCTAGAAGTTTCTAAGTGGTGGTTCGAAAGATGGTCAGGATAAATGAAATGTGTTTAAATGATTTGTAGTTAAGTGGCACAGTCCTTTAAGCTCACTTATGATACATTCTTATCATTTTTTTTTTGTGAAAACATAGACCTGCCTTAATTTGACCATTGACCCTCTGTTGTTTTCATCCACAAACCTCAATGTTCATCTGCCAACGCACACCGACAAACTGCAGCATTTTCAACTGTTACCAATTATTTTCATCAAACCATCATGTAGCCTACATTTGTTGGTGTTTTTTTAATATGAAATATGCAAGTGTTTTTGGACTTTGTGTAATTTATGTTTATTTGTATTTGAAAAATAAATATGCTAATACTAACATACTTAACACTCTCTTCCATACAGTGATAGTGACATGTTACTGTAGGCGACTTGTAGGGGCTGAACAAGGCGGCAACCTCCGGTTCTGCCGAGTGAAGCCGATGCGGAAGTGTCTTAAGACGTGTATTCTCTGTACTAACCAGCAGGGGGCGACTCCTCCGGTTGCTAAAAGAAGTCTGATTGTATAGAAGTCTATGAGAAAATGACTCTACTTCTCTCTTGATTTATTACCTCATACAGAGTACGCTTTAGGGCGGGCTTACTGTGATTGACAGGACGCTGACGCTACCAGAGCCGTACACGGCGTATCTACGTCACTCCTCCGCATTCCAAATACGATAACCTCTATTCATTGGTTGCAAAATAGACAACATGGCGAAGGCCGTAATTCAAGATGCCGACGGCAAAATTGCCAAACTCAAGGTTTCAAAACGGCAGTCCACAAACCGATGGGTGACGTCACGATGACTGCTATCTGCTACTACTATCAAAAGAGAAAATGCACCTTCCCAACAACTCCAAATCTGTCGGAGTTACATGTTGTATCTTGGTGCAGAAATATTAATGTTAAAGGAGTCATTGTGTTTATCAGCGGTTTGTGTTGGAGCTCCAGTCCTAAACACATTATGGGATTGCTAATGTTCGGACTTGTTGTAAAATTCACTGATAGCTGAATCCAGGGTAAGCGCCATGGCTCTTGGGCTCATGGGTGTCTGTGTAATTGTATACCAAGGAAGTTGAACTTTTTTGGCTTCATGCGCCAATCAGCCACTCTCATAGCCCGCCTCCAATGCTGTATCCAGTTCTCTTTTATATATCCATGCTGGCAACACTAAAGTCTCTTTGTAGCTCATATTGATGTGCTGGAACTCTGACTGCTCATTTACTTGACCTCTCCAACAGTTTCATCGTGTTCCCAGACTTTAACTTAGATAAAGCAATGTTATTATTGCTGATGGAAATAAGCAACAAAAATAAATTGTAATAAACCAGAAAATCCTTTAATCTATCCCACATTGAGCACAAAGACCTCGTTATAAAAGTGCAGAGGGGACACATGGCCGCACAAAAGGACATCGTCACTACACTGCTGCTCTGCCGTTGCTAATTATAACGCACTCGCAGAGCGCTGTAATCCAATAAAGCGAGCGTGAGGGCGCACGGGACCGAATCCTCGAGACGTCACGCAGCCACAGGTGTTTCGGCGGCTAATCCTTCACCCCAGATTAAAGTCACAATGAAGACTCAACCAGTGAGGGAGGAACAACGGGGATTAATCGGGTTAACTGAGGGGTCCCTTGTTTTTGCATGCTGGGAGTTTCTCTCCTCAAGAACGTTTACGGAAAGCTTGTGTCACTTTGTTTTAACTTTAAAATATGTATGAAATTCTCTAGTTTAGCATTAATGAGATAAAAGAGGCGGTTCCTTGTTGCAGCTTCTAAGTCAGGAGCTTTAAACTCAACATTGTAACATGGGGTTAGGCCAGGAAGTGCTTTAAGTGGACTTAAAGCAAAGCTGCAACGTAGCATGTGTAATCAGTATCCATGAGGTCTTTTTGTCGGTGTAATAAACATTGCAGCCTCTAGGAGTCACCAGCAGAACATTAGACTGATGGACAAACGAAGTGAAGCAAAGTCACTGCATGTTCAAAATGAATATTTGTACAGGATTTTATTCATTCTCATTCTGGTGTCAGTTTTGATGATTTCTTGAATGGATTCCTTTATGTTAATGAATGAGTAAACTAAGTTTAGTATACTGGTCATTAGGAGTACTGTACAACCTTAAAACTGACATGACAAGTGAATCCATCAACAAATGATACTGTTAGTCAAGTCATTGAAATCTAAAAAGGACTAGAAACCTTTTATATTCTTCCTATCAGCTGGTTTGGCAGTTTCTTTCCTCTTTAACAACAATCACTTAATAATATATAAATATTTCATCGCCTCTATTTATGTTTTACAAGTTAATTTTAACTTTGCAACTTATTCATCCATTTCTAATTTTCCCTTAAGGCCTTAACACACCGGGGGGGGCGTGACGAATATTTTAAACGAAGATGTGAAATACCTGCCTGAGAATATTCTGCATTAATAAAACTATTCGTACCGGCAGCTATGCAAATTTGCTAAAAAAATCAAGTCACTTTTTTTGCCACATCACATTCATGTTCTGTGTGAAAGTACTTGTTACAAAAAAGTTCCCCAAAAAATATTGACGTGCAAATTGATAGCACAAAAAAAAAGCCTCGTATTTACATATTTAGGTACTTCACTTTAAAGCGTACGTTTGACATTTTGGATAATACACTCATACTCTACCTTGACGTGAGTTAAATAAGAACATTGATAACACACTCCTATGTCCGTTGAATATAGCTTAGCTTAGCATAACAACTGGAAATGGGGACTCTTTCCAGTAGTAATAAAATCGACCTATCAGCACCTCTACGCTCCACAACATTTTACTGTGTTTATATGAACAAAGTTGGACCTTTAAGTTGTCTCTTGTGAGTCTGCCAGCTTTATGGAAGTGCTACTTTAATAATTGGGAATACTCCTTCAATCTGAACTCTTTTTTTTTTTTTTTTTTTTTTACTAAAGACTTACATTGCAGCATACACAGAAAACCACAATTTACATAACATAAGAAGGTCGTGATTGGGTGAATATTTGTAAGTATAGCTACGAACCAGCCTGAAACACAACAAACGTTATTCAATTTTAATTAATCTACAAGTAACAGCCTTTTATAATACAAAAATATATCTTTTAAAAACAGGAAATATGATGTAAAGATTGTTTTACATGAGGTAGTAGTTCAACCGGCAACACCTCTGGGTCTTGCTGAGGCGTCGTAGTGCAAGACGTTGAACCTGTTCACCCTGCTAATATATCAAACTATAAATTCACAGTGAACAGAGCATGTCTTGCTTGCTCCATTTGATCAACATTCAGCTGTTTTTATTTTATATCTGACCCAGAATGAACAAAAGTCCCTTATTAGAGAAATCTGTCAGACATTATTCGTCTCCAGGATCACGGTCATCGAAGTCTGCGAAAGCAGGATACCAGTAGCTGTCCTTTCTCTCCGACCGGCTTCTGGGCACATTTGCATTCTTAAGCTGCTGGACTTTCTTTATCCTGGAGATTTGAGCTGCAGCCAAGCAGATCATGCAGACCTGCCAGAGGCAACACAAACGGATTAGTAACTGATCAGGGCTGCTTCTGTCCCAACTTCGGTCTGTTTTTCTGTCATTAACCCTACGTTTCACTGAAGCTCATGACAGCTGGAGCCTGTTTACAGTACAACAAAAATGTTGTCGTTAAGCAATACAATTTTAAAATTTTGTAACTTTCAGAACCAGACTGATGGGACTTTTGGACTAAAATCTTCAGCAGATTGCACTACTTAATTTTTCTGAGTTTCACAGTTCAACAGTAATGCATATCATATAAAATAAGTATCCCTGTTCGGGAAAAGCCCAGGGAAACAGCTGTGCAATGCAAGTTGCACTTAATCAGATAAATATTAGCGAAAAATACACTTTGAAAACACTCCTTGTGTCACTTGTCAAAGTTTTTCAAGTGTGGAATGTACTCATTGCTGCCCTTTGTGGCCAATAGGAAGAAAAAAACACGGCCACTCCGACTGCAGTGTTTACCTCGAGCAGCAGCAGGCCGGCGGTCAGACCGGCCACCAGCAGCAGGTTGTTTTTGGCCCACCAGACGATCTTCTCCAGGCAACCGATGGTGAAGACGTTCAGACCGGCCGTACGCTCCTCCAGCTGCTGCATCCCATAACCACACATGGTGTTCAGCACCGTCTGCAGAGGGAAAATAACACACACCTTGGATGTGAGAGGTATTTCAGATCGTTGTCTTTTTGTTTTTCCCTCACGTTCTATGAGGGAAAATATCCAACACCCCAAAAAAAATCACGCAAAATGACATTTGTTCAAGTTACGGTTTTTAAAAGACCCTCTACAGTACAAAAATGTGAATATCTCAACAACTCTGGGAAATATTTTTTTATTTTATGATGATTCTTTGGTTTCAGGAACTGACAGAGATGGAAGTGACCCAAACTCCGGGCGTGCAAACATCCCTTCATAAACCTGTTGGCGACCACGCACACAGACCGGCTCACCTGGTTCTGTAGGCGAATGCAGCAGGAGAAGGGAACTCCACAGGCCTCCAGACTGGGGTTTGTGTCCAAACAGTCAAAGTAGACGTTTTGGGACCAGTCCTTATAGCGCTCAACTCCGCAGCACTGAAACTGCAAACACGACAAACTCTCACTGCCAGCAAAGTGGACAATGAAAGGCCTGACATTGCCTCTTGAATCATTAAGGATACAAATCATTCTTCACCTTCTTCTGGATGAAGTCGATGGCGTTCTCCAGGTCCTGGTCCTCCCTGTAGCGGACGATGGCCTTCATCATCAGACTCTCTGTCCTCTCCATCACCTGAAGAACAACATTAAGTTTGTCACTAGCCGTCACAGCAACGCTGATAGTGCTTTCACCTTGTGAGTGTTTGTGAGCGAGTCATCATGGCAAATGTGGCCCTGAAGACACCTACTGACTTCAGCAGGAACCACCACAGAGGCAGTTTTTGAGTACTTTGCGAGGTGTTTATATGTCTGTGAACCACGATGGCGTCGCAACCGTGCAAGATGTGTTACAGATGAGTTGTTGAGATCAAAGCGGAGGTTGAGTTCGAAGATGGGTGTGGTACGAGTAAGGGTGCTGGAAGTAGGCGGGTAGAAAGTGGGGAAGGGGCCATTGCCACTACCTCCCCATTTCAAGCATGGCCAGGAAGGAAGCCATTCAATCATTACATTTGGGCCGAATGAAACGATTGGACAGACTTATTACAGTCCGGCAACGGCCACCGATACTAGATTTCTCACCTGAATTTTTGTTAGATCATTTGATTCATTGATTACCAAATCTACCTTTTAAACTGCAATACATATCGTATCAATTAGTAGCTCTGTTCAGGACTTTTTCTCACGCAGTGGATTAGAGGTCTGATTGTGCTCTGAAGGGAGATGAGGTGGTTGAACAGACATGCATTGGCAAAATCCTCATCATCAGTCTTATTTTTTGTAAAACAAGAATTACCGCCTTGCTGCAGTTTACTCATTGTTGCCCCTTGTGGCTGTTGGTGGGAAAAAACACTTACTTGGACAAGCGCCAAAACGGTGAGATTATTGTTTTATTGGAAGTGTTTTCAAACAGTATTTTTTGATTTTTGCAAGAGATAATAGTGACGTCTTTGTGTTTCCTGTCTAGCAGTGTGACGTTACCATGTCAGTGAAGAGGTAACCCACGACCCCAGCAGCGATCTGCAGGAAGAGGACGGCCGTCAGGATCCCCAAAAACTGCAGGAGCAAACAACAGTTGCCCGGAAGAGTAAGAACTCAACATCGTTGACACGCAAAACAAACATCACACCAATCAAACTGCGACGTGATCAGTGATCGGTCGTACCGTCTTCAGCAGGCAGGTGGCGTTACGCAGCGCCCCGAAACATCCGAGGAACGTGATGAGAAACATCGTCGAGCCAACGACGATTAGGAGCAGAGCTGGATCTAACATCAGGGTGTCAACCACATCTAGGCACGCACATACACAAAAAAACGCACACAGTTGAATTGCAACCATCATACGTAACAGCAAGTAAATGTTGAAACATGTCTGATTCACTTCTGCTGGTTCATCCTCTGGAATGTTATCAGCAGCATTGTTTTTATAACCTGACACACACACACACACACACACACACACACACACACACACACACACACACACACACACACACACCATTATAGCCCTATTGCTTTGGTATGTAATGTAGTTAGATTCCTTTGTTTTAATTTTTTTAGATTTCCTCTGCAGGACTGAAACTGAATCTGATTTTTGAGTACAAGTCGTTTTAACCTTTTTGAAAGCAAGGAACTGTTTTCAGAGTAAACCTGAAAGAAAATAAATCAGCTCCACTTCTTCCATCTTGCTCATATCGACACTTTACACCAATCAAAACAGGTGCCATACTTGCAACTCCTGCATGAGCATGTGGGAGCTCTGTAGGACTCATACATGTATCAGCAATTTCCAAGCGACAATCATCCGTCAAAAAAAAAGATTTTGTGAAACATGCCGGTTTGTAAAATACAGTGAAAACATACAGAAGAACAAAAGGGCAGTTACACATTGTGAATTGTCTTTTTTTTATGACCAACCTTTCTCCTTTGCAATCTTGGCGTAGATCCCGACCGCTACGAGGACTGCGCTCGCAACCTGCAGAGTCACAGAGAAACTGATTATTTTATCAGAACCTGACCGCATGAAGCACAGATTTGTTTTTAAATCAGTGACCCATAAAAAACATTACAGCACAATAACCCATTAATACGCCTTAATACATTACAGACCATTCTGGGTTTGAATTCTGTCTGGACTCCACTGTCAACTAAATCCAGCTTACTACAGGATAGACTGCAAACTAGCATGTTAGCTAATAAGATAAGAAGACAAAATATTCTAAACTGATACTTTTATTTCATTACAATTACGTGTCCTCAACATCAGACCACTTTGGAGTTGTTAGAAAGAGGACCCCCCCCCCCCCCCCCCCCTTTTTCATGGAACTAGGCTATCAGTTTCCCCCTGCTTCCAGTGTTTGTGCTAAGCTAGGCTAAACACATCTTGGAGCTATTTATCCTCCTGACACATCAAACTGATATGGTATCCATCTGAAATATCTAACTTTGGGTACTGATAACACTGTATTCAACAAAACAAGAAATACAAGTATCTGTGTTGGTGTAGTGGACGTGTTCCTGCAAGTGGAGAGATGAAATATGGAGTCTGACAGTTCCTTGGAAACAACAGTTTGACAAAACAATCAATAACAGAGTCCTTTCCAAGGAAAAGTTATAAGAATGAATAGTCATCTGAGATCTTCTTTCTAGTAAATAAAAACAGAAGATGGTCTCCCCCTGCGTCCCCCTGCGGAAATACAGCTAAAGTAAACATAATGCTTCCCAGAAGTGGAAAAGTTGGTTATTTTATAAATAAAAACAAACGTCAACGTTGAATGGAGACTTGGTGAATATATGATGACGTACCCGAAACATGTGACTTAAATATCAAATAGCCTCTGACCTTTTTTAAGTCCACTTTCCAGTGTGGACGTTCTGAACCGATGTAAACACTTTTGCTTTCCAACGTGGTCGAACAACACCTTGTACATTTTTGTTCCAAAATTACTGGACCCTTAACTCCACCAACCAATGTGTCCAACTATTAATGCTCATATAACATTTGCTTGAAAAATGTGCTTGAAAACAAAACCATTAATCTTTTTACAATTTTCAGTAAATTTGGTTCAAATTTGTGCAACATTTGAATGGAAACTTGACTTTGTATCTCATAGTTTTGATTTGGCAACTCATAATCTTTGCCTTGCAAAAAAAGTGGTCTTCCATACAAATATCACTGTATGCTGAAGTATTAAGACCTAACTCTAAGAAAACACACCCATGCCAAAAGTACAGTATTCACATACTTTTGGCTCTACAGTGTACAGCTAATTCTATTTCTGGCTTTAAATCAATGCATGTTAAATGTTTGTATACATTTTTGAAAACAAAAAACTTTTTCACTTGATAAATACAGAGCTGATTTTCAAACTCAGTGGAAAACCGTCCTTTCCCTATGAAATGGTGTAACTGTGGTGTTGAAATCCCTTGCTGTAAAACCATATAGTGCAACACGTTCATAAGAAAGCGATCACGATAATGAATCTGTAAAGTGTTTGATCCTCAGACTGTTCCAAACAGAGCGACTCACCCAGAAGACATAGCAGCAGATGAATAAAATGTACTTGATTGCTCTGTATCCTCTCATCTCCTCTCAGCAGATCTGTCAGACTGTAGTGAAAGTCTGTTGGAGGTTTTGTCATTTGCCGGCTGTAGACATGTGTTGGCCTGCAGGACGCATTCCTGCTGTCAGGCTCATTCCCTCTGCTGCTGCTGCTGGATGTCGTCCTGTCGTCCCACTGAGGGTGGAGGAGGTGTGCGGGAGGAGGAGGTGGAGTGAGCTTTTCGCTGTCAAATCGCATTACATCTGCTGCTTCATCAACTAAACTTCACTCATAGTGTCCAGATTAGCAGTCTTCAATATTAAAGAGTAACTGCACACTTAAGTATGTTTTAAAATAAAAATAAAAATGTATATGAATTTGGATTTGAATATGAATATGCTGGTGTTAATATTGGCAATTTCTACCAAATTTATCATCATTTTATGTTTGAAAAATGGCTCCAAGCGCCATCTACGGTTTAAAATCAGCCCTAAGCTTGCAAAGCTAAATCTGAGATAGAGTCGACCGTTTGGGACTAATCTAAAAATTAATAAAAGAATGTTTACTCCCTCTTATCAGACCCGCCTCCTCACCGCTCCCCACAACCCCTATTGCTTTTGACTTTATCCGTAACCACAGTATGACATGTCATATGGACAGTTTATCCTGAGGGTGGCGGTAGAGGAGTGGTAAAGGGGGGGGGGTAATAGAAATCTATAGGGTTCATCCTCTCAGGAGCAGGAATAAGATATTCTCATTACCATTCTTATCGTTTCATCAGAAATCTTCTACTTATACAATTTAAAATGATAGATGCATTGAACCGGTTCATTATTAAGGTTCATTTTACTGAGTTGTACAAAAGCAAACAGTGGGCTATCATCTGCATACGTATAAAACAAAACTTTTATTCCTTTACATATGAGAACCAGAACCTTCTTCTTCTCTGCTTTGTCTCTGTGCCTCCTCTACCTCCCTCCCTCCCTCCTCCTCCCCCTCCCTCCTCACCTCATTAAAGCAGATTGTTGCTGTCGGAGGATTACATAGACTCTGTGTTTTCCTCTCCGTCGCAGGTCATCTTCCTCCGACTCCTCTGTTATTTGAGGATCTGATTGAGGACCATGGGCCTGATGAACATCCTCTCGTCCATCAAAGACAGAGCCGAGAAGTTCCTGAATGAGAAGAACGTGGTGACTGATTTTCTTGGGAAGTTGGAAGAGAAAACGGGGATAAGGAAGAAGATCATTGCAGTGGGTATGTGATGTCTGGTGGTCTGTTTTTGTTCACTCTGATCGGTTCATCATGAATACTTTACTGACGATTCCACTGTTCTGTTTATATTTAGTACATGTATACCGTCCTGTTGCATGTTAGTGGATAACTGAAGAGGATTCAGGTAATCCTCCTGTGAACATGAGGCTAAAGTGAACAGCTGCTGTCTGTTAACATGAACCTGTAAATGTTCAGGAAGTTTTCTAGGTCAACATTTTTGCTCTTATCAATATTTTATATGAACCAAATGACTGCATGTGATGTGCAAAGAGTTGTTTGTGATTGTCACCAACTCTGCAGCTTTGTGGAGCTTTTCAGCCTCTTTTAGCTCCAATAATTTTGGTTTTGCAGCGCATTTTGGGGTCAAATGTGGGAGGAGACACCCACATGTGATCCAGCCCAAGCCAAAGAAATACCAGTACAATGGATGTCTATGTGTTGTCGATATCCAGTTTAAGCTGCCATTTGTAAATTAACATCTTTATTTGCTTCTTTTTTTGGCACATCAGCTGATTTTGAGGTAACTTCTGATCAAATGTTTTGACAGAAACAGACAGAAATTATTTTGGTCATTTCAATAGGAGATTCATTGGTATAAAATAAAATATAGAAGTAAGCTTTTGATAATCAAAACATGGGGGGAAAGCACTGCTGGAAGATAATGTGGCAGCATTCAGATTAAATAAACCATGATCAGAGACCTGGTCCAAAATAGTGATACCTTTAAGTATTTGCTCTTTTGTTTTGGTTCAGGCTTCTTTAAATCAACTTTGTCCCATAAAAGTGATGTTGATTTACTCAATTGGGAATATAAAACAATGAAAAACAACAACAAAAGCTCTTAATGAGCTTCATGATTCATGGTATTCTAAATTATTATGTCAAAATTTCTCCCCCGGACATCTTGCCCAGATAGCTTTATTGATTCAATCACTGTTTGTGGCCCCTGTAAACGCCCAACTTGGGGGAATTCAACTCAACTCAAATCCAGGAAAGGATAGAGATTGTTTTTCATTCAAAGGTTGTATGTGTAACTTTTTACACATATTCATTTTTATTTTAACTGCAAATGCATGTAATCCCAACAGAATGTAAAGTAACTTAAAAAAAAATGCTTATAAAATGTAAAGGACTCTGGACTTTTTTTTTTCTCTGAAAATCCAATGGATGTGGCATAATGCGAGTGCCTCTCTTCAGCTCCTCTGCAGTTTGTAGCACTGGCACAATGGAAGAGAAATGTCATTAATAACAAGGGTTGTCTGAAAGTTACACAGAGAACCTTTAAACATCAGAAGTTTGTTTCAGCATTAGCATCATGTTCAGATCATGTTAAAATATTATCATGGTTAAAGAAGCGTGTTAATGACCCTGATGTGGTAATAAATGATTACCCTTCATTCAGAGCAGACAGAAGCTGGAGGGGAGGTGGCATTGCTGTATGTATAAAATCCAGTTTTTCTCTTTCTGTGCCAAATTAATTCGCGTTTATTGCTCTTGAAGTAGTTTTGATGTCTAATGATTATATTTTTGTAGTATTTTTCTGGTATATACAGGCCTCCTTCAGCTGTCACTAGCTCCATAAAGGATCTGCCTGACTTACTTTGTAGGTATGTTAATAGAGAGGTAATTGTCATGGGTGATTTTAACAGTGATTGGCTTTCTGACGCCTTCAAAAAGATCCGTTGCAGTCCTAATTTATCACAGCTAATCCCTGAGCCTACAAGATCGAACCTAAAAAAACCCTCTGAACTCAACACTGATGAGTTCAGAACGACAATTCCAGATGTCGAGTTGGCTTTGGACCATTTTGTCAAGGCCTTCTTCTCTGTCATCAACAAGAATGCACCCTTTAAAAAGAAAAAAATCAAACCCCTGATTTACCGACGATCTATCTGACTTGATAATGGACAAAAACAAAGCTTGGTCCCTTGCGAGATACTCTGGTAGTAATTCCCATGAGACTGCTTTTAGACAACTATGAAACGTTTGCACATCTATGCTGAAGAAAGCCAAATCAGAGTGTTTTCTGAATTTGGTCTCAAGCTCATAATCAAACCCTGCACATTTTCGGGCCATAAAGAGATCAGGTTAGCTTTTAAGAACCATTTTATAGCACCAGGTCACCTCTTTGAGAATAGAGGAAATGAGATCCCTCTTCAAATGATGACAATGTATTCTCGGCGTGTCATGCTCAAAGATGCTTTCGTAGGACGGGTCATTCCAAGTCGGATCCTAGAGAGGCTAGGCAAGACTCCTTCCTATTATTTGTTTTTATGAAAAAACAGCAATTTTACCCTTGCCAATTGTGAGGTCCCCTGCTGGAGCTGTTGCCCCCGCGACCCGATCACGGATAAGCGGTTGAAGATGAGATGAGATTGTGAAACACTTCATTCAAACTTCACAGAAACAAAGTAAAACTCATCAAAACTGTCTTGGTTAGCTCTTTCTACTGTTGCAACAATCACTGACTCAGGTTTGGTTGAAATATTTTCATATAATATAATATCATTTCTCGCCTTCAGTTTGTTCAGAAACAGATTGAGGCGGACTGCTGAGGAGAAATAACTGAAAGTTTACGAGCATATTTCTCCTGTTTCCAAATCGGGGGACGGGAAATACATCGTGCGTATGGGATTGTGGGTGTTTTTTGGAGTGCAGAGGATACACACATGCATCCTTGATACTCTTTATAGCCTAAAGGAGCAATCTTAACAACTATAGACCTACAGTATATCCAAGCTGCCTGTCCTGGAAATGACCATTTGGAGGTATATCTGTCCGGAGCTTCCACTGTGAGCCCATTTCAGTTTGGTTTTAGAGCGGGGCACAGTACTGTAGCTGCTGTTACTTTGTATGTAATGACATTGTATCAGCTTTAGATTTAAAAAAAGCACTGCAGCATGTTTTTGTTGAGACAAGCCTGTTCTTGCAGAGGCTACATAATATTGGATTTGATGTTTATGCATGCAGTTGGTTCAGGAATCAGAGAGACAACAATCTGTTAAATTGGGAAGCTACCGTCCTGAGTTTTTATCAGTGTTCAATTTTAGGTCCAGTCCTTTTCACTACATTATATCATAAGATAGTTGTGATATTCTGACTTTTTTTTTGCGCAAATTGAAAGCGTATGAAAATGAATGGAACACTTAAAGTAATAGAAACAGAGTCACTCTTCCTGCAGCAAACTATCTTGCAACGGCATTTGCCAGATAATACTTTAATTTTGTGGTTTGTTAGTTAGCTAATGGTAGCTCATGAAGCTAACGCTAAGGCAAGTGTGTTTGTATAGTAACAAGGCAAGAGATTTAGAAAAGACAGAAATGCATTTAGAAAATATATTACCTGACAGAAACACCTGTATAGGATTTAAACAATTCCACTAAATATAATAGAAGATAAAACATAAGCTAAAATTGAATAAGAATAAGAATAAAAATTCCAGTGTAGCTACATTGTAGTGTGAGATTTTAATGAAAAGTCCCAAATTTAATTTAATAAAATGCAGTGGCAAATTAAGTTTTTAGCCCTGATTTAATGGAGCTGAGAGTTTGTTTCAGATGTGTGGAACATAAAAATGTTATTGACTACCCCCTATATTATCTAAAAGTGAAAAGCCTGCTTAAAGTATTGCTCTTGATGTAATGGGGACAGTTAGGTGCAGGAGTTTGTGATGGCCCATTGTTGCCGTGGCAACTGTATCAAACTGTGCAGATATTATAAATAAATAATATGATAACCGAACAATAAAAAAAAAGATCTCTTTGTTGCGTAAAGTATTCAGCAGAGAACATTTACTGAGCGGGGAACAGCAGTCTATTCATACCACACTGATGCTCATACAGTGGATCAGTAACACACTGGCATGATGTCACTGTAGTGCCTGGTGCACAGTGTCCCCCACTCTGTCTGCGTCCTCCTGCAGTATCTTTATAAGAGATTATCCACAGAGAGCAGAGCAGACCGGCCTCCATGTGCGAACCGCCACATAAGCTGATGAGAGGTAGGACACTTTTCACAGGACTTCCTGTCTGTCTGCTGCGCTCACTGAGACGGTCAGGTGGTGTCTGAATATCTGCAGAGTCAGTCGGTGAATCCTTGTGGTATTTAAAAGTCGGTCATTCAATTCCTTTCTTTTTATAGGAAACACTCGATGTCTGTTTGTTACTCTGTAGACCTCCCAGTTCAGTTTCATCAGTGAATTCAAGCAGTTTTTGTGTTTAATTCTGCACAGATTCAATACATTTCTGATTCTTAGACATTTTAACATCCATGCTTGATGCTCTGATGACCCTTTAAAGCCAACCAGCCGCTTAGGCCAGATTTTAGCCCCAAAGTGGTCACCTACAAAACCTTTTGAAATTGTATTTCTTTAAAAAGAAAAAAAAAAAAAAAAGTCAATTTTGATGTTAATTTATTTTGCCTTTATTGGACAGTTTGACAGTGACGAAGTAGACAGAAAATGGGGGGAGAAAGGGGAGTCAGCCATTGGAGTTGATAAAGGTCAATTAATTGGAGGTCAATTAATTGGATGTAAATACATTAGTCTTTTGTCTGTATATTTGAACAAATAAATATTTAATTAAGTGTATGTATATTACATACATGTAGGGTAATGCATATGTGTGCACAAATGTATGTGTATATTCAATGTCTATATATCTATGTGTAGATATGTCTATGTGCATATGTATGTGTGTATTTGTATGTATACGTATGTTAAAGCAAGAGTAGGTAATCTTGAGAAACAAGCAAGCGTTATTATAATAAATAATCCAACTGGAAAACCCAGCTGAGTGATGCCAACTCTTTTCCAATGAAAGTAGCTAGCAGCGCTAACTCAAACGTTGCTAAATGTAGCGAGTGAGTCGTCAAGTCGACAACACTGACCCGCTCCGTGTGTCTCCTGTGTGTCTCATCCAGGTGCCGTCTCACTGACCGGACTCTACCTGGTGTATGGATATGGTGCCGCCCTCCTCTGCAACCTGATTGGTTTTGCCTATCCAGCATATTATTCGTGAGTATTTTTTTCTATTAGGTTACAGATCTGCTTGTTGTGTTTCCTTCACTCGCAGAAGCATGAACCCATCCTGAAACTCTCCTTGTTTAACCTGAGACAGAAGACTGAAAAACGCTTACGAGTCCCAGAGAGCATTGCGCTAAGAAACATCCCATCAGAGCACACTCTGTTGGGGAAAATGCAGACTCAAGAATCAGTTCATGTTAATGGAATAATTGCGATTTGTGGATTCACTTACCAAGTGAATTTGTTTGGTTCAGCTTTGGTGCATCCAATCACAAATTACTTGAATAAACCGTGACACTCTTGACCTTGCGGATCTTTAAAGTTTCTATATATACGATTCAGAGCATTAACATTAAAGCAAGCGACTGTTTGTAAAGATATAGTGGAGTAATGTCCACCTGAGAAGGGAATGAAGTGAGTTGGTACGTCACTGCTGATTTTACAATGAACAAAACCAGCTACAACTAACATGCAAATTCATTTTCTCGTGCCACTTTCTGGTCTGACTGTGCACTTATGCCTCATTTCCACTGCATGGTTCAGCTCAACCCAGTGGTACCAGGTGCTGTTGTCAATTTAGTTTTCCACTGCAGATGAACCCTCTCAATGAAGCTCACCGGCATAATGATGCCGCATTAGAGTGCTGTGAAACTTGTCTAACGTAGCACAACGCAACCCAACAGAGCAACTTCATCGGTTGACCACGCATTGTTTTGCAGGCTGGGTCGAGGTCGAGTGAATAAAGAGATGTGATCGCTATTGATGGTAGCTTGGCTATTTAAAAATGGCGTGTCTGTGCAGGATGTTCCGAGTTAGTGACTGTTCTCTCTGACCTCAGAGGTCTGCAGTGTTTTAGAAGCTCACTGAACCTTGATCGATGTGGTACCACAAAATCTCCCAGGTACTATCCACAATTGTTGCCAATGGAAAACCAAAAAAGGAAAGTTCCAAGGAATTCAAATTGAGTCATAACTTGACCTGAAACTTTTTTGGACTCAGTGTTGGACTGCACCACTGTAGACCTGATTAAAGACGTCTTTCTTTCCATGTTGGAATTTTATTTTGCTTTCCAATCAAGACAATAGATGAGACAGATGCTCAAACACAGGACTTTTATCCAAGAGACCAGTGTTTTTGTCCTGTGCGAAACTAAAAGTAAACTTTGACATTTTGTCACATCAGTCGTTTCGTGAGTTGTTCTTGTAAGTGTCAAGTAACACACGTGAGTTGCTAGTCACAAGACTCGTTCGTCAATTGCCAGTCACGTGAGTGGTTCGTTTTTCGGTAGTAATGTGAGTCATTTGTAAGTCAAATTAACATCAACTATTTTATAAATTAAAATTCTTGCTGAACCTTGTTTACTTATTCTTTCTACATCATAAATAATATAAAGACCCTTCAGATGTATCTTTTGTTTTTCTTTTCTGAAGGCCTTTTTTAGAGATAGATGTATTTTTCAGCTCACGTGAAACATTCTGACAGGCTGTTTCCTATCGTATCTGCAGAATCAAAGCCATCGAAAGTACAAGCAAAGAAGACGACACAAAATGGCTGACGTACTGGGTGGTGTATGGTGTCTTCAGCCTGGGCGAGTTCTTCTCCGATATTTTCCTCTACTGGTTCCCTTTCTACTACGCTTTTAAGGTGGGAAAACACTGAAGAACCCATGATTATCGGCAAATTATTTCAAACAGAACCCGGTGAACAGTTAGAATCGCTTTTCAAAATCAAAGATGATGTAGAAGTCTGGAACCAGTCTATGATTAATGGGGATCAAGGTGCACAAGAAGAAGTATTTATCTAGTAAATCCAAGTCTGTCCTCTGTGGTTCCAGTGTCTCTTCCTGTTGTGGTGCATGGCTCCGGTTGCGTGGAACGGCTCCCAGATGATCTACAACAGAGTGGTGCGGCCCACTTTCCTCCGCTACGAGGCCACGGTGGACAACTTGGTGAGCGACCTCGGCAGCAGGGCCATGAGTGCTGCTGAGAACCTCACCAGGGAAGGTGCAGACCGATACATTGTGGTTACACACCAGTATTAAGCATTTTAAAAAGTATCAGATTGAATGTTCCTTCTTTCCTTTTCTTCAGTCCTGACCACACTGATGAGGAATAAAGCTTTGGTGTCTCCGGGGCCGTCGGCCCCTCAGCTTGAAACCAAAAGTTTACCAGCTGCATCAACAGCTAAAGTGGCTCCGTCAGAGTCGATCGAAGAACAACCAGTAAGTAAACCATAGCTGCTTCCCCCGCCTCCTGACAGTTAGTCCACCTTAAAGGCCTCAGTATGTTTTCAAATGAACTGAACTTTAGACAGAGCCAGGCTTGCTATTTCCCTTCTCTCTCGGCCTTTATGCTAAGCTAACCATGCCCTCTGACTCAGTATCACCAGCGTACCACTTCATCACTTTAATTATGACCAATGACATTTCAATACCTCTGTCCTCATAGAGCATGTAGATACACAGCATCGTGCTGAGTTAAGGTGTGTTCTAAGCTGACATTTGTGTTTAAAAAAAAAAAAAAGTTTTTTTTTTTTTTTAAGTCATTTTCATGTTGGTTTGGAAGAGGTGTTGAATGTTTTTTCCGTCGATCACATGGTTCGCATCTCAAGAACTTCAAACCAGATTGTCATGAGCTGTCATGATCAAGTTCCTGATCCTCAGGGTGAACATGTAATGACCTGGTGACCCAAAGCCAGCTCCCTTGCTAACTGTCAGATAACAAGCTGGCTATAGAGCTATAGATTGCAAACAGGCCAGGTGTTTTGTCCAACACTTTCATATTGTGGCTGTAGTAGCTACATCTGGGGGACATTATAGCAGGACTTGACAATGTTAGTATGAATGCAGTTTATAGTTAAATCTGTATATATCTTCAGTGTCCTGATGGAAGAAAATGCTGGATTTTACGCAATATAAAATGAAGTGTTTGTACAATGAGATTAGAGATGAGGACTAAACATGCTAACCCAACTGTCCTGTTACTTGTTCCAGCCTTTCCTGGGTTAACCAGTATGGTAAGTCAACTGGTTTGCTGTTAGAGGTGGATGTGGTGTGGTGGTTGATAGCGAATGAGCACCTCAGTAACCCTCATAGAGCATCAGCGCTGTGGTTGCTTTAAAGCTGAAGCAGCTTTAAAGCTGAAGCAGCTTTTGCCCACGGTCGCTATGGGCTGCGGATTTGACTGAAGCAGCAGACGGAGCTGACAGGATCCTCCATGAAGACCTTAACAGACCTGAATGGGCCTGAAGGCTTCTAACAACCCCCTCTCCCAACCTGCTGCTCTTAAGTACACTAGCAGCATCCGCGTTGAGTGACATCAGCTGAGAGACTGACTGATATTTTTACAAATCTGCCTATTGGTTTATAAAATATCACAAAGAACAAAAGCAATTAAACGACCACTCCTACATGGAGACGGACAAAAAACGTTTGAAAGATTGTAATCTGGAAAAGAATCATTATTTACCTATATATATAGTGGGTTTTTAGCAGATTATTAAATTACATTTTTTTTTTTAAATGTAGTAAATATAAACAAACCAACAAATGGACTTAGAGGTGATTTTCCTACTCATTTAGCAATATGATTTTATAACTTTCTAAAATGTCTTTCATTTTATGAATCGAAAATGAATTACATAAGGCTATACGTCAAATGGGAATCGTTTAATTGTAATATTATTGTGTAGTACTAAATGGGCATACAGTTTTCACAGTGGTTTAAGATCATCATTTTAATCTCTGGAACATTACAGACTGAGAGTTACCAGGATCCTTTTAGATGCAATTTGTTATTATAATGCCAGTTTTTAATATAATGATTAGAATAATGAACAGATCATTTTAGGTATTCCAGTAATGAAATTGTTATCAAACAAACTGATTGATGTGCATTATTTGTTCTTGTAGTTTTTGGCATTTGATGAAAAGAAGTCCGATGGCTATTGTTAACAGTATAGAAATGTTAGTAGTAGCAGAAAAGTTTTCTTTAATCTGAAGGTTTTTAATTGTTGGTTATGTGTCTGTTCTATGTCTGCACGGCAGGTTGAGCTCAGTGTAGACTGATGGTAAGTCATAGATGGAGGCAAACAAAAAAACACAACTACTTATGCTTGTTTTTTCATGATCGCATTAAAGAAAGAGATAGAAGAGAAATATTTGGCTGTAATTTGTTATTTATAATTTGTGTGATTTGTGATCTTGACATAACAAATGTATGTTTTTCGCAACACAATTTATCTTAAGATCACAGAATACAGTCTTTGGAATCATGGGGAAACAAGCTTGTATTGTATAGAAATACAATTTAGTATTAGTCTTACACTTAGTTCCAGGCATGGGCACGCCCCACCTGTACTCGTTGGAAGATAGCTTTCAATAAAAACATAGAGCAGTGTGGTTCTCTTACTGCCCCCCATTCAAAGCAGTCTAGAACGAGGCCTCCTTGTACTATAGCTACCACCACCCTGAAGTTCCCACTGCTAATCAAAGAATCAGATTGAATGTCTCAGCAGAAAGATTTCTGGTTAAATGTTTGTCATAGCCAACAGGTAGAGTGTATTGATCAGTTCTCTGTATTGTGACGGATACAGAGAATACAACTTAATTTGAGTGGGAGATTTGTCTCAGGATCATGACTTATAATTAATAAATGCCTTATTGCAGGATTCATAATATGATAGAATGATGTTGTTATCAGTGATTAAAATATAACCAAAATTGAAAATGCAAAATCATTTTTTTTTACTTATTTCAGCAGCAGCTTTACCGTTCTTTTTCTTTATTTTCAGCCCTTCAGATAGCAGCAGAGGAAGAGGAGGACCCTCAGCAAAGAAGAGGAACTGCATCCTTACAGACCCCACTGATAAAGAATATCACATGTCAAAGAGACTGATCAAATATGTTATATTTATATACAAGTCTGTAACATCAAAAACTCAGACCGACTCTGCAAACAGACTGATTTTAAGAACGTAGTTTCTTATTGCTGTTTTCATTTTATTTATTTGTATTTATTGATGAATAATGCAAAGCACCTGAAACGGGCTCATAACTCTCGAACTCACTAGCTCACGTTTAGCAGGCTGCAGATTCTCTATCCGGTGGAGCTGTGGCATCATTGTGAGAGCAGTTCTTCACCTGCCAACCTGCAATACCTATAAAGTAACAGCAGTTGAGACCTGCAGGTGTGGACACATCAACGTTGCCTCCTACAGGCAAAGAAAGTAACAGCTGCAAAGATTGCAACACCTGCAGACAGTAGTGGTTCAGCTTACTTTTTTTTCCTTTCCATGTTGTTTATTTTTGTGTTTTTTTAGGTTTTATATTTAACCCCATTTGAAACTGTAGTTTCCTTTTATGGAGAGATGGTGCATTTCAACATTTGAAGGAACTGCAGCTCTGCAATCGGACATTTTCCTCTGGGCCTGTCTTCGGGTGCTTCGCATCAGTGACACTGTGTGTCCTTATATGGTTTTCAACAGTGTTTCTATTATTTATTTTTTGTTTTGTTTATACACATAAATGAGATTCTGACCTTGATATGAAAATTAAATAAGAAATAAACAATGCTAATCAGCATAAAGCTAAATGTTTGCCCTCTCTTTCGCATGAAGTACTGCAAAACAAGACATCTTAGACACAGTGGTTCTTTTGATGTTACAAAGTACATCTGAGGCTGCTGGGAATGCCCTTAGTTGTACAGGCATTATATATACAGTATATACTATACTGTTATTTATAGCCTACTACTAACAGCAAAGTTATCAAGGCTTTTGCCGATGCTTCGTAGTGTCATAACAGCCTCTTAAGGCTGTGAGAATGGATTTAAAGCCATGTCTGTTCTTTAATTGTCTTGTACTTAGTGTTGTATGACAATTTGATTCATGGCCGTAAAAACCAAAGTAATTTATATATGCTGTATTTTCAAATACATGCCATATATGTGACTTATACGTTATGGATACTAGTGAAACACATCAAATACTTATAGCTTTCGACCAAACACAAATCCACCATCTTATGACGCGTTGTGAGGGCGTGGCCTATGTAGGCACTATGGACGTCCTGACGTGGCAGGTAACGCGTGCAGTACGTCCATCCAGCAGTCTTGCCTGGTGTTCTCCAAACATGTTTTGCACTTTCAGCAGCGTTTACCGATTAACCGTCTTTTAGTCCGGTGTAAGTTGCAGGGACAGTCTAGATACGTGCTGGGACTCGCCGGCTGTCTTTCAGTAGGACGACTAAACGCCGGTAAGCACCGACCATCTGTTCACGTTATCCTTCAGGCTTCTTCAACCAAAATGCTTATGGAAATTATACTCGAATTGCTTAGTGAGAAACATACCACTTTGTTGTATGTCATGCGAACATGTCTCATGAATCGTACGCTCCTTTAGCACAACTCGAACATTATAACATTTCACCAGTCTGCAGTTAATTGGCTACTACGTCCAGACCGATTTAGCTTTAGCTAAGCTAACGTTAGCATCCTTGTCCTCGGCGTGTTGACGTCAGGTTAACTCAGAGAAACAGGTAACGCTAAAGCAACAAACTACGGTTTTAAATGTTGACATTTATTGAAGTAATACTTAAAGGGTGATTTGTTTTATGCTGAATTGAAGAGCAACACAAAGCTGTTCGGAAAGGTACTTTAATCCACTCTTTACGAAACGTAGCTTTGTATGTAACGCGACACCGACACACAATTTAATCTGATTGAATGCATTTATATGGGGACACTTACGCGTGTGGGTCTGTGGGCTGAATTAGTAATAAACCGTGGACAGCCCAACATTACATGGTACATTTACTGCATCTGTCTTTTGTCAATAAAAAGTCTCGACCCAAACAGAAGGTTGAGCCCGGTCTGCAGCAGGATGAATATTGGTTCTAAAAACAAGAAGAGGGTGGTTCTGCCCAGTCGTCCCGACCCCCCTACTGTGGACCAGATCCTGGAGGACATCAACAGAGCCGCTCCCAACGACCCGGTGTTCAGCATCCTGGAGAAGACTGGACAAGGTGAGTCCACTCAGACCTCCAGAGTCAAGACAACACTTGTATACAGTCTGTGGACAACACTCCTGTCAGGCACAATGAGTATGATTTAACATTCTCTAAAAAAAACTGTATGCACTCGAGCCTTTCAGTCACCACTTATGACCCCCTGGCAGTGTGTTGCAGTGTCTATATATCGTCAGAGATGCTGCCCTCTGCCTGTATTTTTTCTCATCTTTTTGCTTTGCTGTGTACGGGATGTTTCTGGGCGTTTCTCTGCCACTTGCTCTGCGTTTGTCTTCAAGGTGCATCCCATAATTTTCTGTGTTCCAGCTAGACTGAAGATCTCTCAAATCGCTGGCTGGTGTTGTTAAATCAGGGAAAGGGGGGCAACTTTAAATGCTGTGTTTGCAAACCACAACCGTCAATCCTACTTATTCTGCCTTTAACCATAGGAGAACCAGCCAGTCATAACGGGAGAGCCAGGTCAGATCAGTACACTCATGGAGAACAGTTCTGCTTCTTACTCTCTGGTTCTCCTGTAATTTACTCAAAGTTCTCCTGTAGTCTGACTGTTTCTCCCTCAGTTTACTGACTGTTTCTCCCGTTCCCTCATCAGATTCGCACCGGTCCTCAGACAGCGATGTGGACTTGCGGTTCCAGCAGTGTCAACAGTACCTGGAGCTGAATGAGCGGCTGCAGGAGGCGCGAGGTCGACTGTTGCAACAGAGGGAGGAGCTGCGAGTGGCGGGCGAGCAGCTGCAAAGTGACATGGCAGAGGTCAAAGGTCAAACACTCTGATTCTACCTTCTGTTGGAGACTTTCTTCTTCTTCCGGGACTTTGTTTATCGGACCGTTGTCAGACGGTGATTCACCTGAATCATGTCCAAAGTGCCCTTGAGCCAGACACTGGTGGGGCCTTAGGAGCCCCGGTGTCGGCGGCTCCTGACCTCTAACCTCACACCTGGAATATGTATTTTTGTGTGTGAGGGTTGCTGCTGATGTTACCGACGTGAAATGGTTTTGCATTAGCGGTAACTTACATACAGCTGAAAGTACACCGTACAATAAGGCTGATATCTTTATCATTGTCAATTGATATAGCAATTTACTCCAATTTATCATTAGATATACAGCATATCGTCATAAATGACAAATTAGAGTGTGAAGCGATGTCACATTTGCATATTTTTCCTGGACGCTACTCAGTAAAAACAAATTCATTAGTTGTGAAGTGAAGGAAAGCAAACTAATTCTATTTTTTTTTATTTTTTTTATTGCAATCACTATCGACCCATCCCTTCATGTGGCATTGCATATTTAATTAAAGGATAAAGGTTCACCTCTTTCTGGTGTCAATATGAATATTGAAACCGGTTTTGCATTCAGTAATGAATACTGGTGTTCGTACTAGATATTGAAATATTTCTTCCTGATGTTCCTTCAACACAGATGGAGGACAAGATCCATAGTCCTTGTTTTATTCCAAAGTTATTTGAAGCTAACATGAGGCTTCTTTAGCCTGAAATGATCAAATATTGTAGATATCATTCAATGTTAGTCTTTTAGTACCAAATTCAGTGTTTTTCTTATTATTCCTTCACTGCAGCTCGGTGAGGCAACTCCCCTAAAAGAGGGCATTTGCTACTAAAAGGACTGACTTAGGGAGATATCCCAAACTCAGACTGCTGAAGCTTGTCGTTAACTTCAAATAACTTTATATTTTAGCAGAAATAGTGGACTAAGAATTTCATCTGGCATCCCTTCTTTTGTAATGTATCGTGGCAACATTTATAAATTGCTGACAAACCCTGTAGATACTGGAAAAATCTGAATAAATACTAATTAAATATTCTTTCTTGCCTTATTTTTCTGGCTTTGTTAGGAAGGGATGCTTAACAGAAGGAATTATTGCAGTGACCAAATCTTATTTCAGTGTTCATATGGGCTCCTGACTGTTTTAATAGACTTAAAAAATTGTGAACCTATCCTTTAAAACCAATACCTCATAATGAACAATATTTTGTTCAATTATAAAAAGAAACTACCACTTAAAACAGAGTAACGCTTTGTTTTTAAATGGAGTAACAAGAACGTCCAGTATTTAAAAACCAGCACACCATTTCAATACTGTTGAAGCATTGAGTCGTCTGCTTTGAGCGATACATCGCTAGCCAATCAAATCAAGTTTTTTTTTGTCTATATTCCACCTCAAACCGGCTTCATGTTCAGTCTGAACACCTCTGTATTAACACGGTGTCGGTGTACGTGTTAACAGAAACCAAATAAAAAGCAGTGTAGATGACGTCATGTTTTCTGTCTCATCTCTCTCCCGTAGTGTTTTAACAGCTTCTCACCTGCATGAAGGAAAGTCATCACAGCGGTTTAATGAAACACATCACTGTTTTTATTGGATGAAAACATTTATATGACACACTTCCGTTGCCTATTTCACATGGCACCAGAACTCCTCTGTGGCCTTGTTCATGCATGACGGGCTTGGACCTCGCCGCCATTATGATCAGGTGACTCAAGGCATCACCTTGATGACTCGTGTCCAGCAAACTAAAGGCTCCAGAGTCCTCTAATAATTGATCTAATTTCCAGCTTGGATGACAGATCCAGTCACATTTCTGTTAAAACGGCATTTCCAATTTCATTTAAATGTAAACTTGTCTAAATTCTCATCTCCAGCCAGACATGAACAAGGCCGCCGACAGTGATGACAGATAAACTTCAGTGCTCTCTGTTGGCTTTTAAACATGGAGACAAACTTCCCGTCCGTCTTATTCACACAATTTTCGTCCTTTCATCCTGATTTTCCTTTTAGGGTCTGCTAAAGTGATTCTCCACCCGAAAACTGTCTTTTCAAATATCAAACCAGGAAGCTTTACACATTTCAAGCCATCAGGCTCAAATTAGGGACAAAAAGATTTTGAGTTTGTGAAATTGTGTTCAGAAGTAATTTTAAACCCTGTGGTTTTATATTACCGTTTGTAAACTAGTAGTGAACAGAACAGAATAATTAATCCACTATTTCCGTTGACTCCCATGGCTTCACCTGTCAAACAAAAGCAGTCTCCTTTCAGTCTATTCCTCTCATAGATACAATCATTTGATTCACTATGATATGGAAAGAGCCAGATAGTCATCTGAAGTCACGGCAGTTCTGTAATTCACAGCAATGTAACTATTCACATAATTCTACATACATATGCACAAACTATCGTGACTCAGGACAGCTGATGTAATAAGCTACCATCTGCTTGAGTTTTTGTGCGAAAGAAAGCTTTGTGCACACGCAGTGATAACATTTTCACATGCACTTTTAGTCAAAACATTTTTACAAATTGAATTAATTTGATATGTTTCTCAACCTTTTTGTTTTAGCTACAAGTTTTAGCTTTCTCAAAGGTTGAGAAAATAAATTGTGCAAAAGTGACGGCCAAAATTGAATTTCAATGCAGAGTTTTTACAAAGGGTGATATACGGTTATTACAGATAAAATTATTTCTGAACATTTATCAAACCCAAAAACGTATTCCAACCCACATACACCAGGTGACGGTTTGATACTGAGAAGATAGTTGATTTCGTTGGAGTAGCACTTATCTTAAAATCACCAGTGGGGATTGAAAGGTTTGCATTAAAAATTTACTTGGGCTTTAATTATACTCAAAACATGCTTTGAAAATACAGTAGGGTGGTAAATACAAAACCTTGTTATGAACAAAGAGCCCCTTCATGTAGATGAACGTTCGTTCTGTACAGCACTCTGCTGTCTTCACTCTCCCAGCACACATAGAGGAGTGATGGTACAACTACAGAGAATATTCATCGACTTTATACTTGACTTCTTCTCAACCTATTACTACTTTTACAGCAACACAGTTAAGCAGATATTAACACGTTAAGACTTCTGTAAGGACACAAGTCCATCGGCTCAAAGCCCAACCATCACTGAATCATATCTTTTTGTTTCTTGACAGGAAATACTCAACAGCAAACAGTGCCTGAATCTAGTAGCAAACAAATATGTCATCACATTAGATGAACGTATGTAGTCCCTTTGTTCATCTACACTGACAGTTTATAGCATTATAGGTCTTTGTGGCACTTGAATACAGATGGCTAGTAATGCTCTTGTCGGGCTTTAGAAAGTGTTTTACCTCTGATTAACATCATTGTCGTCCATTGTCCACAACGTTAACAAGTGTGTGTGTGTGTGTGTGTGTGTGTGTGTACAGTCAGTAGTTATATTAGCATGCTGTCAGGGAGCAACACAGTTTCTTTTGCCCACCAGGAAGCTTTGAAGATTTTGTATATCTGCATATTATTTACAATACTGATTAAGACACAGTACAGGAGAGTGTGAAGTTACCTAGAATCAGATGGTAGTTGAGATAATGACATTTGCTATAATATGTTCTGCAGCAGTGATGGAACTAGAGTCTAGTAGGTTTTGTGGTAAAATTTTGTGATAAATCATATCTTCAAATTAATAATTTCAGAGCTAAATTTACCTATTTCATTCACACAAGTATAGCCGGGCAATATGACGATATCTACTGTGGAAGGTTATATATATTGTTAATTTGCCAAATCGTTTATACCGAAAAAGCCAACCCACAATATTTATGCTTGTGTTTGGATTCTTGTATCAATGTGATTACATACTTTAATAGTCAAGTATTTTATATTGCCACAAAATAAACAGACATTCCTGTCTATTTTTTCTACAATTGGCTTGTCAATTATTTTCTACAGAAAATCTATTTCACAATATATTAGCAGTAATGTATATCAGTCGCCTTTAAAATAATGTTTTTGTGAGCTCAAAATACCAAGTTATGCCTTTAGAATGACTACATTTTTATTGTTTACCAATTTTTTCGTTTTAAAGTTCAACATTTAAAAGTTTTCCTCGTGTCAACCTGTAATACACATTCATCACAGTCCAAGATCACAATATAGCCTAATGCACAAGACAAATGGAATAAAAGTGATTGCACTATTAATTTGAAGAAATGTTTTATCAAAAATGTAGCCCCAACCCAACTGGGCTCTCCATGGATCAGGGAAGGTCATACTCAGTTGATTGGTGAGGAAAAGGCCCAAACCATTGATGTACATACATGTGTATGTAAAAAATACTTTACATGTCAATTGTGTCTCTTATGAATCTCTCAACAGTCCGACTTAGTTTGTACATTTTCAGGTAAAAGCCCAGCTGAGTAATCCTTCAGAAGTTTGCATAATATTATTCTTTTATCAATTGTGTCCAATGGTGATTAATGTGCTGAAATCAAGTTAAATGTCTTTTGCTTCATGTTTCACTACATTTCTACCAGGCAATGATTATTCTACAAATACAAAAAAGTACAAAAAGATGCACTTCGGTTTCATGTGAGATTTTTTTCTCTGAAGTGCATCTCTAAATGTTATTGATGGTCCGCTCATGTCAACCATGTCTCGATGCATACATCCAACCCTGTATGAATGGTAGATGGAAGCTGTGGACAATTGTTCAGAGAGCAAAACTTGAATGCATTGAATGGGGAAAGTAAGGGGTCAATACCCGAGGTAAAGGGACCAGCACACTCCTAATCTGTCCACCTGAGTGCTGAGTTTCATCCAGGAACACAGTAGAGTCATTCGTGTTGTTCAGTAATCTAGTTAACGTCCTACGACTCACTTTTCCCCCCTGACTTTTCACTGATTGGAGCTTCGTGGCTCGGTGTGTCTTGCAGGCTACAGGAAATGGGGCTTGGGGTGTAATTAAATGGAGTGATTCGGGCGGCCTTGCTAGGGGATCCTTGGCGGAAATGGACAGCTCCACCCACATGGATGTCTGACGTACCTGTGGAGACGGTGCTGTGACTCTTAAGTGAGACGTCTGAATCTCCATCTTGTAGGTTACTCCCAGAGGTAGCACTTATCTTTCGGAGAAGCGTTAATCGTGCCACTTCCTCTGAGATCACCCGAGTTGTTTCAACCGTTGGAGAGGTGCTCGAATTGGTCTTGTTATTCGAAAAATCTTCTGTCTGGACTGTTGCATCACTTGTCTTGCGTGATGCAAGTAGAATGGTTGGTAGCTTTCCTGGAAGAGCTAGTGACTTTGGCTGTTCCCCGTCAGGAGAAGGCACCAGAGGTAATGCATTGGCTGGCAGAGTGCTTTTCAAGATCTGAGGTACATCTTCATCCCTGATCCTCCTCCATGTAACTCTGTCATTTAGCCGTGATGCAGACCGGTGCCCTTTCTTCTTTGTATCATCTTCGCTCTTTGCTCTTCCACTTGAATCGGATGAAGACGAGCGAAGGGAGGAACGGCTGGTCACTCGGCTCAGTATGTTAATGCTTGGTGATGAGGCGTGACGTTTAAAGTTGTCTTTGTCTTGTTGCTGCCTGGGTCCGGACACCCTGGTATACCCGTTTCGCTCAGCCACTCTGCAGGGGCTTTCAGAGCTAGTTCTCCTGTGTTGGCGTCTTGCAGATAGGTCCCTTTCACTGGAGGTCGCTCTGGAGAGGGT
This sequence comes from Cebidichthys violaceus, assembly GCF_023349555.1. Lineage (NCBI taxonomy): Eukaryota > Metazoa > Chordata > Actinopteri > Perciformes > Stichaeidae > Cebidichthys > Cebidichthys violaceus. The sequence goes on from NW_027176296.1 coordinate 14,261,313, forward strand.
TGTCATCTGCTTTTGAACACCGCGGTCTGGCCTCTGGGCTTGCTGTGTTTGCCTTGGACTTTTTACTTGCACCCTTCTCTGGGTTTGCGCAGTTACCTTAAGTTCCTGACAGCGTGATGAGCAAAGGAAGACAGCTGAAGCTCCAGGAACTGCTCTGTGGGGCGATCCATTCTGAGATCCAGGCATGTTGCGTGCAGAGCCATCCCTTCTCAGCATAGTTTGTGATTCCTTAATGAAAGTCAGCTGTCTTAAGAATCCATTGCGCTCAGACTCACCGCTACTTGAATGGACAGAAGTCATCCTGACCAGTCCATATCGATTGGCAGGGGGGACCCTTTTCGCGTTGACCTGATTAGTTTGTCTGGTGGTTGTTTGGTTAGTTACCAGAGGTGACAGAGCTCTGGGCCTGACTGAATTTTGCATAAAAGGGATTCGGACAGGTGACTTTTGAGTTTTAGGGGGTGGGGACTTTTCATTTTGATTCACAACAGTAGAGCGTCCTTTTCTTTCCGGGGGACTACTAGCCGGCGGGCTACTAGGTGGTGAGGCATTCTTTTTCTGGATGGATTTATTTGTCTGAATCGGGGATGTTATCTTCTTCTGCGACTGTTTGGATGGTGTAGAGCTTTGCGATGATCCAGAGGATGAACTTTTTGGTATCCTTGGAGGTGGAGTAGAGCTCCTCTTTGGCAAAGACAGTTCAATGTCCTGCGGGTGACCTAATCGGTGAAGGCTCTTTGATCTGTGCTGAGCCAGGTTTGGATTCTTTGGAGCATCTGTCTTGGTTGGTACTTTTCTGGGAGGAGGTATTTGTGATGGAGCTGTCTCTTTTTTCGGCGTATAGATCACTGTCCTGCCTCTAAAAACCATTGGTAAATTTGGAACTGGCTTGCGCTGTGCAAAGTCTAGAGGTTTATTTGCCTTTTTGTCTTTAGCAAACTTCCTTTCTTTAGGTGTAAAGCTGGATGTTGACATGAATGACATGACTGATTCAGTCTCTTCAGAGGATGGGTCCTGAGACTTTGATGCCTGCAGTCCAGTGACAACACAATTAGCACCTTCTTGTATGGCTCGCCATTCAACACTATTGAGGTCTGAATCTTTATCCCATGCTGTGTCATCACTATCCATTTCCTCATTCCACCCATCAGAGGCCTTTTGTTTTTGAGTATTTTCTGCTTTCTTCTTCCTTGCAGCAAGCTTCCTTCTCTGCTTGGGCATGGCAGATGTTATGCATTTCTGAAGGAGGTCATCCTCCGAATCCATGCTGACAGAGCTTGGAGAGCTTGGCTCTTCATATTGGCTGTGAATGTTCATAAACTTTGTTTGTTTCATCATATTCAGTGTTTTGTTGTGTCTGTTTTTGTACCAAATTTGCTGGGCTCTTGATTTATGATCCTCAAACTCTGCATCACTCAGTGAACTAAGTGAGGAGCTGAGTGAGTAACATGCCAGGGATTCATCCTTCATCAGATTCTGTTTTATCTTGTGAAATCCCCTGGGCATTGCTTGTGAATTATCAATCCTGCCAATATTTATCATGCTCCGGGAAAGAGTATTTCTATTTGCTTCCCTGATCTGTTTTCTACTTGTTCGTTTCATTGCTTCATTTTTGTCAGCAGAGAAGCTGTTACTGTCCTCTGAAGAATGTGTTGTTTGTCGGTAGACTGTTTTACCTTTTTGTGATCCCACATTAAGATTACTGTCTGTGTTTTGCTTAATAATGGGCAGATCCAGTTTCCTGACTGGCCCTTGACCTTGCCTCTTCTTTTGTTGGTTAGGAGACTGATCACGATTTCTTTGCTTTGCCACTCTATCGGCTACCTCTTTGCTCTGCATAAGCACTCTCTGAGTGGGAATGATATGTTTGGTTGTTCGGTTCATTTGTATCTCAGGTGGGTAGTTTATTCTGTTGGGTTTATGGAAGTGTGAGAATATCCTCAAGTCTTCTATCCTCTTTGCCTCGTCGTTGAGCAATTCCTGTTTGTTCATACCTTTTGCTGTGCAGTCTTTAGCCCCCCTCTCCTTCACTGGATACTGAAGTGTTTCGTCACTTAGCGATGTTGTGCTGGAGAAGTTGACTGGTGTACCTTCTGCAGAATCAGTGAAGGATGAATCATCACATTTAAAGTCCTTTTGTGGAATGACAATTCTCCTCCCAGGACACATCTGGGATTTGCCATTTGGAAGCATCATGTACATTGGAAGATGTATCTGTTTTCGGATCTGGGAATTGAGAATATGAGGAGGGATGGTTGTCATCAGGGAAGATCTTACTTTTCGGAACTTGGAGGGCATTGCTGAGTTGATGCATTCCTTTAAGATTTCTATGTCATCGTCAGAATTGCCCTCACTATATCTCTCACCATGGTCGAAACCTTGCTCATCCTCATCAGGGAAAGGAAGATTTCTGTCATTTTGCTGGAGTAGGGGGGTCAATTTCAGCTCCACATCTTTTTGTATGTAGTGTTCGTGAAGAGGCAGAGCACTTAAGCTCGACGCACAAGAGAAGTTCTCACTGGGCTTTTCCACAGTGAAGTAGATCATAGTGTCCAGGTCAGGAGGAAGGTTAAACCTCTCTTTGGAGTCTGCAATCTCCATGAACGTTCTCAGACTACTTTCCCATTGGCCCGCTATTCCTGTGGCCTGTGTTTCTGGTCCATTTGATTCAATGCAGCATGGAGTTTTACTTCGACTAGGAGGCATGGTTTGACCTGGACTGTCGGGAAGATCACTAGGGCTTATTGTTCCGTCAATCATCTCACTGCATGGATCACTTTGGATTGAGCTGGCAATTGAGGAAGCCTCAAAGCTGCCCAGTGAACTGACTGAGCTACAGCGACTCATTACTAGGGGTGTCTCGTGGATGTAGTTCTCAGATGAACTGGATGGAGATCTGTCTTCAAGTATGGCTGGTGAAGCTCCTCTAAGGAACACCTTTTCCCTTTTAGCAGGACAGGGAATCTCAATGGGATCGGCATCTTTGCTGGGGAAGGTTTTTGAGTCAGTCATCAGCAACTGGCTGTCACTCAGATCCTCCAAGGTTTCATCCTCTTCAGCTCTCTTCACCACTTCTCCATCCTCCACTTCAATTATTTCTAATGAAGAGTCACTCTCTAGCTCATTCTCACTTTGTCCATCCAGCGCTCCGTCGCCAGAAGAGAGGGAGGACAGTGAACTGCAGCGGGAGAAGCAAATCGGGGTGTTCTCCACTGAGTATTTCTGGACCGTCTCCATCGACCCGATAGTTGGGCTTCTGGTGGATGTCATTGGAGAAAATTTTGTAATACTACCCCCAGTCATCACAGTAGGTACCCATGCTTGCCTCCTCATTGCTTGGGCAGCCTGGACATTGATGGCTGTCTTTGCTACACCAAATTTGGCGACACTCTGAATGAGTGGAACCTGTTGATAAGAAGGAGACAGTTTAATTGAAGTCATGCTGACATCAGAGGAGAGTTTAGTTGATGCACTGACAGGTGTTTGTACAGGTTGATCCTGGTCGATCTTTTCTGCATCTGTGCTGCTGAGCTCTAGATTTCTCACATCTTTGTTGTCAACAGAATCTCTCTCTGGAATATCTTGCTGGCTTGTCTCTTTCAGAACAGCAGGTCTTACATTAAGATAATCTTGATGAGCCACCTTGAGATCAAGCTGATTGGGTCGTTGTTGCATCATAAGAGCTCTTGGAGCAGGTCGCATCTGGTCTTTGCTGCCACAGTAGCCATCACTGGTGCTTCCACTGTTTAGGCTGTCTGTTGATACACTTGTATGGGCAGTTTTGAGGCGCAAGAGAGCGTGGGCTCTACTGAGACGTTCCCTGTGGGCCAAGCTGCTTGTGTCAGATAGACGGCAGGGGGAGCATGATTTTGCCCGGGCTTCATTGAGTTCATCTAGTCCGCAAGGCCAGTCCGCCAGGTGATCCTCAGAGCTGAGGCTAAAACTGTCCTCAGAGGATGTGTGCATAGTGATGTCCTCCACTAACCTGTCAATCTTGGCTACCGTGTTGGTGATCTTTTTTGCTAGCTTCTCTGCAGCGGCAGATACATCGTCAACAGGAGCAAGTCTCTTCTCGACCATCTGAGGCATGTCTACGTCTCTTTCAGGTTCAGTGTCCCTCTTACGTGGTTGGTTTTGAAGGAAGTTAGAGTTGGTAAGAAACATGGACAGCATAGAAAAGCTCCCAGTTTCCAGGCTACTGGAGACATTTGGGGCCTCGTCATCATCAAAACAACCAGAATCAGATGCGTAATCCTTCGCCAGACTCTCAATGTGCCGTAGCGGCTTGTTGAGGGTCAGGTGCTTGGGGCTCTGTTTTTCAAGAGTATCAAAAGTCTCTGCCAGGTGTTTGGCGTCCAGCTCCGCCTCCAGAGCCTTCTGTTTCCTCATATAGAGTGAGGGCATGCAGGAGCCAGGGGATATGACTGCAGTGTCCTTATATTTTAGGGGTCGATTGGTGAGGAGATTCCTTAAAGCTGCAGCACTGCCCATTGCTATCATTTTGTGCTTGGAGTGGATAAGGTTGCGCAGCATGCTAACTGCCCCAAGGTCCCACAGCAGCTCCTGATCTTTAGGACTTCGGGCAGAAAGGTTCCAGAGAGTCCCGCAGGCGTTGCTCACTATGGTCAGGCTGTGGGAGCGCAGGTGCTGCAGCAGAGTCTGGAGGCAGTTGTGGTCCCTGAGGATTTGCCTGTAAAGTAAGTTTAATACATTTCTTAGTTGTGTTCAAACAAAAGAACCAAAAATTATGACAAAAAAAAAAATCTTTACTCAAGTTTAACTTACTAGCTTTTCTCGGAATTAGCAGATGGTATTTGCTTAATTGTTATCACGTAACCCAAAATTACTGAGGCATTGCTGTGATAACTGAACAAACACGATCCGCTGATGAAGACCATTAAATGTATTTTAAGGCTCCAGAAAAAGCTAGCAAGTGGCCCTCGAGTTTTACAGTTTTTTATCAAACAATGTCAATGTAATTTCTCTACTAATGTGATAGTCTGAGTAGCAGAAACCTACCTGTAGTCTTCCCGTGTGGCGACCAGACTCGACACGTTTCGAAGAATTCCTCCACCGCTTTCGATAATGGCGAGCGAGTTGGTTTGACAGCGGTATGTCAGCGTGCTGACCAGGAAGCCCAGAGCGCCGTCCACTGAACAGATTGACACTTTGTTGTCGATGCTGTGAGCCGACATATTCCATAGAGCACTCAGGAGGCTCTTCAAGGTCGACTCCTGGAAAACCAGCAATACAAAAAAGAGAAGAATCCTTAAGATCCATAAGAGTGTAAAAGCGATGGAAACATTGTATGGGAAGTTGTGTGTCGGACTGTTTCTTGGCTGGGACGAATAACTTCCCAGAGTCTAACTGTAGCTTCATATTTAAAGTATAAGAAGGAACATAAATAAGTAAAAAATACTAATTGATGTATCCAAAGCAGACCATTTGATAATGATATACATATATAATGATCATGTATAACTATTTCTTCCAAATACATCTTAAACCAGCCACAGTTGTTTTATGTATTTTATCTTGCAAAACATCTACAATATACAATATTTCCAAGGAAAAAACATTTTCTGTTTTTCAGATCCTCACATAATTCCCTCTGTGTGGGCTGGTTTGTTTTGCGTTACCTTGGTGGCCTGTAGGGCACAGGTCATCAGTGCAGAAACGCAGCCGATGTCTCTGAGGACTGTCTTGCTGCTGATATCGGCCCTCCAGGACAGGTTCCTCAGGATGCTGGAGACCACCTGATGAAGTTCCTCACTGTCAGAGGACAGCTGGGCCACCAGAGCCTGCAGACAGCTCTTCTTTGAGCACAGAGTGGCCTGAAGGGGAAAGAGGTGTAGGTCAAACAGACAGACACAGCATAGTTTGTTGTACTATTATAAATAATAAATTATAGTACACTATATTTAAAAATTCATAGTATAATATCTGGAAAAAAATATGTAACAAAATCATAGTATAGTATGTCGAATACAAGTTATATAATGCCCGTAGGAACAATGTCCATTCTTGGTTAAAGGTTCTGGTCTCTCTGGTCTTGCTGACCACATTTCTCTTTTTGGAGAACGGCATGTGAAATTTCCAAAATTGCCAAACTTCTCTGACTCTCAAAGTTCTCCGACTACTCGCTCTCTCACCCCGTCTCCCCCGTGTGTATGAATCTTACTTGAGTCGGGAAGTTTATCAGAATACACATATTTGACTGGCTGAGTATCATCACGTGATGTGATCTACAAGGCATATAATTTGTTAGGTTACTTTTGTTATATTTTCATGCTGCTGTTATACCTTAATGTCCATGCGTGGGATCACTAAAGTTGATTGAATCTACTGTTCCAATGATACATATTTTGATTCAACACTTTGTCCTTGCTCTCGCTGCAGCTGTCAGACATCACAGCCCACTGATCCATGCAGGGCAGTTAAAGCCACCACAGTGAGTCTCTACCTTGTTGACGACGTCTCCGAAGGTGAGGTTGGTCACAGCCATCCCCGCGTAGCGGCGCAGAGCCATGTTGATGGGGTCGTTCTGCATGCCGTACATGTCGTGGTCCAGGTGGATCAGATCGGCCACGACCTGTAGGCCGCCTGGAAGACAACACACAAACCTCTGAGCCAAATGTGTCACTGATGTTTTTGGGATTAAACGAAAAAGACTAGGAGGTGTTTTAAACGTACCTAATTCATTCATGGCGCGTCGGTACTCCTCTTCAAAGGAAAGCTTCATGACGGCGCACATGGCCTGACAGATCTGAGGGTCCACAGGTTCAGGGATGTCTGCGGAGAAGACAAACAAGAATAGAGGGTTTTGGGGAGTTAATTTACAATAAATCTACAGAATGAGGAAAAAGATATGTGCCTTCATGAACAATTCAAACTGAGTACTTAAAAAGGAAAGATTGTCTTTCAACTTTTTATGTAAAGATGAAAATTTGACAGTGGTGATTGAATTAACCAGAACATTTGCCTAAAATGTTAAAATAGTAATACCACAGTATTACTATGGTCAAGTACAAAAGAATTAGCATCAAAGTATACTAAAATATGCAGATTGGCCCATTTCATGGAAAATGCATGATTATTCTATTGATGCATAAATAGGTAAGCATGTGGCAGCTGGTGAAGATGGACCTAATTTCAACAATTATATACTGTATAATCATTTTATAGTTGATTGTCTATTTTGTATTAATCAGAATAATTATCAGAATAATAAGAGGAATATTTGACCTCTGAGATGTAGAGGAGTAGAAGTATCTAATAGGTTTAGACATAACTCACCAGTAGTTTTTGAGTTCTCTGTGTTTAGAGGACTATTACTCACCGGTGGTTTTGGTCCCTCCAGGTGACGGCGTCCCTGCGTGGCTCTCGATCCAGTCCCAGCCGCTGTCGCAGTAGGTCCGGACCTGCTCCAGCATGTGCAGCACCCTCATCTCCCGGCGGGCCTGGCCCTCGTCCTGCTGGGAGTAGATGATGTTGTGGAGGGCGGCGCTGGCTCTGGATTTGGCCTCTTTGCTGCAGCCCGTCGGCGCAGCGCCCGCGGCCGCCTCCCCGGCTCCGCCTCCGCCCCCGACCGGAGCTTCGTGCAGGATCTGGACCAGCAGGGGGACGCAGCCGGACTTCCTCATGGCGATGCAGCTGTCCTGAGAGCTGGACAGGGCCAGCAGAGTCCGAGACATCTCCTCCTTATCTCTGTTAGCGAGCATGGAGAGCAGCCAGAACACCATCTCCACCTGACGGGAGGGGGAGGTCGACTTTAATTAATATCAATATTATCATTAGTGGCATTATCAATTAAGAAAATGGCAGTATTATAGGACCTTTCTGGTGGTTTTCATTCACAACTGAGTGAGTATTAGCTATGATGATGATGATTACACTGAGTGACAACAGTGGTGGAATGTAACCTAGTACATTGACCCAAGTACTTATACTTTATCAATAGTTTATACAAGTACAGCTGAAACAATCAGTCGATTAATCAATTATTTTATTGACATTCAAACAATAATTGGCAACTATTTTGATGGTTTAAGTCATTTTTCATGTAAAAACATTTCATGGTTTCAGCTTCACAAATGTGAAAATGTGCAGCTTTTCCTTTTCATAATGTTAATAGTAATATATTAGTAATAATGTTAACAATAGTAATATATTAGTAATAATGTTAACAATAGTAATATATTAGTAATAATGTTGAGGTCTGGTCTGTCGGTTGGACTAAACATTTTGAAGGAGTCACTTTGGGCTCTGGGTATCTATGACGGCATTCCTCACTATTCTAACAAACCAAACAGTCAATTAATTAACGGAGAAAGTGATCAGCAGATAGATCCAATTCTACCCTGTGGACGGTCGTGACGTCTCTCTGCATTAACCCTCTGCTACTATGTGGGTCGGTGATGTGTTACCTTGCTGCCTCCGTCTGCAGAAGCTTCTGTTCCTGCTGCAGCAGATGATGACGCGTTGTTCTCTGGTTCTCCAGCAGGGGGCTTCTCAGCTCCACACAGCTGCACACACACACACACACACACACACACACACACGCGCGCACACAAAGAGAGAGAAGAAGAAGACATGAGGATGAGGTGGAGAAACTGAGCAAACAATTTGATTTGATCGGATTTTGTAATGGGACACTCAGCAGAGTACTTGATTCCAGATGATCCAGTTATATCAGAAGTACATACCTCCTGTATATATCTATTACATGATTTAAAAAATGCTGACTGAGCAATTAAATTAGATTTGGCTTACATAGTTGACATTTTCTTGTTTTATTTCCATGTAAAAAAAACAGTTTGTTGCAGTTTAATGGTGTATTAATGTTATTGTTATTATTATTATTATTGTTATTATTATTGTTATAGTCAGTACAGCAGGTGTGGTCCATTCTGGGCCGGATGCCAGAGAAGAGAAAGGAAAACAACTCTGACCTATTTCTGCCTTCAGTGTGTTTTCAGGCCAACGGCTGAAGAATGTTTTATTACAGAAGCACAAGTCTCGCATAGCCAGACTTTGTCTCCACAGCGCTGTGGTGACGGGTCTGGCTCCACACGTTATCATTCTGGTGAATGGGAAACAAAACGCTGTGGCTCATTTGTATTCCTTTGAACTAATCACGGTCGTCTTGCCTGGATCTAAGCACGGGATGCAGCGACGGGGCCCTCGTGAAATAGAGAGCAGAAGGGAAGGAAACGCCGTGTGAGATAGGCGGCAGGGACGCTTCTGACTGACTCTTATGTCGACAGACTTATGTCCAGGTAGATAAATACTTTTGAATCTTGAGTTCCCGTCCTCTCAGCTGAACGACCACCAACTGTAAACAGGGATTTTGGGCGTAAAAGACATTTATTATTATTTTTTTTTACTATTAACTATTTACCTGACCTCGTTATTCATTATTTTATTTGTTTAATTATCATGTTTTTCTTAGCAAGGTTGACACTATTTTGGGGGGTTTGAGTTACAATTAAGACAAGTTTTAAACTGCCAGTGGTTTTGTTCGTTTATTTTTTAACTTTTTGCTTTTTTACTTACTTTACTTATTCGGGTTTTACTTTTAATAATTTCAATTTGGAGTGATACATGAGGAGTGTTGTTGTTGAGGAAGGTTTCTAAATCTTTTATGAGAGATAAATTAGTTTAGGAAGCTGATTTCATAAACCAAACTACTTGAACATTTTTTGACAAATGTATGGCACTTTATGAATTCAAAGTACTGATTGGTTATTCATTTTTACTGTTTGCTTCTTATTGTTTTTTGTTTCTGAATTGATGAAATCTAGGGTTACTTTTGGATGGATGTCTTTATATGATTATTTAGGTTTTAAAACACTGTTTAAATAATGTATTATTATTGTTTGTTTTGTAACTTTTGATGCTCTCACTAAGTGAAATAAGTCAAATTTAAGATTTTTCTTTTTTATGACTGAATCATATCAGATGGAAATATTTGACATGTCTGCTGTTTTATCAAAGAATTTAACACAAAAACTGTGAAACGTTCATTTCACCGCCTGCTAATCCTCACACACACACACACACACACACACACACACACACACACACACACACACACACACACACACACACACACACACACACACACACACACACTTTGTCTACAGACAGTTGTTGGCGCTCTCTCTCACACACACACACACACACACACACATTTTGTCTACAGACGGTCTTTGGCTCTCTCTCTCACACACACACACATCACACCCTGAGGCGTTACCATGGTGACAAGATGGAGAGAGGGGGATGAAAGCTTTGATTCAACTCTCTGAGGATTTCAATCTGTGAATCCAAATGAAAGCTGTGTGTGTGTGTGTGTGTGTGTGTGTGTGTGTGTGTGTGTGTGTGTGTGTGTGTGTGTGTGTGTGTGTGTGTGTGTGTGTGTGTGTGTGTGTGTGTGTGTGTGTGTGTGTGTGTTTTTTAACAAAGGAAATCATAATATTTCTTTCTCTGCGTTTGTGACTGCATCTGTGGCTCTGATCCAAACCTCCTCCATTAAAACAACCAGCTGCACACATGACCACAAAATGGACGCCAGCGAGACGAGAGGAAAACACGATCACTTCTCCTCATCTGCTTTTCCCTGATTCCTCCATCAGCAGCAGCAGAGACACATATCTGCTACGTCTGCTGCAGGACTGATTCTCAGCAAACTTTACAGACGCACCAACAAATGAAGCACCATCAACGATAAACTAACTGATAAATATATATGATCTGTATTCATTTTCATATTACCTTATTCTGTATGTCTGCTATTGCCATTACTTGTACTTTATTTGTATATTCTATGTATGTACGCTGAGAGCAACGTGAAAACTGGAGTCAAATTCCTTGTATGCGTACGCATACATGGTCAATAAAGCTGATTCTGATAAATCCTCATGATTTTGGCGATCCTGTGACCCACCAGCAGGACAAAATGTACAAATAACACCTAAATCTAATACACATATTTTTTTTCAGCCGTTTGTGGCTCCACTCCTGAGCTGTGCCCAAAAAAATCCCTGTTTATTATATATTGTGCTACATTTACTGTTTGCCATTGTAAATGAATGTCCGTGTGCACTACTTTCTGCTAACGTGTGTCTGACATCTCATTCACTGTCTACTGTTTACTTTATAGGACGCACTGAATGAATGACAGCTGTGGTCGTCAAAATCCTCCCAAAGGAGGTCTAAATTCAGATGGATTAGGTCAGAAACTGTCCTCTGAATGTGTCAATGTGTGAATAATTTTATTAACCAGTTTGGTGGTTTGCAAGACACATCCTTCATTGGATTATTTACATTCATAAACAACAGCATGTAATAGCTATAATATAGTGGCCTCGTAAAAATATCAACAGCCTAATTATAATGTCCCAGGAGATCATTTGAACAAATACATGTGCACATGAATAGAAATGTGCACATAATGTACATGAACACAAATCAACATTAATGCACGATTCATCTGAGCAAATCATGTCTGATTGAACGCATAATAAATAAACATTATATTGTCTGTAATCCACATGAAGTAGGAGGCTTTTATCTAATAATAATAATAGTATTACTACTGTTATTTTTGTTATTGATCTTTTTTCTGCTGCTCGGTTTTGTTTATTGCTTTTATTTTTGCTTCATTTATCTGCTTTTACTGCCTGTGAAGCACTTTAATTCACTTGTCTTAAAAAGTGCTATATAAATAAAATGTATTATTAATATATAAATATTTTCAGAAAATACAATGAGCTCCTTCCTCTGATCTAATTTGAATCTGTTTGCCACTAACCATGAAATAAAGGACAGAAGGAAATTAAATGAGCGCACTAGTTTGATTCTGGGTGCTGAACCCGCCTAAAAGCTTTTTCTACAGGTCTATTTTGGACCAGTTCTGACCCAGTCTTTTCTTTTGTTTCCTTTTTCTTAACTTAAAATTTGCACGCTGGAGTTTGGGTCAGTTTTCCACGCTTATAATACCATAAAATAGAAATGGTGCCAATGAAAATCTGTCTCCAGTGTCATCCAGATTGACAAGTCTCCGTCTCTGAAAGAATTGTTGCGGCTGAATGTTTTAAACATTATTTCCACACCGTGAGCAGCTCAAACCAAACTCCTTTCGTTGCAGAGTCATGAATCTGAAAGCCTGGTCACCTAAAACGACAGCTATCTGCAGGGACGGATACAAAGAATGTGTGTTTGTGTTGTCTGGATGAATTGAGCCTGTAAGAATAAAATAGTGCTGGCTCGTCTCTTTGACGTTTCCATCCCTCTGCTGCCTCGTTGGTATTCTCACAGGGAAGCAGAGCAGCAGAAAGGACGAACCGCCTCGCTCTCTTTATCTCAGACACTCTCGCGCCGTGCCAACCCTGCAGCCTGGCAACAGCCAATCAAAGCTCAGCTCAGAGACCTGGTTTCTCTGCTTAGCGACGAGCCGAGGTGGAGAGCGAGGAGGAGGAGGAGGGGGAGGAGGAGAAGAGGAGGAAGGGGGGGAAGAGGAGGAAGAGTGGGAGGAAAAGGAGGAGGGGGAGGGTCGTCTATATGTTCAATGTTTAATCATGTTCTTCAGGTTCTACTGAACCAGAACCTTCATGTGAAGAACATACGAGATAATACAAGTAAGAATTACAGATATTCTGGGTTAATATTTTCTTTTTTACAGTCGCTGGTTCCAAGAACAACTATGTTAATATTGATTATTCTGCTGAATACTTTATCCATTAATATCTATAATATTACAGTGTACTGTTACAAAAGTCAAAGAAAGCCTTCCTTGAAAAAATATTTAACATATTTAAAAAATAATAAAAATACAGTAAAAGTGCAGATCTTTGTTTATTTTCCCATCACACATCTTTTTTGCTAGTCAAGAAAATCTCCAAAATAGGTATTGTTTTCAAACTTTATTAACTTTTTAAATTAAGGTTTTCAATTAATCATTTTTAAATGTTTCTCACTGTAAAGCTTTTTGTAACTGGGTTATAAAAGTGTCATTTGGCATAAATACTTTTAATTTGTATTATTCATTTATTATTACTTTGATTAAGTAAATGTTCTCACCATTAAAATGATTTGAAACTGTAAAAAGATGTTTTTCATAATTTGGTTTTGTATGTCAAAGGTCACATTGAGTTCAACCTGCTAAATAATTAATGAGCAAAACCGAGATAATTCATAATTCAAGAAGTCAGACCTCGCTCCTCCCCACCCACCAATTACTAGTTCACTAATTTAACTGTTTCAGTTGCTTCACCTCTTGACAGATCTGAAAAAGTTTAACTGTCCCAGATTAACAAGTGATAATTTGACCAGAGGAAGTAAACATCATATTTTGTGAATTTCAGCCGCTTGACTGAATCTGTGTCAGCTGATTAGCATCAACTACTTAATCAGGTGAAAGAAATCTGTTAATGCAGCTTTTACCAACATGTTTGAACCTGTTCTTCATGAAACGTCAATTATGTGTAAAGAGATTCAAACTTTTACAATATGTATCCACTACAACATTACTTGTACATCTATCCCTGACCTGTAGAGCCATACACTTTTAGTTGTATATGATAATATAAAAACTATGATGGCTCAGTGAAACCCTGAAAAATACAACTTAAAAACAAACCTTAACCAAATCATATTAAAACTCAACCTAAAACAGCTGCTAACCCTTGAAAGAAGTGATGAGCAGCAGTTTTTTAAAGCAGAAACACTCAGAGGTAAACAACCCAAATTCCTGCACTCATCAGCCAATTAGAATCTGAGCTGTTGAAGTGAAATATGGAGACAAACTGGTCAAACCAGAAACATGTTCAGCTGAATGAAAGAATGCCGGCCGTCCCTTTCAAACGCAGAGAGAGACAGACAGAGATTACAGCCACAACAACTCAGACTGAGGACACTAAATCTGGATTTTGAATTTTTGGTCTTGTTGTGTTTTCCACTGAAGAATCTGACAAAAACATGGAGACTGAAGCAGCTGTAAGTATCTGACTGAGATGCTTATAGTACTCGTTAATCCAGATTATCAGAAAAACTTGAAACGAGCCTGAGCATGTACTGAGAGGTGTAGAGAGTTCAGAGTAGGTGTAACTTTGATCCTGAGTGTATAAAACAAAATGTGTGACAGTTGCAATTATATAACAATGTTTAAAAACCTCAAAAATGTTACTTATTAAGCAGAGTACGTGTAAGTGTACTTAGTTACTTTCCACCTATATTGCTGAATTGTAGTAAGGTGGAAGTATAACAGCACAGAATTTGACAGGAAGTACCTGAAAATCCCGATCTATAACTCTCCAACTGAACTTTGTCCCACTGCCCAATGCTTGTTCTATTTAAATGCTTCCTCTGAGTCTGATATTCAGTTACGTGTTCAATCTTACCAGTCAAACGAATCCCCTTGTGCCCCTTAATGTGCCTTAATAATATTTATTAAACTGCTAGAGTTTTTTGGTGTAATGATCTCTGTTAATACATTTATTTTTGTTTTACATTGTTACATTACATGTTTTAACTAGCCTAAAAGAGTCACCAAATAGCTAGCATTTATGATTTAATGGAAGATCATTTCTAGACAAACCATTTCACAGTGAACAATCATTGCTTGTTACTAAATCTACTTCATTCCACATGTATCTGATAATACAGGGGCTCTCTGAACTGTCCAACAATACAAACAAAGAAAGGTGTCTTGTTGAGGAACCTTCAAAGGAAAATGACCAGAAACTGCCTGAAATACATATCCAAGAGGATAAGGCAACCAATGACTGTGACCCAGAAGATCAAACGGACGGAAACATGAGGACGACAGACCTTCTAAAGGCGAGTCAGAGGGTTAAAAGCTACATACAAGAGGACTTTAGCCAGTTAAAGGAAGAAGTGTTGAATGTGTTTAAGGAGAGAGACACAAGCCCATCAGGTCAGGCAGAAAATAAAGCTGCCACCAGCACGCTCAATCTCCTGAAAGAGGACCTCAGCCAGCTTAAAGAAGATGTGACCAGCATCTTCAGCTCGTCCAAACAAACAAAGTCTGTAGATCCTAAAACCAGCCAGTCAGCAGAGAAGACGATCAACCGCCTGAGCTTTTTTAACTTTAAAGAAGACTTGTCTAACGTCTTCAGAATCGCTCTTTCAAAGGAGAGAGACAACAGGGATGCCACAGCTAAGCCAGACTCATCCAACACCTTCAAGATGAAAGCTAAAAGGACAGATGAACCCTTTATACAGACTCTGTTTAGAAGAGACCAAAAGATTTCCCAAAATGCAGAAAACATTCAGGAAGTTAAAAAGACATTTTCAGAGACGAGTGATGAACAAATGGACACTGGTTTTGGGGGAAACCTCTCGGAGAAGAACAAAGAGACGGTCGATACCCAGGAAATCGACGACAACATGAAAGACAGAATGAAGGAAGAGGAGGACAGTGAAGTGGATATAACTGTCTCTGATGAGACAACGACAACACAACAAACTGAGGGGACAATTCCTACATCACAGGCAGGTAGGCTCCATCTAACACTGTTAACCTAACAATGTTCAACTTTAAACCTTTGAATCCCGATTATTAATAACTGCCTTTGTAAAAATCGGGTCAGGTCTTGGGTGAAGCAAATACATACAAATACAAAAATAGTCTGACGAAGCCAGTTCCGACACCTGAAAAATGAATGAATAAGACAAAGTTCGACTGCATTTCATGGTGCATTTCCATGACTTGCAGATGAAGAGTATAGTGGGAAGCCATTAACAGGACTGTGGATCACATAACCGCACAATGCAATGTAATCAGACATGACAACAACCTGTTAATAGCCAAAACGTGATGGTGGCACGTAATGTGTAAAATTACGTGCCACCATCACGGAAAAAATTTAATGTTACTATTACGCAACGAAACAATTTAGGAAAAATGTTATAGTTGGGCTTAAACTAAGTACGTTATCTTAGGTTTAGGAAACCAACCACCGAATTGTCCGATTACCGTTGTTCACTTTTCTTCGACAGGCTATACTATGACTGTTTTTTGACATTTTTCGACAAGCTATACTATGACTGTATTTGACATGCTATACTATGACCGTTTTTCACTTTTTTTCAACAGGCTATACTATGACCGTTTTTCACTTTTTTTGAAAGGCTATGCTGTGACTGCTTTCGACAGGCTATATTATGACTTTTTTTAACTTTTTTCGACAGGCTATACTATGACCGTTTTTCACTGCTTTCGACAGGCTATACTATGACTGTTTTGGACATGCTATTTGATGACTTTTTTTCACTTTTTTAGACAGGCTATACTATGATCGTTTTTCACTTTTTTCGAAAGGCTATACTATGACTGCTTTCGACAGGCTATATTATGACTTTGTTTTAACTTTTTTCGACAGGCTATACTATGACCGTTTTTCACTTTTTTTCAACAGGCTATACTATGACCGTTTTTCACTTTTTTCGAAAGGCTATACTATGACTGCTTTCGACAGGCTATACTATGACTTTTTTCGACATGCTATACGATGACAGTTTTTCACTTTTTTCGACATGCTATACTATGACCGTTTTTCACTTTTTTTGACAAGCTATACTATGACTTATTTCGACAGGCTATACTATGACTGTTTTCGACATAATATACTATGACTGTTTTTTGACTGCTTTCGACAGGCTATACTATGACTGTTTTTGAAATAATATACTGTGACTGTTTTTTGACTTTTTTCAACATGCTATACTATTACTGTTTTCAACAGGCTACACTATGACTGTTTTCGACATAATATACTATGACTGTTTTTTGACTTTTTTCGACATGCTATACTATGACCGTTTTTCAATTTTTTCGAGATGCTATACTATGACTGTTTTTCACTTTCTTCGACAGGCTATACTATTACTGTTTTCGACAGGCTACACTATGACTGTTTTCGACATACTACACTATGACTGTTTTTTCCACTTTTCGACATGCTATACTATGACCGTTTTTTTATTTTTTCGACATGCTATACTATGACCGTTTTTGACTTTTTTCGACAAGCTGAACTATGACTGTTTTCGACATAATATACTATGACTGTTTTTTGACTTTTTTCGACAGGCTATACTATGACCGTTTTTCACTTTTTTCGACAGGCTATTCTATGACTGCTTTCGACAGGCTATACTATGACTGTTTTCGACATAATATACTATGACTGTTTTTTGACTTTTTTCGACATGCTATACTATGACCGTTTTTAAAAAATTTTCAACATGCTATACTATGACCGTTTTTCACTTTTTTCGACAGGCGATATTATGACTGTTTTCGACATAATATACTATGACTTTTTTTGTACTTTTTTTGACATGCTATACTATGACCGTTTTTCACTTTTTACGATATGCTATACTATGACCGTTTTTCACTTTTTACGATATGCTATACTATGACCGTTTTTCACATTTTTCGACAGGCTATACTATGAGTGTTTTTGACAGGCTATACTATGACTTTTTTCGACATGCTATACTCTGACCGTTTTTCACTTTTTTCGACAGGCTATACTATGATCGTTTTTCACTTTCTTCGACAGGCTATACTATGACCGTTATTCACTTTTTTCGACAGGCTATACTATGACTGTTTTCTACATGATATATAATAAGACTTTTTATAGACATACTATGCCAATGGTTCTCAATTGCTGTCCGTGGCTAAGTGGAGAGCAGGGCTTCCTCTCAATCAGAGGGTCGAAGGTTCAATCCCGGCTCCTTCTATGCTAGTCTCAACCCCAAAATACTATTACTATGACTTTTTTTAGACTTACGAAACGATGACTGTTTTTTGACTTTTTTCGACATGCTATACTATGACCGTTTTTCACTTTTTTTGACATGCTATACTATGACCGTTTTTCACTTTCTTCGACAGGCTATACTATGACCGTTATTCACTTTTTTCGACAGGCTATACTATGACTGTTTTCTACATGATATATAATAAGACTTTTTATAGACATACTATGCCAATGGTTCTCAATTGCTGTCCGTGGCTAAGTGGAGAGCAGGGCTTCCTCTCAATCAGAGGGTCGAAGGTTCAATCCCGGCTCCTTCTATGCTAGTCTCAACCCCAAAATACTATTACTATGACTTTTTTTAGACATACTATACGATGACTGTTTTTTGACTTTTTTCGACATGCTATACTATGACCGTTTTTCACTTTTTTCGACATGCTATACTATGACCGTTTTTGACTTTTTTTCGACAAGCTATACTATTACTGCTTTCGACAGGCTATACTATGACTGTTTTTGACATAATATATTATGACTGTTTTTTGACTTTTTTCGACATGCTATACTATGACTGTTTTTTGATTTTTTTCGACAGGCTATACCATGACTGCTTTTGACAGGCTATACTATGACTGTTTTAGACATACTACACTATGACTGTTTTTTCCACTTTTCGACATGCTATACTATAACGGTTTTTTAATTTTTTCGACATGCTATACTATGACCGTTTTTCACTTTTTTCGACAGGCTATACTATGACTGCTTTCGACAGGCTATACTATGACTGTTTTCGACATAATATACTATGACTGTTTTTTGACTTTTTTCGACATGCTATACTGTTACTGTTTTCGACAGGCTATACTATGACCGTTTTTCACTTTTTTCGACAGGCTATACTATTACTGCTTTCGACAGGCTATACTATGACTGTTTTCGACATAATATACTATGACTGTTTTTTGACTTTTTTCGACATGCTATACTATGACCGTTTTTCACTTTTTTTGACAGGCTATACTATTACTGTTTTCGACATAATATACTATGACTGTTTTTTGACTTTTTTCGACATGCTATACTATGACCGTTTTTCACTTTTTTTGACAGGCTATACTATTACTGTTTTCGACATAATATACTATGACTGTTTTTTGACTTTTTTCGACTTGCTATACTATGACCGTTTTTGACTTTTTTCGACAAGCTATACTATGACTGCTTTTGACAGGCTATACTATGACTGTTTTCGACATAATATACTATGACTGTTTTTTGACTTTTTTCGACATGCTATACTATGACCGTTTTTTAAATTTTTTCAACATGCTATACTATGACCGTTTTTCACTTTTTTCGACAGGCTATACTATGACTGGTTTCTACATAATATATAATAAGACTTTTTATAGACATACTATGCCAACGGTTCTCAATTGCTGTCCGTGGCTAAGTGGAGAGCAGGGCTGCTGCTCAATCAGAGGGTTGAAGGTTCAATCCCTGGCTCCTTCTATGCTCGTCTCAACTCCAAAATACTATTACTACGACTTTTTTTAGATATACTATACTATGACTGTTTTTTGAGTTTTTTCGACAGGCTATACCATGACTGCTTTTGACAGGCTATACTATGACTGTTTTCGACATACTACACTATGACTGTTTTTTCCACTTTTCGACATGCTATACTATGACCGTTTTACACTTTTTTCGACAGGCTATACTATGACTGCTTTCGACAGGCTATACTATGACCGTTTTTCACTTTTTTTGACAGGCTATACTGTTACTGTTTTCGACAGGCTATACTATGACTGTTTTCGACATAATATACTATGACTGTTTTTTTACTTTTTTCGACATGCTATACTATGACCGTTTTTCACTTTTTTCGATAGGCGATATTATGACTGCTTTCGACAGGCTATACTATGACTGTTTTCGACATAATATACTATGACTTTCTTTTTACTTTTTTTGACATGCTATACTATGACCGTTTTTCACTTTTTTCGACATGCTATACTATGACCGTTTTTCACTTTTTTCGACAGGCTATACTATGACTGGTTTCTACATGATATATAATAAGACTTTTTATAGACATACTATGCCGATGGTTCTCAATTGCTGTCCGTGGCTAAGTGGAGAGCAGGGCTGCCTCTCAATCAGAGGGTTGAAGGTTCAATCCCTGGCTCCTTCTATGCTAGTCTCAATCCCAAAATACTATTACTATGACTTTTTTTAGACATACTATACTATAACTGTTTTTTACTTTTTTTGACAGGCTATACCATGACTGCTTTTGACAGGCTATACTATGACTGTTTTCGAAATAATATACTATGACTGTTTTTTGACTTTTTTTGACATGCTATACTATGACCGTTTTTCACTTTTTTCGACAAGCTATACTATGACTGCTTTCGACAGGCTATACTATGACTGTTTTCGACATAATATACTATTACTGTTTTTTGACTTTTTTCGACATGCTATACTATGACCGTTTTTCACTTTTTTTGACAGGCTATACTATTACTGTTTTTGACATAATATACTATGACTGTTTTTTGACTTTTTTCGACTTGCTATACTATGACCGTTTTTGACTTTTTTCGACAAGCTATACTATGACTGCTTTTGACAGGCTATACTATGACTGTTTTCGACATAATATACTATGACTGTTTTTTGACTTTTTTCGACATGCTATACTATGACCGTTTTTTAAATTTTTTCAACATGCTATACTATGACCGTTTTTCACTTTTTTCGACAGGCTATACTATGACTGGTTTCTACATAATATATAATAAGACTTTTTATAGACATACTATGCCAATGGTTCTCAATTGCTGTCCGTGGCTAAGTGGAGAGCAGGGCTGCCTCTCAATCAGAGGGTTGAAGGTTCAATCCCTGGCTCCTTCTATGCTAGTCTCAACCCCAAAATACTATTACTATGACTTTTTTTAGACATACTATACTATAACTGTTTTTTACTTTTTTTGACAGGCTATACCATGACTGCTTTTGACAGGCTATACTATGACTGTTTTCGACATACTACACTATGACTGTTTTTTCCACTTTTCGACATGCTATAGCATGACCGTTTTTTTATTTTTTCGACATGCTATACTATGACTGCTTTCGACAGGCTATACTATGACTGTTTTCGAAATAATATACTATGACTGTTTTTTGACTTTTTTTGACATGCTATACTATGACCGTTTTTCACTTTTTTCGACAAGCTATACTATGACTGCTTTCGACAGGCTATACTATGACTGTTTTCGACATAATATACTATGACTGTTTTTTGACTTTTTTTGACATGCTATACTATGACCGTTTTTCACTTTTTTCGACAGGCTATACTATTACTGTTTTCGACATAATATACTATTACTGTTTTTTGACTTTTTTCGACTTGCTATACTATGACCGTTTTTGACTTTTTTCGACAAGCTATACTATGACTGCTTTTGACAGGCTATACTATGACTGTTTTCCACAAAATATACTATAACTGTTTTTTGACTTTTTTCGAGATGCTATACTATGACCGTTTTTGACTTTTTTCGACAAGCTATACTATGACTGCTTTCGACAGGCTAAACTATGACTGTTTTCGACATAATATATTATGACTGTTTTTTTACTTTTTTCGACATGCTATACTATGACCGTTATTCACTTTTTTTGACAGGCTATACTATGACTGCTTTCGACAGGCTATACTATGACTGTTTTCGACATAATATACTATGACTGTTTTTTCCACTTTTCGACATGCAATACTATGACCGTTTTTTTATTTTTCCGACATGCTATACTATGACCGTTTTTGACTTTTTTCGACAAGCTATACTATGACTGTTTTTGACATAATATACTATGACTGTTTTTTTACTTTTTTCGACAGGCTATACTATGACCGTTTTTCACTTTTTTCGACAGGCTATACTATTACTGTTTTCGACAGGCTAAACTATGACTGTTTTCGACATAATATATTATGACTGTTTTTTGACTTTTTTCGACATGCTATACTATGACCGTTATTCACTTTTTTCGACAGGCTATACTATGACTGTTTTCTACATGATATATAATAAGACTTTTTATAGACATACTATGCCAACGGTTCTCAATTGCTGTCCGTGGCTAAGTGGAGAGCAGGGCTGCTGCTCAATCAGAGGGTTGAAGGTTCAATCCCTGGCTCCTTCTATGCTCGTCTCAACTCCAAAATACTATTACTACGACTTTTTTTAGATATACTATACTATGACTGTTTTTTGAGTTTTTTCGACAGGCTATACCATGACTGCTTTTGACAGGCTATACTATGACTGTTTTCGACATACTACACTATGACTGTTTTTTCCACTTTTCGACATGCTATACTATGACCGTTTTTTAATTTTTTCGACATGCTATACTATGACCGTTTTTCACTTTTTTCGACAGGCTATACTATGACTGCTTTCGACAGGCTATACTATGACTGTTTTCGACATAATATACTATGACTGTTTTTTGACTTTTTTCGACATGCTATACTATGACCGTTTTTGACTTTTTTCGACAAGCTATACTATGACTGCTTTTGACAGGCTATACTATGACTGTTTTCGACATAATATACTATGACTTTTTTTTTACTTTTTTTGACATGCTATACTATGACCGTTTTTCACTTTTTTCGACATGCTATACTATGACTGTTTTTCACTTTTTTCGACATGCTATACTATGACCGTTTTTCATTTTTTTCGACAGGCTATACTATGAGTGTTTTTGACAGGCTATACTATGACTTTTTTCGACATGCTATACTCTGACCGTTTTTCACTTTTTTCGACAGGCTATGCTATGACTGTTTTTCACTTGTGTTCAAACAGACTTGTGGCTACATCAGAAAATGTTGCCTCATTATTTGACATTGTGTAACATTAAACAACATATCAATTCTACAGCCGAGCAGAGAAGTGAGAGTGAAGAGGGGAGTGACAACAACTCTGTGGTGTCAGCAGAAGACGAGAGGATAAACAACGAAGAAGAACAAGAGGAAGAGCAAAAAGAAGAAGAAGATAAAGAAGAAGAAGAAGAAGAACAACAACAACTGAAGGCATCACAGACTCTTCTCTGGGAGCCTTTGTCCTCTGGGATCAATCTCTTTAGTCTGAGAAACCCAAACAAAGACGACATGATGTGAGTCAAACCTCAGGAAGTCAAAGCGAACACTTTGTTGTAAAATGCTCAGCGTATGATGTTGTGGTTATTTCTGCTCTTGTAGGGATCAGCCAGGAAGAGACTCGTGGTTGGTGAAAAACTGTAAGCTCACATAGATTTTATATCTTTCTGCAACTTTTTACATGACATTATGTTCCTGCAATTAAAATGTGATATTTAAAACGTTACCTTAAAAGACCAGTTGTAAAACGTAAAGTATAAGCACAACTAAAACAATTAGTCATCTTGAGATGATGTGAAGATCATTTGTTGATCTGAAGATAATTGGCCAAAATCTTAGCAGCCACAACTACCAACTATTCTGGTTACTTGCCAGTGATAAGACCTAATAAATCAATTCGTTTTTGATATATTTTGTCTATAAAATATCAACAATTTGAACAAATTTCCAACATAATTCTTTAAATTGTTTGTTCAATCTGAAGAGTTTCAAATTACAATACCAAACAAAGAAAAGCAGCAGGAACCAGATTATCAAAATGAATTGCTGAATCAACTAATCTTGTTCCTTATTTCGTCCATCAGTTGCCTGTTATTTGACCTTGGATCCCAAAACTGCCAACTCAGAGCTCCATCTGACCGACTGCAACAGGAGGGCGACTCGAGTATGGTCGGACCACCGGCCCTCGAAGCATCCGGACCGGTTTGAGCGCTGCCCTCAAGTCCTGTGCAGGGAGGGGCTGCTGGACTCGGTGTACTGGGAGGTGGAATGGAGCGGCGGTGCCGACATCGGCGTTACCTACAACAGCATCTCTAGAGACGGAGACACAGCGAGCTGTCTGCTGGGTCACGGCGAGCGGTCCTGGAGCCTGGAGTGTTCGGAGGGAAGCTATACACCGTGCCACCATAACAAGAGATTCAGGTCCTCCTCACCTCGACCCTTCACCCACAGAGTTGGGGTTTACCTGAACTGGGCTGCAGGCTCTCTGTCATTCTACTGCGTCTCTCAGAACACCATGGTCCACCTTCACACCTTCAACTCTACTTTCACTGAGCCTCTGTACCCGGGTTTCTGGGTCTGGGCTTATAATGGCTCGGTGTCGCTGACTCAGGTGGAGTTAGACTGGGAACGACTGCTTCAGTGAACCACTGAGAACAAGTAGAGACCACAGACTGTATATGTAAAGCGGACGTAGTCATTGTGACGTCCCCCATCGGTTTGTGGACTGCCGTTAGGAAGCCTTCGAGTTCGGCGATCTTGGTATAAGGTCATCGCCTTTTTTGCAACCAATGAACAGAAGTTACCATATTTGGAATGGAGGAGTGACGTAGTGACGCCAGATACGGCTCTGGTAGCGGCAGCAACCTGTCAATCACAGTAAGCCCGCCCTCAAGCATACCCTGCTTTATGGTCTATTTGACTCTAAATGGAGCATAATTTACTAAATGAACATCATGATGTATTTAAGAAGACTTGTAACTCAAGATTTAGACCATAAACTCATGTTTACAATGTTTACTGAGGTAATAAATCAAGAGAGAAGTAGAGTCCTTTTCTCATAGACTTCTATACAACCAGAGGAGTCGCCCCCTGATGGTTAGCAGAGAAAATACAAGTCTTAAGACACTTCCGCATCGGCTTCACTCGGCAGAATCAGAGGTTGCTGCCTGGTTGAGATGCAAGGGTGAGAGCAATGTCGGAGTTAAGGCTCTCTTAAGATAAATGTAAACGCAAAGAATGGTGTTCTGGAAAAATCGTAGGTCGCAGAGAATCCCAGAGTAGCGGATTCGAGCATCAAGAAAGCCGTTTGGTTGATCCTATCACCATCTGGATTACAATATGCTCAAAATCCATACATATAAATGTATAGTATGCGTGTTGGTGTTTCTGGATCAACCCCTGATCACTGGAGAAACACGTTCCAGCCTTAAGGTCACATCACGTCACATCAGAAAGTGCCACAGGAAAATTCAGATTAGACTCTTTCCATATCACACACTACATTACTTTATCGGTTCTAGCTGACCCAGACTAGTACAGTCCAACCAGTCCAGACAAATCAGATTCGGAGATTGTTTGCGGCCACCTTTAGCTGACGTAACACTTGAAGCACTTCTATAAGAGCACTTTAAGATCCAAACAAGTCAAAGACACCTGAAACTAAAAGACTGATCTCCCGACGGCCTTGCTTTAGCATCGGGTCACTTCTGAAAATGTTTTGAAGCCCAGAATAGAACATTTATGAACCCTTTACATTTTCTAGATTCACTGTATGCTGTTATGCGTCTGTTGATTTCTGTTTGTGTGCTCCATCTGTTTGTGTGTGTATTGTGTGTGTATTGTGTGTATGTCTTACCTGTAGCTGGGTCTCTTGACTCCCTCGGGCCTCCTGCAGCTCTTTCTCCAGCTGCTCCAGACGAGAGACACGCATCTGCAACACACACACACACACACACACACACACACACGGTTCAGACACGTCCAGATGTGCTGTGTTTCCACCAACCAGCTGTCAACCGTCAACAACTATTCAACTATGTAATTCAATCAAAACTAATTTAAATTCATTTAGATTTTCAATCTTTTATTAATACAAATAATTTGATGAAATAATCTGCTGTGGCTGAAGGTGCAAATCCCCGTCCAATCAGCAGCCTCGGCCTCACCTGTGTCCTCTGAACCATCTCGTCGCTGGTGCCGAAACGTTCCTCCATCACAGATCGAACCCGCTGGCCTTCAAACTCCAGCTGCTGCCTGATCATATCCATCTGCAGAGAAAACTACAGCGACAAATTTGTGATCAGATTTTTATTCTGACAAAATACGGCACAGTCGTTGACTTCTCGTTCAGAGCAACAGTCAGTCGAACACCATAAACTTAATCACCAACAAGTTTGTTGATTGATTCATTATTTAAGTAAATCATCAAATTAAACATCCATTCTCTAGTTCCAGTCTCCCCAGTGTTTTATTTCTCAGTAAACTGAATATTTGTATATATTTTGGACTGTTGGTAAAACAAAACACGACGTATGACGACGTCACGTTAGACTCTGAGAGACGGAGAGCTACATATTCTGACACAGATGAATCGATAATGTAAATACAGTTATCATTACTTGCAGCTGTTGTCCCAAAAAAAAAGAATTTCCCCACGAATCAATGAAGTTGTATCTCCCTAACTGGAAATAATAGTTTATTTGTTGATAATATTTAGTTTAATTTGTCTGTAAAGTAACTCAAGTTATCAGATAAATGTAAAAAGCACACCGTTTCCCTCTGATATAGTCGAATAGAAATATAATGTAACGGAAATACTCAAAGCTGTACAGTACTTGAGTAAATGAACTTGGTTACTTTCCATACGCTGCTGATGCTGAGTACAATAGTGTGTGCATGTGGGGGTTTGTGTGTGTGTGTGTGTGTGTGTGTGTGTGTGTGTGTGTGTTCTCACCGTGTCGATGCGAGGCAGTTGAGCCAGTCTCTGTGACAGCTCCTCCAGCTGGCTGAAGTACCAGCAGCGCTCCCTCTCCTCCCGGTCGATCTCCCCCAGCAGGAGGTTCCTACAGACGGTCACACAGATAGCACTGTTAGCGTCAGGAGTGCTAACGCTCAACGCGCCGGCTCGTGGGCCACGAAAACACACGTCACGCCAACAGAGAGGGATAAGAGGCCACTGCTCGGTGACATGTGGAGCTACAAAGATGATATGAGCTCCATCCACACGCAGGACGAAGTCGGAATGTTTTCTCTACATTCAAACACAACCTCCGTAAGGATGTGTGTGTGTGTGTTTTGTTTTTATTCTATATTTTCTTTTCATTATTAGTAATATGCTAAATATGTTATAACCATTTTACTTGTATATATATTTAAGTTCAATGATCATGTTTATAGTCAAGTCAAATTTGATTTTACATTTAAAGCAACATGAGGTGACCAAAAACATGTATATACGATCATTTAATTCAAATGGTCTTCTCCAGGGTATATACAATAAACTAATAAACAGACATTTATCAGTGGCAAAATAAAAATTAAGTACCTTCAAAAGCCAAAGAATAGAGGTAAAATATATTATAATTCATATTTAACCTTTTTCCGACAAAGTTATATATATATATATATTTGCATGTATTTTTCCCTTTTCTTTCTTTTAAATCTTCATGCACGGATGGAAATATTTTGGTATCTTACATACTATAATGATAATAAAATTGAGCATCTTTCAATGAAACAGATCTTTTTAAAAAAGATTCTAATTATTATGGTTTTTATTTGGTAGTGTAGAAAAGCTCAGTTCAGGATTCATTATGTGGAGAATATCTGCAGCGCCTTAGCAGACATCTCTGAAACAACTCTGAAAAAAAAGATGGTTTGACCAACATCGCCATGATCTCCAGGAGAACTACAAGAATCCTCTCACCTCTCCTTGTACAGCTCCTCCTGGTGGTGGTCGCTCATTCGTCCATCCGCCCCGCTGATCACAGCTGTTTTGGGCGGCGCTCCGTCCAGGAAGTGATGAGGCAGCAGGATGGAGGCCGCCTCCCCGCCGGACACTGCGCTCAGGCGGGACAAGGCTTGAAGCGGACTCCTGGCTCTGGAGGAGCAGGAGGAAGGAGGCAGAGCCAGACGGTCATCGAGCTCCGCCCCTCCGACACCTGCTAGCCCCGCCCCTTCCAGGCTGTCCGTCAGCAGCCTCAGGTTGTGAGGCTGGTGTTTGAGTTCGTAGTAGTTGGTGAGGTCCATGTGGAGCTCTATGAGGGGAAGAGGATCAATAATCAGTCAATCAATCATGCAAACAGAAATCCTTCAATTCTTTACTTTCCTTAGACTTTCCTCCTTCTTCCTCTTCTCCTTCATTAATTTCCTTTCCTTCTACCTTCATTCCTTTCATTTCCTTCCTTCCTTCTTACCTTTCCCTGCTTCTTTCCTCCCTCCCTTACACCTATCTCATATCCGACACAGAATTGGACCCAATCCTATAATCAAGTGTGCGGTTGATCTCAGCTGGAGTTAATTGGATTTTCAGTCCCGACAAACTAATTGACATGAATTAGTTGTTTAATTGGATTGAGTCATAACGAGGCAGAGTCAGCTGCTGCCAATCAGGTTAGCTGATTGAGTCAATTCATTTCTCTGTGAATGACGATTGGTCCCACCGGAGCCTCGTAAAAAAACAGAAGAGTCGTGCAGAATCATAATCACCTTCATCTATTGTTACTGAGCGGAGACGTTAAAGGAACGTTACAAGATTTTAGTGAAACTCTTTTGTTCTCAAGTGAGAAGATCAATATCACGAAACTGATACCGACCTGTCAGTTGGTGCAGCACGTCGCTCCTCCCGGACGAGGCCAGTGTTCCTGCCTCCTGCTCCAGTTTGCTCTGCAGCTGCTTCAACACCTCCTGCATCACAAAAGGAGGAACAACCTCAGATCAACAGCCAGGAAAGCTCCTGAGGACCAGCCGGAGGTTTGATTCAGATTCCGAAACAATGCTCATTTCTTTGAAACCTTATCGAATCCCTTGTGTGTGTGAAAAATTGCGGTAGTGGAGGGGTCTATGTGCCGTAGTAACACTGGGACCTGTTGAGGTTGTTGGGTGGCTCCTGGACAAGGTCTCCCAAGGCGAGGTGGTCCCAGGTAACAGACCAGACTAAAGGTGAGTTCAGGCAGAACGTGAAGCAAATCTTTTGCATGAAGTAAAAGGAAAGAGGTTTGATTGGTTTAATCTTTATAAACGTCGAGAAGAAAGAGGACAGAAACTAGAGAGAGAAGAGCTGCTTCGTTCAGTCAGACCTCCAACACACAGTCAGTGTGTATGTTGTAGCTACAGCTAATGTCTGTAGAGTCGGTTACACTGTCTTGTTGTAACAGACTGTGCAGACATTAACTGTCTGGCGAATAAACAGCGACTGCGAAACGGCTCCTGCTGTCAAGTTGGCAGAAACAATGAGGGAGACCAGAGTCCCTCCTGTGAGAAGGAGGGAACGAACAAAACAGTCTTTAAAAATAAAGTACTGTCAAACACACTCGGTTCATGACCCTAAAGCCAGAATCAAAATACTGAGGTATGAGTCCTCCAGCTCAACCACACCTGCCTACAACTACATACTACAAAACTAAAATATATTATTTAATTTAACTGTTTAACTAAACATAATTTAACCATGTCCATTTCAGAGAATTCTCCTCTCTGTCAAGAGTAAATACTAAATTCCTCTTTTGCATTTCAATTCAACTTCATTATTTTGCACAAGAACAGTCACATTTTAAGGTTTGCAACAATGAAGAATATCAGAATCGGTCTTTAAAAACCCACCATGTGGAATGTGTCTGTACTTGTGGAACGTAAAACTCCTCCTGAGGACATTAAAAGCTTCTATTTCCCAGAAACAATTCTGAGGACACGTCCGCTGTTGTCTTTCTGCACACCTAACACCTCTTTCAGTCCTGCAGTCTTTTCTCTGACCGTTGCGAGTTAAATCTCAAATGTAAAATGTCCTCTGGTTCTTTTTCGCTGTTATTGCAATGGCAATACAATCATCAAAACAGCAAAAAGAACGTAGTCAGAAAAAAAGAAAAATTATAGAGTCCATAAAAATCCCATAAAACAGGTCAAATCCAGGGGCAGCCGATATAATCTCACTTCATCCCAGAGATCAACAAAGTAATTCCTTCATGTCCGGACGAGGTCCTGATCTGAACTGTGCAGACGGACGTCGAAGATCAAAAATGTCACTGGTCCTCCTGCAGACTCACCTGCTGCAGGTGAATCGTGTGCAGCTGCAGTCAGTCAGAAGCTGTTTGTGTGTCGGACGTCCTGATTCTGATAAAACCAGCTGAGCTCAGTCCGATAATCCAGCTGCTGGCCGCATCTGGACACGTGAGTGTGTGTGTGTAGTCGCATCGATGTGTGCATGTGCATGTGTGTTTGTGTGTGTGCAGCTGATGGGATTTATGTTGCAGCAGGCTTTGGGTCTTAGCCGGATTTCACAGGTTTCTCTCTTTCTGGCCTGCTTTATATTTATTGATGATTTTCCCACAAATGTGGTTCATTTTAGATTCAGCCCAGAGTAGAGGAAGTGGAAGTGAGTTATTAAAATGTCTCTAAAATAAGTGAATGTTCAGATTTTCCCCAGTGAGTTAAACTTTGAAAAACAAAGAAACTAATTATCCGTTCATTTTTGTAAACATATTCCAGTACAGAGAGGACGTGTAAAGTTAAAATAAAACTTCTTTTCTGTCTTTTTTTTTTTGTTTGTCTGAAGTGATTTGTCAGTGGACAGAACATTTACTGGCAACAATTTTGAGTTTATTATTATATAGTTTTTATATAATAGTTTTTATTAATAAAAAAATACTAAAATGATCTGGTTCCAGCTTCTGAATCATTATTGTGTCCTCAGAGAGATAATGCATCATGGTCGGTTTAGTCTACGTAGTTTGTTTCATAAGTATTTTATGTTTGACAAGTTCATTATCACAGCGTACTGAAACAAATCCTGATGGATGATTGAAAAGAAGCAGAAATGTAAATCGTGAAAACTAAACCAGCGGTTTGGTCCTTTAACTCTGTGGTGGTGTTGGTGTGGTTGGTGTTGTTGGTGATGATGGTGATGGTGGTGTTGCTGTGGTTGGTGCGGTTTGTGATGGTGGTGTTGCTGTGGTTGGTGTTGTTGGTGATGGTATGGTTGGTGTTGCTGTGGTTGGTGTGGTTTGTGATGGTGGTGTTGCTGTGGTTGGTGTTGCTGTGGTTGGTGTTGTTGGTGATGGTATGGTTGGTGTTAGTGGTTGGTGTGGTTTGTGATGGTGGTGTTGCTGTGGTTGGTGTGGTTTGTGATGGTGGTGTTGCTGTGGTTGGTGTTGCTGTGGTTGGTGTTGTTGGTGATGGTATGGTTGGTGTTAGTGGTTGGTGTGGTTTGTGATGGTGGTGTTGCTGTGGTTGGTGTTGCTGTGGTTGGTGTTGTTGGTGATGGTATGGTTGGTGTTGTTGGTGATGGTGGTGTTAGTGGTTGGTGTGGTTTGTGATGGTGGTGTTGCTGTGGTTGGTGTGGTTTGTGATGGTGGTGTTGCTGTGGTTGGTGTTGCTGTGGTTGGTGTTGTTGGTGATGGTATGGTTGGTGTTGTTGGTGATGGTGGTGTTAGTGGTTGGTGTGGTTTGTGATGGTGGTGTTGCTGTGGTTGGTGTTGTTGGTGTTGTTGGTGATGGTGTTGCATCCAGACTGACCTTCATGCCGGTGGTCTCGGTCTCCAGTTTGGACAGGTGGTTGGAGTTGTCCTCCAGCTCCCTCCTCAGGTGGGAGTTCTCCTTGCGGAGCGCCTCCACCTGGTGGGCCAGCTGGTCGTAGGAAGCCACAGTGTTGGCCATCTTCACACTCTGCAGCGCCCCCTGCAGGAGCACAGAGGAGAAGCAGAGTTAGACTGAGGGATGAGAGACTGGTCGCAGGTTTTATGAAACTGCTTAGAATATTGATACACTTTTACGCAGGTTGGTGCTCCTTCGGTGAAATAAACACACGTCCACGCCATATCAGGAATCTATGACAGCGACGATGTCTCCAATGTGGTGCTAAAAACAGCTCACCAAAGACATTTTAACAAACTGTTACATCCAAATAAAACCCAACAAATACGTAACTCAACAAAAAAAGTAGGCTGTCTATTTTTTGTGACTACAAGGTTAGCTGTCGGGCTAAAAAAAAAAAAGTTGGAATAACAGATGTTTTCCTGTTCTACCCATTCTGCATGAATGCACCATAAAGACCCATTCAATCACACCAACTAGAGCCTTGCTCAAGAGCACGAAGCAAAAGTAACAAAGCACCACTAAACTCAGACAAACGAGGGGAGAGGCAGACGTACGCAGAGGTTTAAAGCCAGACTTGAACCAGGATTTGTTACAATTAGACGCTCAGCATCCTAAACCGCTTCAGGACGCCCACATGGAAGAGCTTTGATGTGGAGCTGCAGCAGGAAATGTTGAGTTTGCTTTGAAACACATATCAATTAAGCTATCAAGTACTTATTTATTTAGTTCATTGTTTAGTCCGTAAAATATTGATCACAAATTGGAGCCCAAAGTGCAGATTGTTCTTTCAAACATGCACTTGATGGCAGATAGATGAAGATGAATTGAACAAATTCCTCTCATATCTTTCTAGAAAATAAAGTTTTGCAGATATCAACAGCTCATTTAAATGATTTGTGCTGCATTTTTTTGTCAAAAAGGAGAAGAAACAGACACAAAAATACAGTTTGGTATGATATAGCATTTTCAATTATATATATTATACTATTATGCTACTTTTCTGTGTAACCAGATTACTTCAAAACTGAACTAAAGTATACTAAATGATGACAACATTTTGATTAGTATTGACGATGATTGTTATTTATATCCGCCAGGAGGATCATGCGATCGGTCGAGTGTGTGTGTGTGTGTATGTGTGTGTGTGTGTGCATTTGTGAGTAAGTGAGAGTGCACCTCTGCGTCTGTCCTTGCCTTTTCCTGCATTCTGCTGCAGCAAACTGCATGATATTTTGGGTGACCAGTTACAGCTGCATGCTCAAGGACCTCTCATGGTTGCGGTGACTCATGCCGTCTCAAAGTTCACTGTTAATGTTTTGGACGGTGCGTTTGGCTAACCGCTAACCGCTAACGGTAGCACCAGTACAAACGCTGCTGTACCTCGCCACCACTCAGTCGCTTTTAAGAGGGCAGACAGCTCGGTGAGTTTGATTTGTATGACGTGTCTTAAACGAGGACTTTGGGCCGATTGCTTGCACACATCTCCACTTGTTTTTGAGTTGAAATGAAGCGTGTTTTTTGACTCTATCTCTGTTTTGTTCATTCAAACAAACAATACAGTAGTGGTCGCCACACTTGGCAGAGATCTGCGCTCTACTGAGTTTCAGTTTAGTCAGTATAACACTCGGAATAAAAACACCACCACCAAACCCCATTCAGATTAAGTCTATTTTGGACTGTTAACGAACCTGTTTGTCTGTTTTATTCTACTCTTAAAAAATGAGTCTTTCTGCCTTCTCCTCTTCCTCCTCTTCCTCCTCCTCTGCAGCAGATGGCTCACAGGGAGTGTCTAATAATCTGTCACTTCAGTTTTTAGTTTGGCTCCATGTTTCTCAGTCTGTTAGGTAACATGTTATCCAAGTTTCTCCTGCGGCTGTTTTCCAGCCTCCACTCATCTGATCCTGAATCGGTCTGATAACAAACACTTTCCACTCGTTACTCTGCTTTTCATCTTTCTGTTTTCATCTTTCAGCAGATTGTTTCTGCAGAACTGCTAAAAGCAAACCTGAATCCGACTTTTCATCTTATTTATAATAAATTAGTTTATTTAACCTCTTTAGCATCAGAAGTTGTTTCAATGTGTTGTTTGCCGCTGTGTATTGTATTCTCCTGTGATGCATGTTTTAATTAGTACCCAATAATGTTACATAATAACATTGTTGGCAGTTGCACTCTCACACACACACACACACACACACACACACACACTCCTCTCTCTCTCTATATATATATATATATATATATATATATATATACAGTATATCGATATAACGAGGGCGCAATCTCAACATGACAAACATAAACTGACGACATATTTCATCTGTTTTCCTATATGGAAAGTGCGATGAATGTTCTTGTGGTTGAGTTGAAACTACAAAGTTCCTGGTTATTAATCAGGTGCATAATACATTTATCTCCAGATAATATTTATTCTTGCACACTGTGGATTTTGTCCTTTTCATTTACACATTATGAAGATATGCTTTAATCTAGTATGAACTGAGGGAATTATTGCAGCAAGCTAAACCTGTTTCAGTGTTCATCTGGATGCCTGACTTTAAACCAAAGCCACCATCTTTCCTGAACCTACTAGAATACCTTAGAAGACAGGGCTGCATATTGTCTTTGCTCATATTAATAATTTATTTTCGGTACTGCTGTGCATGCTTATATCCTATCTTAATAACAGGGTTAATGCTATATTATTATTATCTGTCCAGTGAATAAACAGTTTGCAGAAACATGCACCGTGCACAAAACAATCAATAAACCGATCGATAATTAAACCTCAGACTGAGTGTGTGTGACACAGTGAGGTCATTATTTTGGGGTCAGGGCTGCACATGCTCAGTGAGCTTTGTAAAGCAGCTCATGAGACTCAGTCAGACAGTGACCTTCACTGCAGAGACCAAGAGTCGGTGAGCTCAAACCGACGTGTGGAGAGGAAGTGACTCTGCTGCTTGTTTCTTTGTTTGTTTTTGTGTCAGTAAATCAAAACAACTTTCTGTTTCCGCTGTTATTCAGATGATTTTGAATCTCTGTTATCAGGTTGTTTTTTTTGTGCTCAGCACAGCAGATCTGGAGACAGCAGGCGGTCAGTGCACCAAATGTCACTGCTGCAGCATTCATTATGAGGAGCTGGCCCTCAGGGGATTGTGGGTAAGAGGAGGAGGGTGGAGGCACCTGATCCAGACTGTCATTTAATGTGGATTTAATGGACGTGTTCTCAGGTTGCAGGACAGACTGCAGAGGATGGTACGACAGGAATGATCTCATCTTATTCCCACTGTTCAAAACATTTTAGCAAAACAGAGCAGATGTCTAAAATGCGACAGAATATCAGACAAACCATATCCTTATTTTCATCACGATGCATCCATTTTGTTCTTATTATTGTTTATTTGATTAATTAAAAAATATTATCCCCTTAAGTTGTTTTCTACAATTACGTGTGTGTGTGTGTGTGTGTGTGTGTGTGTGTGTGTGTGTGTGTGTGTGTGTGTGTGTGTAAGAAGGTCCCCATCATAAAGACCTTTAGGTGGAGGGTGTGTGATGTCGGTGTTTCTCATCAAAATCCTGCTCTGACATATATTGATGTTCTGTGTCACCATGGTCCAGGCCCACATCCTCCCCACCATCACCATGGTGACACATTTACATCCAGTGATGTCTCTTTCTGCCTCTCTTGTCATCTTGTACACACACACACACACACGCACGCACGCACGCACGCACACACACAGAGCGCTCACTGCTGCAGTCGCTGGCAAAGCATGCTGGGTAAGAAAATGTGGGAGCTCCCGGGAGGATAACGAATCAGACGAAGACTTTAAACGAGCGTTAACGGGGCCCGTTAACGTGCTGCAGTTGCTAAGGCAACAGCCAATCTGATGAACGTGACCCCGATATGAGACGACAACGACGAGAAGAGATGAAACAGGAAGAGATCAGAGAGAAAGAAAGAAAGCATCAAACCATCTGCAGTGATATCTGCTTATTGCAGAAATGTCTAAGAATTGTCCATGTAGTAACAAGAAATGTTGATTTCATTTAGAAATCATGAGTTCATTTAGAATCTCCATCACTGTGAAATGTTATACGCTCAGTTTGTATCTGGGTCACAATACAAAAAGAAAGGATAAATAATCTTATCCATCAGCGTAAAAAGAAACACTGTCAGGGTAAAAAGAGTGACATGAAGAGCAAATCTGAATATTCTCATCAAAAAAACATCAGAGCACAAAAACTATTCAAACGGTTATTTGTCAGTAGAACTTCTAATACCAGTGTTTCCTTTTTCCTTTTCTCAGTTAAGGTCTTGTTTTCAATGCCAAATTTTACTTTTGATGGCAAATTTTGAAGCCACTATCCTGGCTCTGTAATCTAAACAGGATCTGTATCAAGATTGTACTTCATGCTCTGTTATTATCGGCCGATATATTGTTATTGGATATCCCTCCATCACACCTGACTGAAACATTACAACACTAATGCATACGTCCACTTCCATGGTTAATGATCATCAGTACAGTGAGTCAGCAGAATGCACAGATCAGTCTTCCTCAGCCGCCCAAAAGGCCTAATTATATATGCATGCATGCTGATGTCAATAAGTAATGTTATATAATATAATAAGCAATAATGTGTCTGTCGTTTCAGGCCTGATACGTCTTCCTCTTCTTCCTCCTGCTGAAGGTGATTCCTGTCGGTATTCCTGACCTCAGCTGTTAAAACAGACCTACTGACCAAGAAAGATGGGTCACACACTGTAGAGTCTGTTAATACGTTGTGTGATTTTAATTATCAGATTTTAAGATTTGTAACTCTCTTAACAATAAATCATAGAGTCTTAGAAATATATTGTGTATCTGAACAAAGGGAGCGTCGATCACTCCCACCCCCACATCCTCCCTAGCCTGCATCTCTCTCTCTCTCCCTGTGGGGAACGTCTGGTTACCGTGGTAACCGCATCCTCCAGGCACAGAAAGGAGGAGGAGAAAATGGCGTCGGCGTGTGGAGAGCGAATGCAGTCAAACATCTAGCTCTCTAAAAACAGAGCCTTCTTCTTGTCTCAGTTTCAGGGTTGTTAAAAGATCTTTGGTCTGTAACTGTAACACAGCCTCCATGTTTTTACACTTATAACCAGGATGAGAGTATAATTTAATTTGGTGCGTCAGACTGAGAGGAGACACTCCCTGAGACAATAACAGCATTTCCTCTAACTGTAGCTGCCCTACGGATGCTAAAAGCTAAGCTAACGAGTCAAGTCAATTTGAGTTATATGGCGCCAGACCACAACGAATCACTGTGATTGATGCTGAAAGCCAGAAGAGGACTTTAGTGTATCATCCACAACATGTCACACGTGGCTTCCTTTCTGCTGCAGCTCAAGCAGACACAAACGAATGTGAATGTTTCTACTAACTAAGTATTGTGTGTGTATCAAAGCCTGATGCCTCCTCTTCCTCTGTGCCATAGAGCTCCATTAAAAACGATGAGCCTCACTGCTGCACTGCGTGACATCTTCCTTCATCACCATTAACACACACACTAATCACTGTCCCGCTGCCTTAAATACTTTCTAGAGCACCAAATGTGGATCAATTCGGCGCTGAAAATAGTCCCCAACAAATGCACTATTTCTAAAAACTACTGTGACTGTTTCAGGAAATTACTGAATCCTTTTTAAAAAGGAAACTATGTATTTGTGCTTATAAAGATTTACGTCCAGCGAAGGACCCAACGGGCTCGAAGCTGAGAGCCAGACAGGAAGTCAGGTGGAAGATTTGACAGATGGACTGACATGCTGTTGGTTCGGGTCTTTTAATGGGATTTGTTGATAATAAGAGAAACCTGATCCTTTAATAAATGTGACAGAAAATGTTTTTTGCAAAATGATTCACTGTCATCTTATCCTCCAAAAACCTTAACTAACTTAAGTGGCAGAAATTGACAAAAAAAGAAAATTGTACTGTGCGTGTCCGATCACTGTGACGTCAAGACTTGTGGGCAAAAAGAGGAGGAGGAGGAGGAGGAGGAGGAGGAGGAGGAGGAGGAGATGGGTGGATGTTAGATGAAGCTTTTACCGCACATTCAATCGGCTTCATTCAGCACAACAACAAACGGTCATGTCATCACAGAGTGAGTCAGCACTCACACTTCCTGTCTGCAAACACAGGGCCATATTGTTGTTGTTGATGAAAAATGCTGCTGCTGTCTCTGTGGCTTCTGGAGGTCGACGGCCTGTTTCCGTCTTTATCGCGACAAATCTAAATTCACTTTATTCAACTTCACACAGCTCCAGACACTAGCGGCTTTACACTGCTATTAAAACATGTGCGGTAAAATTCCCCAACAGCTGGAAACACCTGGAAACAGACACACTGGGACGCACAAAACAAAGACAGGAGACAACATGGCCGCCTCCGACTGTTCAGACTGAATGTGAAGTCTTTCAATCAAACCAAACTTTCAAACTGTCTGAACACCTCTGTCTACACGAACCAAGAATGAGATTCAAATTCAGCAGATTTAACCAACAAGAAGAAGGTCAAAGGTCAGATGTGACGCATCACTGCGACAACAGACTTCCATGTGTGACTGAAGTCTGAAGCCGCTCACTTTTTTTCATAAAACTCGCCGTTACATAAGTTGACCTCATCGCTGACTCTTCCGGCTCAGTGACAAAAAAACTTCCTGTGACTCGAGGCTCGCCGAGTCACAGCCAGAGAACCCTGGACCGTCACGACTCGAAAACACGGCATCTGAACATCTGATCCGAACTGACTGTCTGATACACACAGGTTAGAGGTCAGAGGTCAGAGGTCAAACCCTCTCTGACTGTTTCTGATAGAAATCAGCACGTCTGTTTGAATGTAACAGGGAAGTTTCTGATTCAATCGATGTGCACCACTGCTCAGACACGAAAGAGAAAACTACAATGCAACATACTAACATCAACGCTGTAGGATCTTATGATATTAAAGGAAACCATTAAAGGACACAAACTCTTTCTAAATCTAAATGACTTCAGTAACTTAAAACACCGTCTACATCAATGGAGCCGAGTAGGAGCAAGCGAACAGTTTGAAGTTCCTGGGAATAAGCGTCACAAACAGCCTGACATGGTCATCACACAGCTCCATCCTGGTGAAGCATCGGTGGTATTGGTGACAAGAGGTGCCTGCGAAGACCCCAAAGGTTACTGAAAGACATTACCCACCACAGCCACAGCCCGTTCACCCCGCTGCCGTCTGCCAAGAGATACAGAAGAAGTATGAGCTGCCGTTCAACAAGACCTCAGAGCAGCTTCTTTCCTCAGGATGTGAGACTCCTTAACTCATCATCTGCCATAAAAAATACTTTAGCTATTCTTGTTTTTTCTCATGCAGCATAAATGGACTACAACTTCATTTTTTTCAACAATGACAATAAATCAATGACGGCCCTTGAACGTTTGCTCTCTGCAGCTTTATTTAGGAGGAAACTAAAATCAATAAATAACACATATAAAAATCAGATTGGACTTTTGGCTTTAGTGGATTCTCAGTATTTTGAAAAAAATGAACCAGTTTACGGTTCAGTCAACTATTAGATTGAAGCCATATTGACGAAAACAACCTGAAGTCCAAGTTTTAAAATTTGATCACAGACTGCATCTCAGAGACACAACATACCTCTCTGCTGATCAGCCTCCATTTTGTATTGTTCGGACTAATTTCCTTTCTTCCAGCCAGAAGCTGCTTTCACTTCATTGGATAAATTTGAGAGTTGTTGCAGATAAATAATCCATCAGGCTTGATTGTTTGCTCACATACAAACATTCTCATCATGCGGAGATGCAGCTGAGAGAAATCACTTCCTGTTGGTGTGTTCAAGGACACTCAAACATCTGATGACTGAACGACATTAGACGGATGATTATCAGGAAATCAAAACAAGTAAATTTGGCCGTTTTTTGGTGTAAAATATGTTTCTGTATTACAGCCGCCTCTCAGATGTCAGAGTTTCAATGAACACATCAAAAGGGAAGTACATGTACTGCAGATGTTTGAATGTTTATTTAGGAAGTGGGACCCTGATACGCCATAAAGACTGTGGCCACTGTTTGATAGATTTACAATATTTAAAAAACTGAAACTTTCGCTATCACATTCAAAATTACATTAATAAAACAACCAATTTAGTGCTTTCGGAGGGAATTTGTTCCATCAGGATTTAAGTTTCCAAAGTTCAAAAGGTAGAATATAGATATTTTATAGATTTATACAGACACTTTTGGATTACTGGAGGCTAAATTTGATGTACCAAGTTAAGCTTTGACTAGAGTAGCATTGAATAACTGCGTGGACATTGATGGATTATCTCTCTGCAAAGTCTCTGCAGGTTAATTAACGTGTGTTTTGGGCGATGTGGAGGTTTTTACAAGCTGTTACTTTATGTAACTTTGAATGTTGATGGCAATCGGGTCACCATATCACATGCATTCAACTAATAGTTTACAATGCAGGCCTCAATTCCAGCATTTCCGTTGTGGTGACCTTGTAGTAGCACCATTTGTCGCCCTTATTAAGACTTATTAAGCCTTATTAAGCACTTATTAAGAACTCAGTGTTTGTCAAAAATCCAGATTGCAGCCCTGAAACCAACAGCTGAAATCTCCACTCTGGTTTCTCTCTTTTCATTTTGTAAACTGTGAATCTGATTAAACTGAAGCTTCTCTTTTGACTTCCAGGTTGAAACTCTGGATTTCATGTGACATTTTCTCTCAGTTTTATAATGATGTCCATCAGTAAATAAGAGATCTTAGACAGAAGAGGAGCCACACCCTCCATCCAACATCCGTCATCCTCCGTCAGACTCAGTATCAACAACAATGATCAGAAAAATCATCTAAATCTCCAGATAAACCTCCTCAGAACTAAATGTTACCCTCTCATTATAAATAGCATGTACAACTTTATTTTAAAACGTCCATATGTGGCTTAAAGCCTTCCAGCAGATATATATATATATATATATATATATATATATATATATATATATATATATATATATATATATATATATATGGAAGACTTAAAATGCATATATTTTGTGAATACACCAGATTCCGGCACATTTACAGCCAGACTGTTGTCAAGCTTTTTAACAACACCAGTACATTCCAAAACCTCAACCTGCGTAGTTTCACATTGATTTATGATGCTGACCATGTGACCTCAACGTCACCTTTCCTTCATGTCCACTCTGTCTCCTCTCTAGTGGAGGTAAACATTAGACAAACTAAATAACATTCGACTATAATCTAAGGATTCAAAGTTTGTGCTTTTCATAGAGCGTCATATCAATTAGCATTATAGCATTACTGTGATTATTATCAAAGATTCTCATGCATTGTGTATGAACCACACTCAGCAAAACCCTTCACGCCACCTTGTTTAACATCGTACTAGTGTTTGATAAGCTATATAGCTTCATTTTTCTTGTTTTTATCTTTACATTTATCTCTTGGATAAATATTAACAGGATTCCCCCATTTCTTTTCATCACTTCATAAAACAGATTTAAAAAAGCCAAATAGATTAATGTGAATCCAACAAACCAAACATAGAAAAGATTTGAAAGCAAACATCCTCAGCAGAGTCCCTTTATTATTTTTATTTCCACCTTTTACTGGATTTACTTTTCATACCAGATCCATAAATCAACAATAAATAGGCCAACAGACAGAACTACTCATAATAATATGAACCGAATAAAGCGATCCCTCCGTAAAAACAAACGTTAAAAACACTTAAACATGAACAAGAGAGACTATAAAGGCACACTGAGACAAACGGAATACATGAGCAGCCTATTAAACAGCCCTGAAGCCTCCCTGCACGAAGCAGCACAGGCCGTCATAATAAACCAGTGAAACCAGCACAGACTGGGACAGACCGCAGGAGACGCGCAAGGCCTCAAATCATCAACCAGCCGGAAACAAAATAAACCACCTGAAATCAAATCCAACACATATTCACATGTTTGATTCAACATGGACGAGCTCGACACGTTCACGTGGGAAAAATCGAGTTTGCACGCAGATGCAAATAATTTGATGTATTTCTAACAGAGACAAATCCATCGTTTTATTTACAAAATAATATTGTGAACTATGTTTCTTCTTCTGTTTTTCTGTTTTAACGTTTGACCTCTGAAATGTGTGTTTTTTTGTTTTTTGTTTTCTGTTCTGACGACATCTATGATTCATCAGCTCCTCCATCCTCCATCCCTGTGCCCGCATGAGGGAGGAGAAAGAAAATAGGACGCATCCCGCAACAAAAAAAGCATACGCATAATGAGGAATTAGCCTAAATGAAAAGATGATCATACGCAGCTTTATAAACCGAGTTTAATCCATAAACATATCATTAAAACCTTTAAAAATCGGATTTAAAAGATGCAGGTTTTGTAATCCGGACCCACCAGCCTCCTCCCGTCTGATCGGCGCTGATCGACGAGCCTCGTATTGTCTTTAATTCGCAGCTTTTTTAGCTGCACAGCCGGGAAGAACCGGACCGAGTCGGGCCAAACGGAGGCCAGGCGGGTCGGTACAGACGGTTTATCCCGGGTTAAAAATATATATATACATGCAATACGAGATCAATGTGAGTTAAAGGCAGAAATATAAGGAGCGGTCTGCTCTTACCTCATGACTCCGAGCTGAGCTGAAGATCACTGAGAGAGAGAGAGAGAGAGAGAGAGAGAGAGAGAGAGAGAGAGAGAGAGGGAGAGGAGGGGAGAGATGGAGGGAGAGGAGGGGGGGATGCTGTTAACGCAGTGTAAGTGTAGGTCTCTGCTATTTCATCTCTTTATGAAACATATATTCATTTCAATCAAAAACACTCAATACTATGAACCTTTTGTAATTCAAGGCCCATTTCTGATTATTAAAAACAAAGGAACACCAAATAATAAATAAGCCACTGTCATCTGTAATGACCAAAATAAATATTCTGCTCATACCCTCTCCCATCATCGCCTGTCTTTAGGGAATCATTTAACCCAAGAACCCAAAGCAATGTTTCTTTAGAGGGAAATTATAGGGGATATAAAACAGACGAAACGGACCACATGGAACACATTTCTGAAAATATTTTCTAAATACCACGCCCTAGAGCCAAAGATCTGAAATGTTACATAAATGTCACAATGGGCGTTTACGTATAAATGTATTCTTCATTTGAAAATGAATCAACATGGCCTTTTGTTTGCTTGGTAACAAAGATATGCCATTTTAGTTGCATTTCCACAACACATATCCAAATTATAACTTTTATGGTTAGATTTAAAAAACAAATCTGATTCCTCCTCCTTGGGTGATCTCCTGAACACTGTATGGTTCATTCTAATCCATACTGCAAAAAAAATAATGAAATTACTTTGAAATAGGACCAAAATAAATATAAAACTAGTTTGTGTGTTTTATTTACTGATATGTACATTTTTCATAATTCTTTCATAATTCATTTGACTAATTATTTAATCAATTTTACTTTTTTTGTTTATATTTGTTTAAACAGAACATATTTTAATCAAAAAGAATTGAATCAACTAAATAAATTGAGGAGCTCATTACTATTTTTCTAGACTAAAAACTAAAACTAAAACTTAAACCTAAAACTAAAAGCTATATTTTCATAGACATTTTTATATCTAATCCAACCATTTGGCAGTACTTCCACTGCCCACTAGATGTTGTGGACAGGGAGGGGCTTGAGCTGTTCCCAGTTCACCCTCACTCCAGTTTTGGATTAACCAGGTCTGTCTGGAAGTCTACTTCCTCCATCTGATCCAACTCCCCACCAGGTGGTGATCAGTTGACTAGCTCTTGTTCCTCTCTTTACCCTTGAGTGTCCCGGACATACAGACATAAAGATCTGACGATACGACCACAAAGTCCCTCATCGATCGAGGTGTCCAAATTCATCTGATACCACCAAGTACTAATGACTCAGCCTGTGCTGAAACATCGTGTTTGTTATGGCCAATTCATGGAAAGAAGTCACAAAACAAAGCACCACTCAGGTTCAGATCAGGCAGGCCCGTTCCCTTCCAATCACCCTCCAGGTTTCTCCGTCGTTGCAGAGTTGAAGTCCCGCAGCAGAACTATAAAGACGGGCTCTAGCTTTTTGCAGGAAGGCCGAATTTGGATCTCTGGTTTGTCTAACCACTGAGGTACAGTATTGCCCAAAGCTGGTTGTTCAACCAGAATTACAATTGTGAGTATATACTGTATATATACATAGACGTGTGTGTGTTTCATTTGTTTTCTTTTGCAGTACTCCAACTGTCCACTAGAGGTAGCCACAGGTCTTGGGATCAGCTTCATGATTTTGTTTTTAATTTCTCTTCACAGTGAGACTGACAGAAACATCCACAGTTTCTCCTGATGCAACATGTGACAACAATGAATCAGTTGTTGGTCACTCACTGCTGTCAGCCCTGAACTTTAAACAGTAAAATGCAACATACACATTAATGTAGCATTATTAATCTAGACACTTCATGTAGTAAAACACTGACAGGAAAGATTTTAA
The DNA here is from genome assembly GCF_023349555.1 of Cebidichthys violaceus. Classification (NCBI taxonomy): domain Eukaryota; kingdom Metazoa; phylum Chordata; class Actinopteri; order Perciformes; family Stichaeidae; genus Cebidichthys; species Cebidichthys violaceus. Next base: position 14,305,211 of record NW_027176296.1, read on the forward strand.
TGCACAGTGAATCGTTTTACTTAGGTTGAGTACCTTTTTGCCGGTAATACTTACATATTTTTTAAGGCAGGACTTTAACTTAGTGCAGTATTTGCCATGATATCAGGCAGATTTGGCAACTTGCTACTCTCCGTTTCCATCTTCAGGCAGTCATCCTTGGTGGAGTGGGTGGATTAAAAAAGTCTGGACCTGCACACTAGTATTGCAGCGTATTAGTATTTTTACTTCAGTAAAGTACTTCTTCCAAAACAGCTTGTCCTGCTTGTTTAGTGTCTTTCTGTCACTGTCATAGATGTCTAGAATGAAAATATTAAATATTCTATCTCACTATTTTATTTCTTTTTTCAAAACTCAGTTTCTGTAAAACAAAATTGTAATAATAAATTATCTGCAGTTCTGTCTCTGATACAATCTGAAATGATCTGAAATACTGTATGATAAGTGACAATCATATTTTAATTAACTGCTATTTCAAAAACCAAGATCTTTAATTCTCGTCATTCAAATATACTTCATCATTACAGTGTATCTGTTTCTAGTGTAATGTTATTCATGTTTCATAATGTTTTTTTACTCCATTCTACTTTTTCTGTTGATGACGCATGAGTGACGCTGATGGAGGTGGAGGGAAAATGTATTTATACTTTGGAGGACGATGATGATGATGATGAGATGTCAAGGTGCGAGCTGAAAATAAGACTTCCGCTTCGCAGTTACAGCCTTCAAAATAAAAGTAAAAACTATTTTATTTCATATTATATGTAGTTAATTTATTGTAATCTGTATTTTACCAGAATGGTTGTCTGACATCAGAATATTACATGACATAACATTTTAAAACTATAACAAGTCTTCTATATGGCTGGATTTTTATGTGTTATCTTACTTTAAGGGATTTGAATGCCTGCTTGTTCCAACTGTTTGGATTTCATGCAGGAAATTAATGGTTTTGACAATGTTTGACACATGTAGGTTGAGCGATATCGTGCTTTTGTCTACTCCATCTGGCCTCAACGACTACCGACCAGTTGCCCTCACATCTGATGTGATGAAGCTGCTGTGGGAGTGGACGACGCCATCATCTACCTGCTGCAACGAGGAACCGGTGGCTTTGTGAGAATCACTTTCTTTGATTTCTCCAGTGCACTCAACACCATCATACCACTGCTGCTGAGTGAGAAGCTGCAGGTGGTGTGGGTAGACACGTCCACCGTCTCCTGGATCACTGACTACCTCACAGGCAGACCACAGTTTGTCCGTCTGGGCCGTGTGCTGTCTGGAGCTCCACAGGGAACTGTTCTGTCTCCCTTCCTGTTCACCTTATACACCTCTGACTTCCAGTACAACTCGGGGTCATGCCATCTGCAGAAGTTCTCTGATGACTCTGCAGTGGTCGGGTGTATAAGGGACGGACGGGAGGAGGAGTACAGGGCAGTGGTGGATGACTTTGTGGAGTGGGCCGGTAGAAATCACCTGCTTCTGAACGTGGCCAAGACCAGAGAGATGGTGGTCGACTTCAGGAGGAAGACGACGTCTCCACAACCGCTGAGAGTTCTGGGAGAGGACGTGGACATGGTGAAGGAGTACAAGTACCTGGGTGTCTCCATTGACAACAGACTGAACTGGAAGACCAACATCAACGCTGTACAAGAAGGGGATGAGTCGACTCTTTTTCTTGAGGAAACTTCGATCCTTCGACGTGTGCAGCAAGATGTTGGAGATGTTCTACCAGTCTGTTGTGGACAGTGCACTGTACTTCGCCGTAGTCTGCTGGGGGAGCAGCATTGGAGCCGGAGACACCAACAGACTTTAACAAACTGGTTAAGAAGGCTGGCTCCATCATCGGCTGCAAACTAGAAAAGGTGGTGGAGACATTGAAGAAACTATTATCCGTATTGGATAACCCGGATCACCCTCTCCACCACCTACTGCAGGGACAGCGGAGCACTTTCTCCAACAGACTCATCCAGCTCTGCTGTCACAAGGACAGATACAGGAGAACATTCCTGCCCTCTGCTATAAGACTTTATAATAAATCACCTCTGGTCAAATCATCCACAAGACTATAACACTGCTGCACTGTTGTTTGTTGCTGTGGTTAATCTTTGCACTACTTTATATTTTTGCTCAGTTAATATTGCCATACTATTTAATTGTATATACTGTACATTTTTTATATTTAATATTTTTACTCTGTTATTTTTTGTGTATATATTGTGCATTTCTATCCTTTATACTTAATATTTAAATTTTTTACTCTGTTACTTTAATTGCTTTAGTATATTATTTGCTGCTGTAACAAACAAATGTCCTCTTGCGGGATGAATAACGTATCCATCTATTGTTCTCGCTATCTATCTTTTATTGTGAAAATCAAAAGAAAAAACCCGAGCGAAAGTCTTGTTTCCTGTTTTTTCGCCGGCGGAGCGGAGGGAGGAGGAGGTGATGCTGGTGGTGGGAGGAGGAAGAGGAGGGCTGATGTGTTCTGATCAGCAGCAGCTCTGATGATGATGATGATGATGATGATGCTGATGCTGTGAGTCAGAGAGCGGAGGGTTCAGCATGCTCACAGCCGCTCCAGAGTAGACAGACCCCGCACACAGAGAGACCGAGGACCCCGCCTGAGGAGACACGGTGAGTCCGCAGACATCACAGCCGACACTCACACACCGACAGAGGGGAGCAGGACAGACAGCAGTCATCACTGTGTACGTATCTGTATATGTGTGTGTGTGTGTGTGTGTGTGTGTGTGTGTGTGTGCACGTTCATCCAAACTACTGGGGGCGCGTGCCCAGCTGTGCGCGTGCCCGTCCTTACTTTGAATGGGAGTCAGACTGATTACCATGATGTGAGGAGATAATGATGCCCTGCTGCTGATTGAAACTGAGAACAAAGCAGCAGGTCAGCTGTGTGTGTGTGTGTGTGTGTGTGTGTTTTGTAGCATATAAGTATGTTGTGTTTTGTGAAGACAGAGAGCACGAAAGTCTGTTACTGCCGTCAAATATCATCACCGATGTAGATATAGGAATACTTTAATGATAAAGATAAATATGATACAGTCTAAATACTCCTCAGAGTAGTATAAGCAGTGATGGAATCAGTAGTCAGATACTTAACTGATGCAAAAGTAGGCAATGAAATAATACTGCATTAATAGGTTACAGAAGTAGCCTGGTAACATGAAGCCTATTGAAGTATAAAAAAACCTGAAAAAATCCATCCTGCAGCAAAATGGCCATTTATATCATGTTATTGGATAATTGTTCCGGATGCATTAAGTAATATACTTATATTATAGTATACTGCAGCTACATACAAATATTATAGTAACGTGATGAAATAAGATATTGTGGCGCAACAGTCTCTGCTCAGTCTTTGAGTTTAAAAGAAGAAGTTTTACTTGTGATTAAACTAATTACCGGTATTATCATTACTATTGTTAGTTCTACTAGCTACAATGTATAACTGGTACTATGACTTCCACTGGTACACTGGCACTGCTGATACGAGTACAGACTCAGAAACACATAAAATTATAATTATATAATTATATCTAGTATTATATTTATAATACAATGTGTAGGAAATGGACAGGAGAATATTAAACCTGGAAATGTTCAGTAGAAACTGTGAGTGAGATGAATGTGAGGAGTCAAACTGAAGGTGTGAAACTGCAACATACACCCTCACACACACACCTACACTTACACACTTACACACACACACACACACACACACACACAACACAGGTCTACAGGGATTCAGTTTTATCAGTGCAGGAGACAAAACACTGTGTGTGGTTGTGTGTGTGTGTGTGTGTGTGTGTGTGTGTGTGTGTGTGTGTGTGTGTGTGTGTGTGTGTGTGTGTGTGTGCGTGTGTGTGTGTGCGTGTGTGTGTGTGATATCTATTCTCGTTCTGCTTCTCCTGTCAGTCTGATGTCGTAAAGTTTACACCTTCTTATTTTAGAGAGTAGGAAAAATGACACCACTTGTGCTGATTGCTTCCTGCTGTTGATTAGCTAGCATAGCATTCTAGAATATTAGCATGCTGGTGGCAGCACATTAGCCTGCTGTCTTTACTCAGACACTATTGGCTATTGTCATACACTCACGTTATTACCTCCCACATTTGTATGAAATGTGACATGTGAGAACAACTGATTTGATTTAGTCATTGATTTTCCGGTAGCACCACCATCATGTATTTTGTGCACGGTGGTACACTATGTACTGATTCCAGTTTGCACACTGATATGTTTTTTTCTTCCTACTATGGCGAAGGCTTGACCCGACCTACTCTCCCTCTGATTGGCTTACCTTGATATTCTTCCCCTAACCCAAACCAATCTCCCTCCTCATGCCTAAACCTCATCAATCCAACCAACTCTTCAAACTAAATGAGGACAGAACAGAGGTCCTCGTTGGTTCATCACACTGTCTCAGCTCGTTACACCTGTGGACATAAAAAAATTAAGCAGGGGAAGTGAACTACCACTCCCAGTATGCATTTCACCGACGAACAAACACCCAATGACAGAGCCTAAGCTAAAGATGATTCAATTTTAAATTCTGGGTCAACTGTGACTTGTTTCTTACTGAAGGAGTCTTATGGGTATTGTAGTATTAAGATACGTCCGCCAAACAAAAGTGGAACGAAGGTGACGCTGAGGAGATTGTTTAAAGAAAGAAATTAAATGAGAATATAGTACAGGGGGAGGAAAAGAAAATCACCTCACAACTCAACTATCATTTTACTTCCTCCTTGCATTTCGTGTGGGAGTTATTGTGTCCTCTTGAACTGGGACTCAGACTAGGAACATTAAGGATGTCTGTCAGTTTGTCATCCGTCCATCAGCTCAGATGGTGTCTAGTGAACATTACAGCCTGATAGAGTCGTTACTGTGGCTGCAGTTGAGCTGTGTCAGCAGAGTTATTTTTACTGCCTTCCCTTTTTTTAATGGTGTTTCTTTCCTAATCAAGTATGAGGCAGACTGATATCAACAAAGTCCTAACATAAATGAATAATAATCTCACTGTGTATATTATATTTTACAGTTTTGTTCCGTGAGTGATGAAAGCAGATTTATTCCTGTAGCTCTGATGCCTCTGGTTCAGTCAGTGGTGTTTTCCCTGCCGTCCGCCTCCGCACAGGAAGTGACGTCAGATGATGTGGGCAGGCGGGTAACCACGGCAACGGCCCTGCCGATGATGACACGTTTGCACTTCTCTGCGAGTGTATAAATCTCCGCTGTCTGTCTCTCGCTCCTCTCCTCCGAGCAGCGTCGCCACGGCAACCAGACAACTCACACACGCACACACACGCACATTCAGATGCTCCCATGGTTACATCCAGAAACACAATGGATGCTATCAGGAGGCAGGTGCGTGTGCGTGTGCGTGATTGATTAACGAGCTGCTGATTAGTCACTGGTCTAAATTCGTGGTGGAGATAATGAGTGCTGATGTCAGTGTTCTGACTGAGACGTTCAGCTCTGAACAGCAGCAGCTGATCTGAATTCAAACACGAGAAACACAATTTTTTTTTACATGCAGTCTGGTGTTTGTGTCAGTTAGAAGAAAGCCTGATGAGTTATCCAGGAGTCAAAAAGGCAGCTGGACTCTCGATATATTTGACCTCTCTTCAAAAGGGCTTCTTTAGTTCTGGTTAACAGGCGCAGGGAGTTGGGGGGGGGGGGTCCAGCTATTTGTCCACACTTCAAGACCCGGGGTCTATAAACCGCTCGGCTGGTCAGGACAGTATTTCAACCGATACCAAAATGTGTCAAAGCATCCCAGAAGCTTTTGAGATTGACTGAAATGTAGATGCAGTCTAGCCATGTTGTTGATTTACAAACTGGACTGAGGTTTACTGAGACTTTAGTTCTGTAATGTTTCTTAAGTCTGACCGATGCAGAGATCCTGACCCTGAGTGTTGTCTTTAATAGATCTGAGTGTTATTTGCACTGGTAATTAATGCGAAAAGTGTGAATTTGCTAAGTTATACATAGACGCATACAGGAACAGGTCTACAGAACCCTTATGCTGTTTGAAAGGTAGACCGTCAGCTTGGCTCATACAGCGAGAAGCAGTGGGTGGAAAGAACCGGATGGTGTTACGGTATCTCCTGTTCTACAGACGTTATTACAGTCTGGATCTGTGAGCTGTGGGAGGCTGTCCTGTGTGAGTGGGAGTAGATAAAGAAGTAGATCAGAGATGTATTACAGGGAAATCACGCTTTTTTTTTTCACCAGAAAAGTTGTAAAGCCCAGTCGCAAGTGTTTTTTTTTTGTTTGTTTTTTTGACGGGGGCCTGGCATCGTAATAAATCGTGTTGAAACCCCTTCAGTAGTCTTTCCTCCTCCTTTTTATCAGCTCTCTTCTTCAACAAGATGCAAAGCTCTAATCGATGCTCGTTAATCATTCTGCCGGGGGGGGGGGGGGGGGGGGGGGAATACAGCTCGGCATGCTGGGAAACTCCCAGAGGCCCTTCGCTCCGTCTTTTTTAATCCATTCCCGTTTGTCACGTTATCTGTGAATACGCTGTGAGAGTTCAGAGGGGGCGAGGCGCTCATCAGATGTCCACGTGTTGCGGACGCCGAAGATTTAAATGTCACAGAGCTGCAGCTGCAACACAAAACAGGCTCGTCACAGCAGCATTTATTCATCACTTATTGTCTGTCACATAGAAAACACACAGGTTCATATACAGCAGGCCTATCATATACACCATTCACATGTTTAAGTTTTCTTGCTTGCATTCAAATATTGTTCAGCTGAACACAAGATAGTATGAAGCTACACAGAACTAACAAAAACACAAAGTTTGTGAACAAGTCACTACAATGTACAAAGTGATTTAGCTGCTAAATTGAAGCCAACCTGAAATAAAACAAACAGCTAAATTGAACTGTGAATAAATAAATAAATAAGACCTCAGCCACATTCTTCAGTTTTACCAGCTGAAATCCAAACACACAGCTATAAGTGTGTTTGGAGTGCTAGCGATTTAGCTAGCACTACAAATCGCATAAGATAAATGAAGCATTGACTTGGAAAATGTATTTTGAGTTTCTATGTATATATTGAATTATAATTATTGATATACCATTCGCTAACCTGAACCAACAAATGTGCTTAACTGAACTGTTTGCAAACTTGAATCAAAAACCTGCTCAACTGAACAGTTTAAGCTACAAAATTGAACAATTTTATCACTTGACCGGTTAGCTAACCTGGAACAATCGCTAAAACCATCTACCAAAGCTACCAAGAGCTAGCTTGTATGTATTTATAACCTTCACCTCATATATCTCATATATATCATTAGTGAGCCTTCACCAAAGTGCTTTAACTAAATCTAAATCTAACTTTAGGCTACATGTTTAGCTGCTAAATTGAACTTTAAGCTAACTTGTTTAGCTGCTAAAGAAATAAAACATCAGTCAGCTAACCTGAACCAAACAGCCGAACTATCGGCTGCTGGGCTTGCTGAACATAATGAGTAGGGGGCCTGATGCACTGAAGCTTCTAAATGACATGCTCATTGTAATGGAGATAATCTGCACTTTGAGTAGGTCGGGCGTCCAGCTGAAGGACTCTCCCAGAATAAAACCACCAGAGTGGTTTTCATTTACCAGTTACTGTTGATGGCACTCAGACTAATTACATTCAGATCGTTTGTCTGTTCCTGCCTCGCTCTGTAGGAACAGTGTGAGTAGAGTTTATGCTCATTTCCCGCTTACCCTTTTACTCCTGCTTCTAAAGTATTACCAGATATTCTCTTTTCTATTACTATTCATTTTATTTGGTTGATTTCCCAAAAAAGGGTGATGTCCATCTTGGAAAAATCGACCAAAACATTTCTGAAAAGAATTTAAATCAACCTGAAACTCGAGACATCACACGTAATATGTATACTTGGACTACAACATTAAATGATGTGTGCTTTAAATTCACATCCAGGTTTCTCCTTAATTTCTGCCGTGATTCAACTTTTCCTCTTTCCATCTCCTTCTCAGCATACAGTTCAGCTATCCAGAGCAGCAGGCACACTCACACTCCCAGAATGCCAGAGCAGAGCAACGACTACCGGGTGGTGGTGTTCGGAGCCGGCGGGGTGGGGAAGAGCTCGCTGGTCCTTCGGTTCGTGAAAGGCACCTTCAGAGACACCTACATCCCCACTGTGGAGGACACATACAGACAGGTAAGACATGAAAACATTTTTTTAATTTAAACACCCTGCGTATGTGTCATTTAAGCTCTCGTGATAAAGACTTGTAGAATTTTGATCATTACTGGTTCTCTCTGCAGGTGATCAGCTGTGATAAGAGCGTCTGCACGCTGCAGATCACCGACACAACAGGAAGTCACCAGTTTCCAGCCATGCAGCGCCTTTCCATCTCCAAGGGCCACGCCTTCATCCTGGTCTTCTCCATCACCAGCCGCCAATCACTGGAAGAGCTGAAACCCATTTACCAGCAGGTCAGAGTCTTTCATTTAGTTTCTAGGTGACCGACCAACAGTTACAATTACTGTAGAGTCTTTTTTTATCCTCAAGAATATTTCATAAAAGGTATAATTATTTTCTTTTGATGTTAGCAAGGGTGGTCTTTATTCCAGGTAAGGTAGGCTGCCTCCGTTATAATAAGCTGCAGGAACCCCTGATGTTCTCTTCTCTTGTGTACTGTTGGACATTTAAATAAGAAATCCAGAGGCTTGTCCGTCTCTTCAACCTCTGCATCCAGTTATCATGCATGACATTAAGGCTTCTCATGTTTAGATTTTATCAGCTGGAGTCAATTAATGTTAATTCAATGAGTTTGATGTTTGCTAAAAGACACATTGAAGGTGCTATCTAGTAAACATGCACTAAAAGCCGAAGAATTGTTAAAAATGTCACTCTGTTGTTCAGCGATTTATGAGACATAAAAAACACATAATGTATATATTATATTAGAATCATGTAGCAGTATAGTGTGTGATATGGCTTCCAGAAAAAGTAAAATTACCAAGTTCAATTATTTTTGATTTATTCAAATTTAAATCTGTAGAATCTATAAATAGGTCCATCGTTAGACCTATGAATAGATACCAATCCATCATGTTAGCTAGATAGCAGTGGAGTCGTGACCGACAGCTCACAGCAGCAGATAGCAAACAGTTGGACTCTCTTGTTGTGCATTAAAGTGCCTCACTTCAGTATTTAACGTCATCATTTTTAATCAGGACAAGACAAGCTTCAGAGCTAAGCAGCAGCTTGTCCTGTTAAACTGCTAGCGTATGTTAGCTCATGTCACGTTAGCTTTTGTGTGCTCATGTGATGCTGACTTACGTTAGTTCAATAGCCAAAGTGAAACAGTTGTCAACAGGACCATTAGATATCAGATATCTTCAACTTTGACTGTTAGTTGTGACTCAGCAGCAGTTTGTCGTGAGAACCATAATTGGGAAAAACTACATAGTAGCAGTCACTAATCATTATTTTACTTTTGGATGTGATGAGTAATTAGCTACATTAACTTGGTTTGATTTTCTACATACAGACGAGCTTTGAGGTTCTTTGAAATTCAGCTCCAAATAAAATACTGATAATATATATCAGTTTCTGTTAAGCACCAGTAAAACAAAAGGGCTGTACTTTCTTCGCTTAATGTTTATTTCTGAAGATTTTTACTACAGTTGAAGTTTGAAAAATGTAGAGCTGCATCAGGAATGTTCTCTAAATAGGTTGTGTTGACGTGATCCCTCCAGGTTCTGGCCATCAAAGGTACGGTGGAGTCCATTCCCATCATGCTTGTGGGCAACAAAAGTGACGAGACGGCCCAGCGCGAGGTGGAGAGGAAGGAGGCCGAGGCTCAGGCCGCCACCTGGAAGTGTGCCTTCATGGAGACGTCGGCCAAGACGAACTCCAACGTGAAGGAACTGTTTCAGGAGCTGCTGTCCCTGGAGAAGAAGAGGGACATGAGCCTGAGCATCGACGGCAAGCGCTCGGGAAAACAAAAACGAGCCGACAAGTTGAAGGGCAAGTGTAGCATCATGTAGAGCGGGCGGGCGGCAGACTCACTGTGGAGATGTGGAAACAGCAGAGGAGGCAGGAGGGGAAGTCTGCTGACGAGCTCCCATAGAGACTCCCCCTCCCATCTTTCCCCAGCTCTGCATTACGGAGGATGGGTCTTGTTTGATGGCTCTCCTCCACCATCCGTCTGAACACTAAAGCCCCGAGGAACAAAATGATGAGACCGACTGATAATGAAAACTTTTATTTATACCAGGGCCTTGGGGCTCCTTCTGGCCCTGAACTGGATTGTGTTTGTGGCCCCAAAATACGTATAAAAAATATATCTATATATATATATCTATATATATATAGATATATATATATACAGACCCATCTAACAGCTACCACCACCAACGATTACAATAATATTATAATAGAGGAATACTCCACTGATTTTATTGTGAATCTTGACCCAAGCCATGAATGTAACTTGTATTTATAGAAGCAAAAGATACGTTAGATATAACTTGATTTATCCCAATGGGAAATTGTTGTAAAGCAGTTGCAAATATTAAGTGGATTAAAAAGTGTTGACAGATAAAGTAAATTTTTTGGATCATAGTCTAGCTCTGATTTGTTTCAGCAGCTCCTACAATACCCAGGATTAATAGCAAACGCTGAGATGTAGTTAAAGTTCTGCATGGGCCTAAAACTGACACTCAAACCCTTTAAGACCCAACTGGTACTACACAATTTGATATCCAGAAACCTTTGTATTTTTTCTGTTTCATCAGTTACCGTTTCATTAGCTTGCAAGTCTAAAGCAACCCAATGGGTACACTATTCCCAGTGGGCATTGGGTAAACGTGAACCCAACCCAAGCTTTACGTAAACAAAATGGCCCAAAACTAACCTGAGACTTGACACTTATTTGGGTCAGATAATCAACTCCTTAAACTTTTACTCTTTTGGAATGCTTAAAATAAACTCCAAATTCTGCTGTGCCATAGTTACAGCTGCTAAGCTATGATTGGACAATCATTGGGTTTAATAAATGGTCAATTAGCAGCGCTTGCGCCAAACACGGACTTAAAGAAAGCAAGGCCAACAACAGGAGGAAAAAATCAGTTTGAGTAACTCAACACTATTATGTCTCCTCGGGAAGCCCAGTTAGCGTGCTAATATATTTGCCACATAGTCACCTTGCTATCAAGCGCACTTTAGTTTAGCCCACAGTCCTCGCATAGGGTTTGGCTGGGGCCTCCTAGTGGAGGAGGGGAGCACTTGTTTAAATTTTGCATACTGCGACCACACCTTACGGCTAGCGGCCTTATGACTTTTCACCATGTATTGATCATAAATTCAACCATTAAGCAGCTATAGATAAGGCCAAACTGCAGTGAAGTATTCCTTTATCTAAAAAGACCAGTGACCTTTCCATTACGATTCCCTTCTTGGTGGTTATGACCGCAAACGACAGGATGTTTCCTGCTCTGAGTCGGCTCTGCTTCCTGCTGTCATTAGAGGAATGCCCACATGCAAGCTAACGGTCTTTACCCTCCACATAAACACAGTACAGGTGGTCTGGCAAGCTGAGAGGGCCGCAGAGGAAACGGAAGACGCTGTTAGTACATCAGGAAACTCCGAAAAGGCTTCATTGATTTCCACAAGCACAAGCCGGCCCTTCACTCCGTTTTTATCTCTGTCAGACTCACCGGATACAACATCCGATAGCACCAACAAGTAGCTGCTGATGGAGCAGCAGTGGAAGCATGCAACTGTGCAAACTGTAAATATGATTTATAGGAACAGTGCAACATTTTGGGAAACGGCGTCAGAGTCAGATGTTACAGATGGATATCCGTTTGTCCAGGACAGAGAGACACGTTTAGCCTAGCTTAGCATAAATACTGGAAGCAGGGGGAAACTGCTGGCTAAGCTCCATCACAATCATCCAAATTGAAATGTTGGCTACATTAACTAGCTAGCTAGCACAACATGGCACAATCTCCCTCATAACTGTACGCAGGTTGAGTAGCATTGCAGGTAATGTAGGTGCTTCAATGATTGTTGTGCTAAGCTAAGTCTCTCTGTGCTGACATCCCTCCTGCAGAATCAAGACAAGAGGACTTTTAAATGTTGAACTGTTCCTTTAACTAGCAGGAAAGAGGACTGTACATGAGCACACGTGTGTGCAGCCGCTGTATATTTGAACTGCCTTTCCTACCACTTTACTTGACAGTTTGGTAAATTTTCCGAAACATAAGTGAGCTTAAAACTTTTTCAAAGCACAAATGCAACAAACTAAAGTTGGAGAGCAACAAGCCGATAAGCACATGTTCATCCTGCATCTGTTATATGATTTACACGTCAGTGAGTCCATGCTGATCACATTTTATGCACTTCTGGAAAAATGTACCATGTGTTCCCTTTCACTGTAAAATCAGCTTTTTGACATGTTTTGTGTCCGAGATATCACCGCATCCTCCCTGTTACCACTCCAGCTTTAGCAATATGAAAAGTGACTGTACTCAGTAAGCTGGGGCTGCAGGAAGGACATAAATAACTTTAGGTTCCAGTTTAAAAATTCTTACCGTAGCATATTCATGTAGTTTTCACAAGTGTGAGATTTAAACAAACAGCGTAGCTCCCAGTAGAACTTAGCAGTGGTTCAATTTAGGGGTCCATCATATTTAGACAGTTCAATTATTAAATTAAATTATCTTGAGTAAAGCGCTTTGCAACAGGAAAGAGAACTCCAACACTCACGCATAGCAGGAATTATCGTCAAAAATAGATCAAACAAATCCATCAGAACCGGTGGCCCGGTCACTCCAGCATTTAAAGCGGCTAAATTTCACACTCCAATTAATTTGCTAAAATTAGCAGTTAGTAAGCTTGGAGAGCTGTTGTGACTGGGTGGAGCCAACATGGTCGCGGCTTATAATATGAAATCAAATTTACTTTGTGGATGGAAACAAGTTTTTACTCTGAGAACTAGTAACTGGGCTGGTATATTTATGCTGTGGGGCTAAATGAGTAAAAGATGTATCCTAGTGAGGTAATGGGGACAGGTGTGCAGGCAGAGTAAGGTCAGGTGACCAACAAGGACAAATTAATACAACTTATTTATTGTTTTATGTTATCTCCCCACAGTCTAAATTATTTTTTTCAAAAGCTTCTTTACACCAGATTTGTGACAACAATCATTTGTATTTATTTATTTATTTATTTATGTAATTTATTGAGGTTTTTGGTTTCAAACAAATAAAATGTGAGGGTATTTTATCTAAAAAAAACATGTATAACATGTGTGATTGGAGGGTCAATAAATGTGCTAAATTCTATATTCAGAGCATTTATAAACCAGCAAACTATTTGCTATGTAAAGATATAGTGGAGTGATGTGTACCTGAGCAGAGAATGAAGTCACTCTCCCTGTGTGTGTGTGTGGTAATCCATGCTTCTCTGTGCTTTGTTTACATAGCCGGGCCAGCCACGCTTGCTTTTAGTGCATGTTAGTGCATGTGAATGTGCCGCGGTGGCTAGCTAATGGCCGCCGCTCTGCGCTGCGCTGCGCTCATACGGCTGTTACAGATGATAATGCATTCGGTCATCGCGGAAATGTAACGTCAGCACTGTTGCCATACTTTGCACTGTTAGCACCGTTAGCTGCCGACTCAGTTGTCGCCATGTTGAGAGCCGTTAAGAGGCAGTAGAAATGCTCCCAATCTTGTATAAAGCGCCTTTATAAAACAGCAGAGAAACATTGATGAAGGTCGTTTTTTATCTTCTTTCCTCTTTAAATATATTGTGGACAAACTGAAACGACGTTGAGTCTGCAGTCCCAGTGACGCTCTGTGTTCTGTGGCTTCACATTTGCTTTGAGGGTAAAAAAGGAAACTTCTCTCACGTGAAGAAAGTGAATGAATAAAAACAGCGTTGTTGTACAGAAAGTCTCTGTTTCTTTAAAACACAGTTGATGAAAACCTGTTTGACATATACGTTATCATATACACACACATTTCACTACCACTCTCCCAGTAAATTCATGTTAAAACCTCTAAAACCAGTTAAGTCTCTGCAAACATCTGAGATACAGTGATTACAAGAACAACACAAATCCACATTAGATTTAGAATTTTGTTGAAACCCTGAAATATTTCTGGAAAAAAACATGTAAATTGGAATATCAGATAATAGTTAAGACAACAAATTAAACGTCAACATGGTTGGGCTCTCTAAATAGTTGAACACATTCACACAATCACCGAAACTGTCCAATAAACAAGTCACATGTCTGTTTGTACAATCTCATGTTTCCTCCTCTTGGTTCCTTTGTAAAAAGCCAGTTTGAACAGGAAACGGACCAGAACCAAAATGCAATAATTTCTTTTTGTTAATTTTGATAATTGATAATTTTCCAAACAAACTGAAGTACAGGTGTGAAAGCAGCTTTATGAGAATAAAAAAAGGTGCTGCAAATTCATTCATTTTTGAATTACATGCTTTCATTAATAATAATGAGAAACTGGTTTATCACACAAACAGCGACAAATAACAAAAGAGTCACAACAACAGCACAGGAGCCCAACTAAATGAAAAACACTGGATAAAAACACTTATTGGTCCATGAATAAAAGGATCCTCCTAAAAAAAGACCATCGAAATAGACAATAACTCTCCTAATTAGGTCTCAAATTAAACCCACAAGTGAGAAAACAAGTAATTATCCCATCATTCATAAGTTTTGGGGCATCATTGTTTGACACAGTTTTTGAACAACTGAAAGCATCAAACTGAATTCCGTTTTTTTTGTGGTTTCTTTCCTCCAAAGCTTCTTTTCTGAGTCAAGGTTAAACGTGACATAGCGCCAGCCTTCTTAATAACCACATTAATCCTGTTCCCATCATTGGAAGTGATGCAGTTACCTCCAGCTAATACCCGAGAGAACAGTTCTGCTGCCGCCTGGTGGCTGAAGTATCACACTACTGCTCACTGCGTTTGAAAACAGGGTTCCGACTCTGTTCTGGGGATCATTTTCCAGAACTTGTTCACAGTGTTTCCACAACATAACAGAGAGCAGCCTGTTCAAAAGACGCTCATCCATAAACTATCATTTGAAGGTTAATTTGATGCTGAACATAACTTAGTCACATGGCAATGTGTCTGTTTTGGGGAGCTCTGATAGACAGCCTCATATCATTCTCAGCTAAAAAGGAAAGTAGGAAAATGTTGAAATACTTTTCCGGGACAACTCAAGAATTTCATGGACATTTAAATTTGACTTTCTTTTTTCCATGTGTTTTTAATGACTGGTTTTCCAGGATGCGTAGTAACCCTGTTATAGTGTGTTGCTCCACAAATACATCATAAATATGAATAAACTGTGTTTGGTTTTTTTTGTTCCAGCAGAACAGAAACTGACGTCAGTCAAAGCGTGACTTTAGAAAACTACGTTTAAAGTTTAAAATATGTTTTTCCAATGATTTGTTCATTGATGGCTTTCTTCAACATTTTCAAGTCATTTTATAAATAAATAAATAGAAATATATTAAGAGGAGCTCCACATTTACCTGCGGCAATATTTACACATTAATACGTCAATAATTGTAATCTTACAATATAATAAATGTATTATGAAATGGGCCATTCTGCATGATGAGTACTTTCAATATTTTAGCAAAAAAAGTGAATACACTTTGTAATTTCTGGTAAGTGATATATCAATACTTTTTTATTATTATTATTGATTGATTGATTATAATACTTTTTTTTAGGAAAAAGTAAAGCTTCAAATAAATGGCCATTCACTCAGCCTACATTGTGAGGGATCAATGTGGATAAAAAGTGATATCCACAGAGAACATAAATGTCAACCTGTACATCAAAATCACCCCACTGCTCTCTGAACAGCTCCAAATTTTAATTAATAGTAAAAATGTTCTCATATTATGCTGTTACATTGTTTGGTGGAGATATAGCATCATAATTACATCTTTTCTATCTTTTCCACTGTACGTTGAATAAACAAACTGCTGTGTTGCCATCTAGTGGACTGCAGGCTGAAGGTGAATTGGTAGCAGGCTGCTTGTCGGCAGGGAGGCTCTCGTGAAAGACGCTGTGACTCAATGAGAGCGTTTAGGCCTCTGGAGAAGGGACCAGTCAGAGCACCGTTATCACATTTAGACACTTCAGCAGCAAAGAAAAAAACAACGCCATTCGGCTGCTTCTTCAGCACGACCCACACCGCGCCGTCGGCAATACCCAATCCATGGCCTGATGATAAAAAAAAACCATCCCTCTGAATCAAATCCACTGAAACGGTGGAAAGAAAACGAGCGCATCAGTGTAGTATCAGTCATTCCTCCGGTCCTCTGTCCTCCTGGCTGCTTTGTCTCCGCTCTAAGCTGAGGAAAACATAACGATTCTTGGTTTTGGGTGGTTATACACTGATTAAGACATTACATTCAATATCTGCAAATAAATCCCCCTAAATGTTGCACACTTCCTTTAAAAAAGAATGGGAAATGTTAATGACAGTTGCCAGGGCATTAAACATGCATTGACTGTTCATCATTCAGATATTAGTTTGTAAAAGTTCTTTCTTAACTGTTCAAAGAATGTGAGGAAAAACAGCAGTTCTCAAGTCTCCTAAACGCATCATTCTGTCATCATCCATTAGGATTTTACAATCAGGCTGTTTGATCATTATGCTTTTGTTAACTGTGCCAGTATCCTCTACAGGTTTTTTTTGTTTGTTTTTTTTTTTGCTATCAAGAGCTTGAATGGCTTTTGACACCGCAGTTAAAAGAACAGCCACTAAGATAAGATAAGATATATTTATTGTCCCCAAGAGGCAATAGTGCTGCACACAGCTGCAATCCAATCAAACGAATACACAGCCGACACACATTACAGGTCATACGGTCTTAAAGTAATAACAACAACTTATTTCACAGGCCAGTGTGGAACAAACTGCTAAAGATACAACACAAAGAAGAGCCACTAGATGGCAGAAGGGCCCTTCACAACAGCAGCTGGAGTTCCCTCACCCTGCAGGAAGCTCAAGCTGATTCTCCAAATAAGAACTCACATTAACACCATGTGGCCTTAGTGTGGTGCATTCCCAAAAAAAAACACATGGCAGTCACTTGATACCATGTAACCTCTCACTTTAAAGAAGATGTAAATGACAGTTGTCAGGGCATAAAACCAAGGATTTGTTGATCTTAACGGATCAAGACTCAACAGTCAAACGACGGCATTTTGCAGTTACAGCGTCTTTAATGAACGACAGAAAAATAGAAACTTAAAAAAAAAAGGGCCTGAAGTGTGATGTCGCCAAGATACAGAAGACTAGAAGACTACCTTTATAAGAAATGTTCTGTTTTTAAGATCTGAATGAACAGGTTTTCATAATCATGTGAGGATAATAAGAAGAACTCCATCTGGATGGGTTCATGGTGTGGGACCACTTTGATCATCAGAAATTGACAGAAAACACCGTCCCGCCACAGACTAGGTAGGCTCGCAACAGTTTCATAATGAAGCGTGAATATCTGTACACTTCTCAGCGGGTCAGGGAGGGCCGCTCGGTGTGGGAGGAGGCTCCCACACCGAGCCATGAGCTATACGGCACCGTACCTGCATACCCTGTGTCTTTTACAGTGCTTTGTTGATGTGACTTTTGGCTACATATCTATACAACCAATGTGTTCATGATTCAATTGTTTACTAGGGCACACAAATGTGAACAAGAGCACAAAGTTCTGCATATCTAGCCCTGGGGAGGTCGACCTATGGCCCGCGGGCTGTTATTGAACGGATTGCGGTGGATTAAAAATAAACTGGAATATGGTTGAAACATATTTCTAATAAATTGCACTGTATTTACATTGCAAACCCTATTTTAAAACACTAAATGTTGACTAAATATAGTGAACATATTTCTGTGTTAACCTCTTGGCACAGAAACCAATATTTTGCCATGTCTTCCTGTTCTGTTACATCTTAATATTAGACTTACAGATTTATATTTTAGATTTGCATCTTAATCTTTTAAGTGGGCCCTTAGGCCACGAACAGAAGCCAGTATTTCTTCCTGCTTTAACTTAACCTTTTTACAGATTCACACACACACACACACACACACACACACACACACACACATCACAATATTTCAAGTGACCATTGAGGCCATGCACTGTATTAGTTAAAACGTATTGAATTATTTCAATACTTAAACCACAGTGATGTCAAACGTTAAACTGTTCAGTTGTGTAGTTATTTGACAGAAGATTCGTTTTCTATGGCACATTGGGAATTCTGATCGAAAAACAACACATTGTTTTGCAGTCTAACTTAAAACTACACATTCACTATGGTTTGGAATGTGACTCCTTATATTTTTCTGTATACGGCCCAAAAACAAGTTTGCCCAACCCGACTTACATGATTATATCAGAGAGGACAACAACACACCAATAACGAAATGTTTGTTTGTGGTACAAAATCACTCTGACTCATAGTGATGGGTATCGTTAGGATTTTATCGATACTAGTACTCTTATCGATACCGCTTATCGGTTCCTTATCAATATTTTTATTGGCTCCTTTTTGATTATTTTGTTAAATTTAATTAAGAAAAAAATCAATATTGTTATATTATTCTTGTATGTAAACAAATAGTCTTTCTTGAGCAGCAATACAAGAATTTCCAAAATATTTCAAATACATTAACGCAGTTAAACAATTAGCTAAGTGATGAGCTTTCATTGATTAGCCTATTCTAATTAGAAACTCTGTATGGTATCGCTAACGTTACCTGCAGAGGACGAGGATGAATGGCTGTTCGCCAAACAGTCAAAAACTTTGTATTACTGCAGATTTATGTTCTGCTTGATCGGCAAATGTTTTGATAATCTGCTGGTATTACCTCAATTACTACTGAGGGGTTTACTGCATCAAGTAAAATGTAGCCACACCTTGGATCTTTTAGTACTGTTCCGAACCGGAGTCTGTGTGTGTGTGTGTGTGTGTGTGTGTGTATGTGTGTGTGTGTGTGTGTGTGTGTGTGTGTGTCAGAGTCAGGCAGCAACCTCCGGTTCTTAAAACTTGCATTCTCTCTACTGACCAGCAGGGGGCGACTCCTCTGGTTGTATAGAAGTCTATGAGAAAATGACTCTACTTCTCTCTTCATTTATTCCCTCAGTAAACATTGTAAACATGAGTTTATGGTCTCAATCGCTAGTTTCAAGTCTTCTTCAATACAGCATGATGTTCATTTAGTAAATTATGATCCATTTAGAGTCAAACAGACCATAAAGCAGGGGATGCTTTAGGGCGGGGCTACTGTGATTGACAGGTCGCTGAGGCTACCAGAGCCGTGTACGCCGTTTCTACGTCACTCCTGCACATTACAAATATGTCAACTTCCGTTCATCAGTTCAGCAAAAAAACAATATGGCAATAGTCGTAATCCAAGATGGCGACAGTCAAACTCACTGAATTCAAGGTTTCAAAGTGACTATATGGTCAGAGTAAAGCCCAGCTCCGCCCCTCGTGCAAACACAGGCACAGAAACAGAGAGAGAAGGTTTGAGACGAGGAGATCTCACTCCGAAACTTGTAAAGCACCGACAGCGGAACCATTAACTCAGGACCTTATATAATACTCCGGGTGTTTTACACATTTAGAACCAGTTCCCGTTTAGAAACTGGTTTCAGGGAGGAATCCCTATGGCTTACAACTGTGGATTAAATTTAAAACCCTAAACTCCATCCTCAGACAGAGCGGTCATATCTCTATTAACCGCATCAGAAGTTTCAGCGGTGAGAAACTGAGAAGAGCGTTGGACCAGGCCTCTGTTAAAGATCAGCAGATCAAGGGGCTCAGACAAAAGCAGCTTTAAGTTTTTCCCCGTTAAAGAGCCTGTTCCTTAAATCAGCCAGATGAGTTCAGTGTAATGTGTCGGACTGCAGTGTCTGGGAAGACACAGATTATGGCCACTGCAGAGGTACAAAATAAATAAATAAAAAGACTAAGAGTGAATTACTAACTTAAGTCTTATTTTATTCTCTTGCTATTATAATTTTTATTTGGAATAGCTTCTTTTATTAGGCCTAAATGTTGTTTACAGTTCAATGAAGCATGAAAATACATCGATAGTTTAACAGATCAAGTCTTTTTTTCTCTGCAGGGTCAAGCCACAGAGCCGACAGGAGCTGTGCCTGCTGCTTAGGTTCCTAGCGAGAGGGTGTCCCCCACATCAGGGGACATAGTGACTGCAAAGAGGTCTTCCCGTTCCCCGGACCATGTCCACATCCTCCCATTACAGTTGTAAACAAACGTGTCCCAGTCTATTCGCATCTCTACCCAGGACTGATTGGTTTTTAACCAAGCAGGGCACTAGAAGTAAATATTGAAGATACGTCTGGTTGTGATTCTATAGGCTTCAGCATTTTCTTGTTGTAGATCAGCAGGTGGTGATTCAAGCCTTGACTGAGTTTCCAACAGCTGATTTGCTGACCCTGAAGTTAGCTTTTACTGCCACCTCGTCTCCCCAATGTTCTGTTGAGTAATTACCGTCTCCCGGTCACTGCTGTCTAAGCTTTCAATGCCACCATTTTCCTCAGGGACTACCACATGAAGCCAAGTGTCTTTCGGGAGAGATTATACTGAACTGGCTAACAGAGCTCAGCAGGAAAAGACACGACAGTCACTCTGGGCCGTAGTAGTGTTGAGAGGGGACCAGCTGCATCTGCATGACATCACCGACTGCCAGACAGTTTATGAAATTCCTACCCTGCACTCATTTACAAATTTGCCTCTGCCGATACGCCCGACAGTCACAGCGAAATACAGCAGATGGGCCATGTGCTGCAATAAGCAGGGACTAAATACATAGACTCTGATGAGTCTGTACTCTTAGATGTGGCAAGGCAAAAAACTATGTAGGACTAATGTCCAGCCACCCTTTTCCCTTTCACAGTTCATTTTGCTGACTTCCTCATGGCTTTGGATTGTACAACCCTTGAATGGAACAGAATGAATCAAGAACGTTCAAATTTCAAGAAGTCCTTTGGACTATGGACAGAAGTCACAAGACTCCAGCTCGACTTTAACGGACGTGTTGGAAAGTGAACATGTGCACTGTTTCGCGCTTTGTTCCTTGATATTCAAAACACGTCAAGCATGTTGGTGTATATTGTAACGTCATGAGAGGTCAAAATGGCAGGCTAAGGTGGGGTGGTGCAAGGAAAGTCATAAAAACTGGCAAAAATCAAAGGTTGTCAGAAAAATGTCACGATTTATTCTTATGTTACTGGCAACTCAGATAACCCTCGTTATCAAACTCAAAAAGTCCAAAACAAACAAAAAAGCGTCCAAGAGGAGATAATGCTTCGTTCCACAGAACAGTATAACAAAAACTCAAGTTAGGGTGTCCTCGGTTTCACCGGGTCGTCTTCCTTTCAATCCTCCTCAGTCTGGCTCTGTCCTTTTCCTCATGCCGTTCTCCAGTCCAGGTTAGTTCTTGTCTCTCCTCTCATCCTGCAGTCTCAATCAGGTGACTTAAATACCCACACCTGGGTGAGCGGCCTCGGCGGCCATCTTGTGGTGTGGCTGCTGCTCATTAAAGGGGAAGTAGCACCCATCTACCACCTGGGCCCTGGTGATGCCACAATATACTTACTTGTGACTACGTTAAAAAAAAAATACCGATATACTAATACATGTGAAAAATAGTGAAAGGAATGAAATGTACAATCTTTTGACTGGCTAAATAACATAACAAATCAGACCCGGGAGTTGAGAAAAGAAACAAAAACTTGACAATGTAGCGTCATGCATTAAAACAGATCAGTAAATGAGAGTTAACTGTTAGCTATGGCACGATAGCAGCCATAGCTAACATTCATTGGACCTGTCGGTTAATTTAGCTATGAGTTAATAATGAAACAAGCAAGCTAGCGCTAGTTAAGAAAATACATCATTTTGTAAACATTAGGAAGAAGAAACATATCTGCCATATTGCTTTTACATTGACACTGGGAATTAATTGAAGTTACACAAACACACACCAGAGGCATGCAGAATAGACGCACATACAGCCACATATTGAATAAGCTGCACCGTGTCTCAGATGTTCACAGACGCTATCGACTGTCTCCCTGTCACAAAGAGCTGCATGTGACCCGAAACATCGACACATCTAGAAATCCAAAAGCATCTTCCCACATCCGTAGATCGTGATGTTCTGATGTTCCTTTAAAGAACGGAGAGTTATATGCAAAGACGGTCCGTTGGGAGCGTTACTCGTGTTCTGGGTCTATAAGCATGTTTGTGACGATTCTTGTCCTGCCACACTTCAGAGCTAAATGAGATGACATAGACGTGCAAACATGCTGTGTCTGAAATGGAATTCAGCAATTTCAATTCAGCACGTGCGGCGGAATGTAGATAAGTACATTTACTCAAGTACTGTAGTTATGTACAATTTTGAGGTACTTGTACTGGAGTATTTCCATGTTCTGCTACTTTAAAACTTTAAACCTCAGCATCACTAAATTAAAGAGGCAATATCGTAGTAGTTAATGCACTACCTCAACAAGCTACAACACTGTGCTCCAGTAATGTTAAAACAATACTAAAATATGTAATAATAATAATAAGTAGACCTTTGAGTATTTTTACACAGCAGTATTGCTACTTTTACTTAAGTAAAGGATCTGAATACTTTGTTTACCACAAGAGCCCTTATCTGTAAGGGAAATAAAGCTTTCTTTGTGGTTTAGCAGTTGATTCGTGAATGCCGACACATCCACACACGGCGCATGCGTGAACAAACACACTCGCGCTTTTCTTCACACATTCACTCCTTCACACTTAAACTGCAACGGCAACAGATGGAAAAACTAGGGGGAGGCGAGAAAAAGGGGCCGAGAGCCCCGGAGTAAAATAAATGCTGTTCGACTTGGACCGTTAGCGAGCAGCATTCCTCACGACAGGTGTA
Source organism: Cebidichthys violaceus (assembly GCF_023349555.1). NCBI lineage: Eukaryota > Metazoa > Chordata > Actinopteri > Perciformes > Stichaeidae > Cebidichthys > Cebidichthys violaceus. The sequence continues at coordinate 14,328,223 of NW_027176296.1, forward strand.
ACATGTTTACCAAACAAACAAGCAACACAGATGTCGGAAAAATGAAAATGGCGACTTGGGAGATGCACGACCTGTGAAAAGAAGCCTGGTATCGGAGCTAGCACATATATTCGGGGGCTTTGAAGGCATCTCAGAGAGACGAGGAGACTGCGAGCCACACCAGCATTGAAAGAGTGTCTCGCAGAATTCGTTTTATGTTACTCGCCCCAAGCAGCTCTGGTTGTTATCATCCAGGGTCACAAGCACTGATGGGCAGTTTTTAAAGCCTCTTCAGGGCAGCGGGGATATCATCTCGCGTCACAATTAAGCTAGACATGTCGACTTCCGATGTGACCTGGACCTGCAACAAGACCACCATCTCTCTAGCATGGCCTCAGGTTAACGAGCTCATTTGTTAATTGCTAACTTGATACCGTTTTCTTTTTCTGCACCAATGGAAAAGATGAAACCATCTTCTTAAGCCGTCTCAATATGGCCACAGGTCTGAGACATTGTAGTTGAAACATTCACAAAGGCTCGTTGTGAGGTCGTCTCTTTATCTATCCGCTCTATATGAAGGACTCCCGGCTGCTTTTGGTGACACACATTGCGATCCAAGAGACTCCTGCAGTCTTTGCTTGTGTGGCCTACTTCCAGGCAATCAAAACAAATTCTCTTTTCCTCGATTAAAAATAATCTCATCACGATGTGCTCTCACTTTAAAGTTAAAAGTTTAAAGTGAAAGCATTTATCCAACGAGGGACTACTTTGTGAACAAAGCAGAGTTGTGAATAGAGGAAGACGTGGTCTTGTTTCCTGTATTCTGAGTTCTGACTTTCTTTAACTGCAGTACAATTGGTGGCACAACTGCCTCCAGTTGGTGGCTTGTGAGTCCTGAATGTTGGATCTGAGGCAATTTTGACTTTCTTTTTTGATGAAGGCAACAGGATCTTTAAACAAATTGATCTTACAGATCACAAGCAACATTCCTCCAGCTTTCCCTTAATTTATAAGGAAGTTTCAAGATGATGCTCCTCATATTGCTCTGCTGTATTGTTTGAGAAAGTGTAACCAGTCCCTCCAGGTCGCCTTCTCCTCCACTCTGTTTTCAAAAGCTCTGAAGAAAGACCTGTATTGAAGCAGGAATATATCTTACAGGAAGGACGGAGCACACATTTTGCCGGACCGGCAGAGCAGCGATGTCCTTTTGTCGTTGCTTAATGTTCACAATGTCATTGTAACAGCTTGAGTCAGAGCTCAAAGTTTGAGGTTGAACGAGTCAGTTTTCTGTCTGCCGTAAAATGGAGAAAACGAGATCAATTTGGACGGCTAGTCAGCCGTCCAAATTGATCTCGTTTTCTCGAGTCCCAGTTTCTCAAAAAGTATGCAATCCCAAATCATACTGTGTCACTGTTATTTCTTGCTTTTTTTAAAAATTGTCTCTCCTTGTCAGAAATCTTGCCAGACGCAGCAGTCTATTATTTCTGCAGAAAATATTGGAAACAGTACAGAAGGGTTAGCGCTTCTATCAGTGTCAACTTCCTGCTACAGTTTGTCCAATGTATGTACATATGGCCCCACACACACACAGTATGGGGCCACATGTACCGGACACATGTGCCACACTTTTTAAGTAATTATAAGTTTAATTAAGTACAACTTGTATTACAAAGAAAAAAGAAGTAATGGTAATGTGCTAAATGAACCTTGTAAACATGGATGCAATATTGAGTCAAAGGTCACAGTTCAGGTTAATGTGTTCCCTTTATGTGTTGCTATGCAGGCACATTCACATCTGAAGATTCTATCAAAATACTACTGCTGTTGTTTTTGTTTAGATCATTGTATCCATTCAATAAAGTCATTAGTATTCAGAATTGATCTATAACTGAAAATCACAATATTTTTAGCTTAATCATAATTTAATATATTGAAGACTCGTTATTTTTTATTCATTTAAATATTTTTTTATTTCATTTAATTTCGAAGTATAATTTTGTTTCTTTAAAACAATATGAACATGACATGTCATTTTACAATCTCACTGAATGCTATTAGCCACCTCAAAGTTCTTTTATTACAGTTACAGTAATAGGATTAACTTATTAAAGTTAAAATTCAGTAATGAGTTACAGTAGGTTCTCCCTCATGCTCTCCGTTACTTAAGACATTTGTGATAATATGATTCACTGCAGTAGCAACAGGACAGTGGTCACCACTGGCTTTATCTTCCAGCATGCATTCTTATTTAGTATGGACATGGTTAGTATGATAATAGACAGTGCGAAGAAAAATCGGTATATTTTATACCACCACAAAGGAAAAGAGAACAAAATGCGTAGTGTGACACCAAACCAGGTGGAGCGACATACAGTAAACACACAAATCAAGGGGAAACTCTGACACTGTATGCACTGTAAAAAAAGTACACAGCGGATGATAAAACGATAAAGTGACAAATGTGCCCCCTTGCTCCGGTGAATCTCTGAGGGGCTGAATGGCATGGGAATGAGCTTTTTAACAGACACGCCGGGGGAGGAAGAAAGGAGTCCCGTTGCAGAAACAGTTGAATTACCATACCGCCGAGGAGCAAATACAAAGCTCCCTGAGAGCAGCGCGGGGATCCGCCATCCAGTGCGGAGCGCTGTTGAAATGCGGATGTTTCACACTGGTAATAAGCAGAGAGGGGAGATCACACAGTTGTTTAAACCTCATACAGAACACCCTGAGAATCCGGGCTTCAGCGCCACACTAAAGCAAACCCGAATATGGAAACGTCTTGGGTCAATCCTGAAACAATTTGACTGAACGAACGTACAAATATGAATTCAAGGCGTAATAATCTTTTTCAACTATTTGAACGACAACAAAACTATTATTATTATTAAAGCAGAAGATGTTAGAAGCCCAGGTTTCCTCGAGCCATGCAGTATCCCAGTTTGTTCTGGTTCCCGAGGAACGACATGAGGCCCACGTAGGCCTCGATGTGGAGCTGCTGCTTCAGGACCAGGACGCCGTTGGCCTTCCCGGGAAACGGCTTCATGGCGTGGGCTTTCTGCGCCGCCTCCTTGAGCCGCTCTTGAAAGTTCTGGATCTGTTGACGTTGACAAGAGGGTGGAAGGATCAGGAATATAATCGGAAAACACATTTATTTCCTGTTTGCAGCTCTCTCGCCTTGGTCAGGCTGTGGTATTCATGAGGTCACAAAATCCTTTTTCAGAGGGATTTCATCTTTTTTTGTCATGTACAACATAAGCGACCGTGTCAAGCACACAATTCCTCACTGTTCCCATCGACTGATCAACTCACGTCGCAGAGGGAAGCGAAGGTGTCGCTGATGCTCCTCACAGGGTGGTTGATGAAGGTGATGCAGGGGAGGTCAGTGGTGAAGGGGTTCCACCTGGAGATAAAGGAGGGCTCCCTCAGCCGGTCCCAGAAGAGTCGCAGCCCCTCCCCCTCCCTCCTGGACACATCAACACACAGTGGAACACAAACGTCAAAGAGGCTCTCTGTCAGTGACACATAGTTAAATGTAAATTGAATGTTTTTGATGTATTCCAATACTAATTGTAGATGGACAGAGACACAGAAATATACACAATCCCTAACTTAATAAATGAATAATGAACGTAATGATCAAGACAAAACAAGAATAGAATGCTGAAAGAACACATACAGCCTTTTCCCCTTCGATTCATAATTTCCAGGTATTGTGTATGATCCAGAACAATGACTTTCGGGGGCAAAATAAAATAGCTTGTCTGTACTTTACTTAACTGGGAGCACAAATAAAAAAACACTTTTAAAAAAGGCAATTCAGCTTTTGGGTGACGAAACCGAAAATATGGTTGCCATTTATAGACACCTTATATTTTGAGTAATACAAAATATAAATGGTAAATGGACTGTACTTGTATAGCGCTGTATAGCACTAAAAACGTATGCATGTCATGTACATACAAATGTCCTTTTAGTTTTCCTGTCGGGTCCGTCTGCTTCTTTGTCAGTTGAACATAATTTGCACATTCGTGTGACGTCGAACTTTTCACCCCACAGTCAAACAACATCATTTGCATCGTCTGGTTCTGACTGTAACAGCAATGATTCAATATCACTAATGCAACAAAATGAAAAAAGTTGGTCGCAAAATGGTTGCCAATGGCAACCTGGCAACTGTTAACATTTTGTTTGCTTCGACATCTGCACACATTATTTCCCCCGAAAGGCGGACCACCGGACCTGTTGGTTCCATGGCAACAATGTAAGAATAATGGAACAAAATGGCACTAACCTGTCCTCAGGGCCAATACTGAATGTGAGTGCAGTGTCATGTCTACCGGTCCTTGAGGTGATCCACAGCGTGTTCCTCATGTTAAAGTAAACACCGCAGGCTTTCATGGAAATGCCCCGGGGGCATATCTTCCCTCAGCCTAATGAAACCTCAGAAGACTGAGAGCAGAGCAAAGACCTCCCAACGCTCCAAGATCTCAGCTTTGAAATGATGTCGGCGTTCATCTACATGCTGTAAAGATTCTCTATCTACTGTTTGTCCATCAAATGTGATCTCTGGCTCTCATATCCCTCAGACTGTAATAACTGTGGGCAATACAGCATCTTTGTTACTGTTCAAAAGGGTCCGGGCCATAGTGGGTTCAAGACACCCTCCTCTGCATCTCTTTTTACAGCCAGTTAGAGCTGTGCGATAAATCGATTTCTATCAATGTGTTTGAAAAGTATGAAGATTTTTGCTTTGTCTTAAAGTAGCACAGAACCGCACAGCCCCTTCCCTGAGCTCCCATAGTTCAGAGCAGCGCCGCAAGAGTTTTCTTTAGTGTCCGACCTCCAGCAAACTGCTGTAAAGTTTGTCTAAAGTCTGTGGCAACTAAAAACAGCAGCACAACTAAACTATTCCGGCAGCTGAATCATGTTCTCATGTGAGAAGAAGGAGAGTGCAAGTTTGTAGGGTGTTTAAATGGAAACGCATCCAACATGTCAGACAGGGTCTTAAGTTGAGCTGGTCTTTTTTTTTTTTTTTTTACTACGCTACAATGAAGCATCAACCAATCATATGTTTTTGTTTGAATCTGTTCCGTTCCATCCAAAGTAATGCCACTGGACAGTTCCCGGTGAAATTTAACCACATAACTACGCCAACGAGCGCTTGAGCAACATTCTGCGACAATATATCTTTTGTAACTAATGCTATGTTATACAGTAGTGTGAACATAGCATTAGAGTGTGTGTGTGTATGTGTGTGTGTGTTTTATGGAGCATATTTATTGTATATTATTTTGTAAAAGTTAGGTTTTTTATCCCAATAATTAACTTTTGGGATTAATCAAAGTTGAATTGCTGGGTTGGTCACTTCACTATTTTCTGATATTATAGAGACCAAAAGATGAATTTATGAATCAAGAAAACAGTTAATTGGATAACAAATAATTTCCTTCAACACTGTGCTAACATTTGCGCCACGTGTTATGTACTGCGAGTCATTTGCCGGCTGCATGCTCACTGAAACACTAAAAAATATGATATATATATATATATTTCGTAGGTCTGACACCAAACCCACAAATGCGTGTGCCTTTGTAACCTCTTAAAAGCTGTATAAGAATTGTGCAAACAGGGCTCATAAAGTGACGCTTGTTACGGCAATCAAGCAGAATGTTTTGGTGTTTTTGTGAATCTGATCTGAACAGCTTTAACTGTGGGATAGAAAGATGTACCTCTGCAAAGTCTAACCTATAATGAACCCGCTGGTTTGCATCCAAAAGTAAGAAGGAAGATAAATAAATCAGCGTGCGGCCGATTTTCCCCAACGGTGTTCTGATTTCTTTTCAGGGAGAGAACTATTAAAACACTTAAAGTGTAAATGGGAACATTAAACAGCTTTGGTGAATTCCACAGGTAAGCTATCTCTGGTAGTGAGAGCAGGACCGGGGATTTCCAGCCAGAGGGTTTTGGACTTTCACCGCTTCGACGCCGCCACGAAAACACAGACAGGGTGAAAGCAGGCTTCGTTACGTCATTCAGGAGATTCTCAAGGAGACGAGGTTTGTATCGAAAATAAAAAACGGACTTACAAACACCTCAAGAAAGAGGATCAAACTGAGGAAAAGCACCTCCTGCTAACCTCCCACTCAACGCACACTGTTCACACCAAACGCGCATAAGAGCAACGCTGCGTTCTGAGCTTAAGGGCAAGTGACGAGAGATTCCTCCCTGGGATTTTTCAAGCGCTTGGGACTCATAAGTCAACACACGAGATGTAAACATCAAACCCAGCTCCAGCTGTCCCACGCCGGCTCAGAGCGAACAAACAAATGGGGTCCGATCGCTCAGTGGAGCCTGCAGTCTTGTCAGCCATCCATACGCGTATCCATCCAACACGCGAAAGGACTACAGAGGGAGAAACGGGGGGGTGGACTGACGACTAGAAAACAAACAAAGATAAGCTCACTCGTTGTACACAACGTCCCGACAATATTCGGCCCTTGAAAAGACATTTACATTATTCATGATGAAGCTGCTCGTGCAACGCTCCGAAGCCTAAACCATACAGCCACATTGCTGCGGATGTCATGATGCAAAAAGCTGTGATATCATAGCCGCGGGCCGTTGGCAAACACGTTTCCACCCCGAACAGCAGAGTCCACGAGCTGAAAAAAACGCTCCAAGGTGTTTGAATTTAGAGCAGCGAGCCCAAAAGAACATTATACGCCTATTGGTGAAAATTCTAATGTGTGCTTTTTGCAATTCGTGCCGTAGACGTCCTATTTATGAAAGTGCAGTTGAGGTGAATTACATGGAATCGAGTCATTGAAGGAAGCAGGGAGTGTGGAACTTCATCCTCGGTGCTGATGATGAAGACGCTGCCTAATCGTCAAATAAGTGCCGGAACTTTTATTTTCAGCCATTAAGCGAACACATTTAAAGTTCCTCATCTATCAGTATACGGAGTTCAATGCCAGTCGTCAAAGTCAAAACACCTAGGAGGTCTCATGAACTCGTTGCTCCAATTATTATGGGTTAACTAAAGTTGCCACAAAACTAACAGCTTTTTTGTTGTTGTTTTCTACTATCCATAGCTCTACATTATTCCATGAAGAACTGGACCAATATCTCGGCCAGTCCTATGTAATAGTACTGCTCTTTGGTTGGCGCAGTATAATATCACCAGTGGGTACTTCCAGAAAAGAAGACATTCTTTTAGAATACAGGTAATTTGGTTGTTTTAACAGAAGGTTAATGTGCTACATTCTAAAGGGCATTCCGCTGAATTTATAGGTGAAGTTTTGGTTTACTTATCATGAGTACTATACTTTAATACATTTTTTCAAGTTAAAAAAAGTTGTCATAGATTTGTCGTAGTATCATTTCATTTAGTGTGAAAACGATCAGTCAACGACATCTCTCGTCTCCCACAATGCACGTCACCATCGCGGGCGCTAGCTTGGATAACGTGGCTATATCCATGCACAAAAGTAACGTTATCTAACCTGATGTGTTTTATCCAGCGACTCACTTTGTCAGTCGGTAAGCGAAAGATCGAGTGAGACCCGTTGTTTGTGTGAGTACATCCTGGTCCTTCTAATTACATATTTTCAGTCTCATACCTCAAAATTTCTTGACGTGAAAAATATTTTAAATTGACAAACATCATTTTTGAAATTCATGGCACAATTCAAACAAGATCCAATAACTATTTGTATTGACTACCGTACGTATTTTTTTCCAAAATAAGGTCTAATGGTGGTCCACTCTCTAAACAGCTCTAACAGAATCTTATCAACACTTTTTGCAGCAGCAGCGGATTATCGGGCAGTAATGGAGACGTGGAGGGAGACGTAGAACAAACACTCCTCTTCCTATTGTTGAGACGTATCTATTGACTCATCTATTGACTCATCTATTGACTGCTCCAGCGACGTCGCCGCTCGAGGGTGACCCCCTAAAAGTTTATCCTCACCGACTCCTCAGCAGAACACTGTGTGTGTAGTTTGATCTCATTTAAGGAGAACTGGTGCGTGTGCACAGCCCTCGTACTCTGCTCCACATGTCAGCGTTTCACTCTGATTAAATCATCTTCTGATGAGCTGCGTAATGCTGACGAGTGATATCTTAAACAGCCACTGTGTGCTGACTGCCCTCTGCTGTCTGAACGTGTGAGCTGCTTTGACTTGTGCAGAACCAGAGGACTGTTTTTAAGAAGCTGTAAAAGACCCAATGCAAAGACTGTCTCAAACTACAGCTTCCTGAGTCAGCAATGTGAGGAAAGAATTCTAGTTAATAAAACAGTTTAACAAGTTGAAGGCGCGGGCTAAATATGGCATCATTCCCTCTGAAACCTTAATACAGAGAAAAGAAAACGAATAAACAGAGGAGAGCAGTGCTGGGATCGTTTCCAATAAATATATATATTTATTTATATTTCCTACAACAGTTACTGAAGCAACATCCAGTGGGGCTTCTTTAAACCTCCACACCCAACTCTTTCAGACAGGAATAAAAAATTAAAAAACGTTTGATAATGTGCTGGTAATTAGTTTGTCTAGACAGTTTGGAAAGAAGGAACGTTAAACACAATCTCTCCCCATAGAAGCAGAATATTGTGTGCTTTCTTCGTCATGGGTGCACCTGGAGATTGCGCGATGAAAACAAAAAAATCTCCAGCACTAAAAATACCGACGCTCCCTGAACAGTATCTATTGGCATCGTGGACGTTTCAGGGAGCCTGATGGAGCGCAGACGCCAAATAACACGCTCCACAGACGGAGTTAGACGTTCTTTGTTCTCAGGCTGGTGGCCTGGGAACACGAAGGGGTCAAAGGTTCACGAAAGTGCTCTCAGTCTCAACTACTTCATCTAAAATATTACCATTTCACACTGGCAGTTGGAGATGTGTCAGTGACATGGCGTGCTGCCGCTTGTAAAACGTCTCTACCACGGGGCGCACACTGACATCGAGTGGTCAGATGACAGCTGTCGGCTGCAGATGTCTTGTTTCCTCGCACTCCCGAAGAACAACAATACCTCGGTAAAAGCTCAGGAGCAGCAGCCAAGCGTCATCACCACGACGGCTGAAAGAGCAGCTGAATCGCGCGGAGCTACTGATTATTTACATCGGCATATGGAGCTTTTATTTGCGTTCAGCGAGTCTGAGCGTTTTGGGACATCAAAGTGAAACGGTCTGAAAGGTCCAAAGTGCGGCCTGTTGAGTCTTTTACCTCCGACGTCGATCAGACCACTGAACACAAAGTCAAACACATCCATAGACGTATCCTGTACAACAGAACTCAAGCCCAAGAGCCCAGCTTAGAGGATAAATTCGACATTTCGGGATATGTGCTTCTGCACCTCCATTGGAGCTTTGGAGCGCCTCTCAGCTCCGGAGACGATTAGCATAAAGGGCTGAAAGCAGCTACTTAGCTAGCACCTCTAAAGCTCAGCTAACAAACATGTGCGCCGCGCTGTTGTTTAGTCTGCATACAACTAGGAATGGAGTTTTTATACTAAACTAAAATATCCATCACCTTCTGCTTCGAGCTCCTGCATCAAGGTTCTCATCCAACTCTTCCCAATACAGATACTGATTGCTGGGTAACGGCTGACATCCAGTACTTCTGATCATCTGATACCAGTGTTGAATTAAAAGATCTGTGGACTGGGATCATTCAATGTGTAAAACAAAATGGAACATTGGAATACATTGATGTAACTGTATTGAGTTGTTATTAATCATTAAAATAATACATTGTGCACCAGCAACTTGGCAAAAAATCTTAAAAATGAACAAGCTATTCGAGTCAGTGTCAGCCCGATATCTGATATCTGATCAGTATTAGTGCATCCCTTCTTAAAATGAAGCGTACCCGAAAAAGGAAAGCAACATTAAACATGGCAGCCGAAAAATGTTCAAAGCCTGACTTTTCCTACTTTTCTCTCACAGTGATTCTTGTGATGTGGAAACAAAGTTTCCTGTACCATCAGAGCAGTGGGGAGGATTCATTCTCATATACACATGAACTTTACTGTAGATCAATTTTCTGCCAAAAATAAGACGGAATGACCTAGACGAACAAAAGAAGACACTTCCTGAGGGAGCGGCAGAGAAGAAGACAGGGAGAAAGAGGGAGGAAGTGGTGAAGATGAAGACAGAGAAGTGTTTGAGGGTCGAGTCTCTCTCATTCCAATCCGTCTCTTTGCTGTTGGACTCCCGGGTGGCTTTCACGAGCGCTTTATGTATAATTCAGCGTAATGTGCGGAGATAAAGCCCCCAATACAGGCCGCGTTCTTCTAAGCTCTTCACAGCGCATTACGTTTTATTCATCAAATTAGTTTTAGTTGGTTTGGTATCCCCTGAGCCGTCTTTAAAAGGTTTGGATGAAAGGACTACATTAATTTTGCCACTAATCAGTTAAGCGACAGCTCCAAGTGACAGCTTTGCACTCCTTACCCCTCCTGAAAAAATAAAAACTCTCAGCTCGTCTCGCTGCCTCGCCTGTTTCAGGCCGTTCGGCGTGTCCCCGCTTGCCCTCATGCCGCCGATCCTCTGCACGAATCCCCCCCCTTCACGGCCTTCTGACGCCGCCCTCAGCGCCGTGTCACTGCTCTCACTGACAACCCCGATCACTGTCCATGCTTTCAAGTAAATCATGCACACTTCAACCTTTGAAATCCTCCCAAAAAAGGCTGCATGTTACATTCTTCATTACAGCCTCTAAAAATCTCCTCAGAGCTTGAGAAAGCATTGTGTGACACGTGACTTGAGAAGAAAGGTGCGAAACAACGACATACCAGCAAACGAGGCATGTTTGGTGTTAAAGCTCGAAGGTTAATCGTGTGATAAAAGGGATTTTTACTTTCCTGAAGCAAATAAGAGCACGGAGCAGATAATTAGGGCTAATATTTGTAATTCTCCATGTGTTTTTTTTTTTTTTTCATCAGCGACGAAAGATCAATTTTAAAAGCAGACTCACTGAAAATGACTGAAAAATGAGACAGGACACCAGAGATCCAAAGCTTTCTCTATACACACAGTGCATGGGTCTCTATGAAGTTAAAGAGTCAGGAGTTTCCTGGTTATCATTTCCTGCCACAAATCAAAAGACCTTGTGAGGTTAAAGCTGCAGCTTTCTATGGATAGTAGCAATACGTTCACTGTTGAAGGACCGATGAGGACTTACTGAAGCAGGGAGTGCTTTGGGAAGCTGAACTGGCCGTGGGAGATGCGGTCGATAATGTTCAGTGGGATCCTATGGATTTGGTCACAGTTGAACATGACAAAGTCGTACTTGAACACCAGGAGGGAGTTGTCCGCGATGACGACGAGGCGCTCTTTTTCATTGTTCCAGTGATCCACCCTGAAACAACCAGAGAGAGAGAGAGAGAGAGAGAGAGAGAGAGAGAGAGAGAGAGAGTTAGAATCTGTTCTTGATATCTAGATTTTAAATTTGACACACCATACAGCACATTTCTGTATGTCCAATGAGCAAAAGGTGACAGTCGTATTGTCTTTATGTATACAGAGTGTAACAAGCATAAGGACCGGTATGCACCAAGTTGGCAGTTTATTAGTTTATTATTTCACTAACTAAGTGTACAGTAGATTAAAGTATTTAGTTAAACTGCAGAGGGTCCCAACCTTTCCAGCTTGTGACTCCTGAAACGATCCCGTTGCGATCCCGCAACTTTGGATAGAGCTTAGTCTGCATGGTGATTTAGTCATGCCCACTAAGGAGATTGACTGAGTGCACAACCGTTGTTTTCAAATAACAATTAATCTTTTTTTTTCTTTTTAACAGTATTATTAATAAGCTAATATTTATACTAAAATAGGCTATACTTCACAGACATTCAGCACCCCCATGAACGCAGAATGGAACGACCCTTTGTTTCCTGAACACATTTTCCCGCCACTGCAACAGGCTCCTGAGATCGAACCGTGAAAGACGTGAATATTCACCTCTTGATGTTGGTGTTGTACAGGAGGTTATTTGAAGTCAACACAAAAACATGTATAACAAAGCTGCTTAATTATGTACTGTAAAAGCTTCACAATTTTCCAAAACCGCCCTCGGCAAAGATCATACAATATGCATGCGAGCATTTCTAAGTTGCTAAGTTTTTACCACCAAAAAAAGAAAAAAAGGAAAGCAAAATCTAATGAAGAGAAACACCTTCAAAGCAAACAAACTAGAGTCTGCTTTCTATTTCGGCCTCAAAGTGTGTTAAAAAATGTCTGCGTTATTAATTCGAATCACAAAAAGCATAATATCCCCCCCACACACACACACACACACACACACACACACACACACTCTCTCTCCCTCACTGCTGCGCACACAACTAGTTCATGGGGCCATGGACTCTCTTTCTACGGCCCGCTGAGCCGCGCTCGTGTGGCCCGCTCCCAATGAAACACTCGATTGCTGCTGGCAGCCGCAGGCCAAAAAAAAAAAAAAAGGGGGAAAAAAAAGAGACAAGTTCAGTGAACAGCTGCGGCATCATGGGAAAGGTGTGGGTGAAGAGCTATGACTGTGCTAATGAAATGAGTTAGCCCAAACTTGACTGGGCACGGCATCGCGGACGGTACAGAGGTGTTACAGAGATGCACCATCAGACCGTGGGAGGCCTGACAAGCTGTTGGCACTTGGCCTGACAGAACAACACAGTGCTGGACTGAGGTAGCCAGCTAGCAGCTCTACTGTAGGTACACACATACAACCACCTCCTCTATTTGTAAGTCAAAACATTTTCATTTTATGATCAGAGAAAGCATAAACAAATGGGAATTATATAATCAAATGGAGGACACATAACCAAAACGAAAGAGGAACAGTCTAAGCCATTAAAGCAGATGCATTGAGATCACCTTGCTCTTTCTAAAGCTAGTGACAATCCTCAGCAAGGCCAGATTTTAGGAATTTTCTCATGCTCTTATGACATAAATCACCGTCCTCCCTCTGGGGAAATTCTGCAGCAGCGTCACAGAATTGCCATATAATGCACTCTCTCTTATGCCGGCAGACTTCCTACAGCGGCGTCTGCGCTGGCGGTAACTGCAGGGCCAAATGTAGGACAAGCGTTAACGTGTGTTGGACAGAGCTGCATAAATGGGATGCATTATTAATTCTCACACGGCCGGCCTTTAAAATGTTTCCTGAAAGCTTGTGCGGGGAGTGATGCAACCCGACGTCTCGCAAGTGCACTTGGTAAATGTCTTGCAGTCGTGTCATTTTGCTCCGCGTTGGAGGCAGTTAGTTCACTGCCTCTGCATTGACTTGTGTGATATTCAACTATGGTATTAGGCGTAATTAATACAGATGTCTCTATCTGATCACGCGGAGCCAATATAGACTGTAGTATATCATGTGTAGGTCCGGTCAATACCCGCATTCCTGCGGACGCCACATCGAACCACCTGTCCATCTCAAGCTCCATTTTACCCTCACTCTCGTGAACAAGACCCTGAGACACTTGAACTCCCTCGCTTGAGGCAGTGATTCACTCCCAACCCTGAGGGCGCAATCCACCGTTTTCCGGCAGAGAACCAATGGCCTCAGACTAACTGTCAATCCAACCGCTTCACACGCAGCTGCAAACCGTCCCCAGTGCTTGCTGAAGGTCACGGTCTGATGGAGCCGACAGAAACGCATCATCTGCAAAGACAAGAAACCAAATTCTGAGGTCCCCAAATCAGACGCTCTCCTCGCCCCCGGCTGCACCTTAAGATCCTGTCTATGAACCAGAATCGGTGACAAGGGACAACTCTGGCCAACATCCACTGGAAATGTGTTTGACTTTGTGCGGAGCATACCGACACAGCTCTCACTTTGGTTATACAAGGACCGGATGGCTCGCAGAAATGGCCCCGGTACCCCACATGCCTGCAGTAACCCCCACAGGACTCTCTTGGGGACATGACCACAAGCCTTCTCCAAGTCCACAAAACACATGACGACTGGATGGTCAAATTCCCATGACCCCTCCAACAGACCTGCAAGTATAAAGAGCCGGCCTACTGATCCGAGGCCTCCTTCCCAGCGCCTACGAATTAACTTTCCTGGGGAGGTTGAGCAGTCTGATACCTCGATAATTCTCTACAGTCCCCCTTTTTAAAAATGGGAACCACCATTCCGGTCTGCCACTCCACAGGCACTGTCCCCAAACCTCCAGGTGAGACTGAAGACAGCCCAACAATGTCCACAGCATTCAGCATCTCAGGGCCAATCGGCCCCGCCGCCAAGGAGCTTCATGACCACACCACCGACCTCTGCCAGGGATATGGACGAGTCTTCTCCCGAGTCTTCAAACTCTGCCTCTTCCATGGAGGATGTGTTCGTCGGTTTCAGTGGTTCCACAAAGCGTTCATTCCACGGCTTGACAATGTCCTCAGCCCTGATCTGACTGAAGTTCTCCGCCCTGAGTTGTATGTCCATGCGGGATAATAAAGTTGATCTGAATCTGAACAACGCTGTGGGTTTTCATTAGAGAGCCTGGCGTTCTCAGCTGGGGAAAAAAAGCGCTTTAGTGGACACGGCCCCTCAGGGGGTAATGACACATAATCTAATCAGCAGATCAGAGTGTTTCTTAACAGTATTAGTTAAAGCTATTTAAGCGTACTGTATAACATTGGGAGCTGAAACAACGAGTTGATCTTGATAAAATGAATTGTCCATACATTTGATGGATTGTGTATGATGTTTTTACAGAGCAAAAATGCCAAAAACTCACTCTGCCATCAGCCAAATGCTGTGAACGCTGCCATCTACTTCTTCATCCACCAGAGCTTCAACGTCTTTGATAGCCTGTTTCAGAGTGCCAGGCTGAGGAGACAGAAATGCATGGGTGTCACTTTCTAATTTTCCATTGTGACAATCACAATGTGTGACAGAAAGCTTAAGGGGTGATCTTTGAGGCAGACGCACAGCTGGGACTGGTACTCCAACAAAATGTCAGCGCGTCTGTGTGTCAAACAAAATGACAATAAACAAAAAAACATGAAGCCTTCCGCATATGAAAATGAATGCTAATGAAGAAAGCTGAGCGTGCATCTTCCGTGTGTATAAATCTGAGGAACTCAGGTATTTGAAGACACAAGAGAAAGCTTCTGTACATAATACACTACACATCCAAATGTCTGTTTTCCAATGCACTAAGTCATTTCTATAACATGTAATTCTATCCTCGCACGTTTTATTATTTCAATGGCGAGTTGAAAAGATGAGGAGTTCATATTGAGGGCTCCTGGCAGTCTTACTGACATCTGAACCCGGTGCTGAGCCGACCTGGCAACGTGTGAGGACTTCTTATAGCAACCCAACCCAGGCCTGCAATGAACATATAGAGAATATTTTGCATTCTCCATTGAAATTTGAATAATATATAATACAATAAAAACATATGCTAATAATGTAACAACAAACGTTGTAATAAACTATTCGCCATAATATAGTAAGTGTCCCTAAGAGCATTATGTTGTTCTGTTGTCAGTTTTGTTGCTGAATAATATTACAAACCAGCGGTACATCAACAGATTCATATACTCTATGTGCTGTTTACTTCCTGAGCAGCGGTTAGCTAGCAAACATGCTCAATGACAATGTATATATGTCAGAGGGAAAGCTTGCATAATGTGTTATAATGACAAAGTAGTGGTCATAGTGAGTGAAACCGTGATCTGAGATGGACGTTGCAAAATGTGTTATGTATCTGGAACTGTTCATTGGCTAAGTTTGATATCTGTCAAGCTGAATGGAGCCGAAAAACAGATTTATTCTGGTCAAAAGACTGAAAAAGAACTCTTTCTGTGAGAGAAAAGGACATCGGATATATCCTGGAATGTAATGATATGCTTTTGAGAAACCATTGTAACTAAAGCAAACTGTGGCTAAAGGAGCAACACACTGTCTTCACTGTTTACAACGTGTTCCAGCATCTGCTCATCCGTCTCTTCGTTCTGAAACCGGGCCTCTCACAGCGACAGCCTCCTTTTATTAGTCTACAAAGATGATTTGATTACAGTTATTGAATCAAAATTAATTACTCAGTATTTTATACAGTGGGGTAAAAGCAATAACACAATGTTGAAATACTCATAAAGTTTTAAAACAACAGCCCAGTAATATTGTTGTCTGTTATCACGCACGCACGATTTGAATGTAGTTGCTGGTCGAGGTGGAGCTTTTTAAAAGCTTAACATACGGTTAATACGAAATATCTCAACCAGCAAAGTAGTTAATTAAGGGACGTGTGCAGAGACTGCAGCGCATTGAGCTAACTCTGGCGCAATCAATTGCTAAGCTAACATACGCAAAATAAAATAAATATACTAATAACTACAGCTGTTAACTGTACTATAGAATACGTATAAAGCTAGAGTATCAAAGTATAACCTAAGTACAAGTAACATTGTCAAATTGAAACAAAAAGTACAGTAAATTAGGTACAACGTAAAATTTTACCTAACTTAAATAGTTTAACGCTTGCCAGACAATTTTCATGAATGTCTGTTGCAAAGTGATGTGATATTTCTACAACTGTATAAAAAAATGAATTGTTTCATCAACATATAGGCAGCACAAAGTTCCCTGTTGTCAAGTGGAAAAGTGAAAGTCTTTACCCTCAACACGAAGAACCTCCTGATCTTGAACTGGTCCAGAGATGGCTCCACGGAGATGTCACTGCGCTGGGGGCGGGCCGCTCCGACATCCGCTGCCCGCTCCTCCTTGCCCTCTGTGGGGGCAGTCGGCTGAGTGTCCCCAGTGCTCTCTGTGGGGGCAGTCGGCTGAGTGTCCCCAGTGCTCTCTGTGGGGGCAGTCGGCTGCGTGTCCCCCGTGCTCTCTGTGGGGTCAGTCGGCTGCGTGTCCCCGGTGCTCTCTGTGGGGGCAGTCGGCTGCGTGTCCCCGGTGCTCTCTGTGGGGGCAGTCGGCTGCGTGTCCTCCGGGCCGCCGGCGGAGGAGCTGAGCTGCTGCTGCTGCTGCTGCTGCTGCTGCTGCTGCTGCTGCTGCTGCTGCTGCTGCTCCTCATCGCTTGGCGGCGCTCTCTCCTCTTCGGCTTCTGCCATGATGGAGCTTCAACAACACCTCTCTCAACATTAACAACACTTACGTCGAGCTATTTAGGCTACCAAGTTACAGACTGTCACATACATATCGACTCCGCTGCAGCGAGGCTTTTACGACTTTTAAATCACCTCTAGTAGTCACGCTGGGTGAACAACTTCCCCAGTATCGAAACTTGCATACACACTCCCAACACACATTTACCCCCTACATCCCTTGAGTTTAGATTTCAAAGTGCTGGTAAAATATGACTTACCGCTGATTATCGGCGTCGCGGAAGGTGTTCACCGGATCAGCAGGTCTCGATAAAGAGGCAGAACAGGTGCATAACTTCCTTGTTCCGACTGTAACGTTTGTTTTAATGGGCGTGGGCGGCAGCAGCGCACCGGAGCAGGATGCATTTCAGAATCAGGCCTTTTCATTGCTCTGGTAACACCTGCACACGCGCTGCACCTACACCAATCTATAAATAGGTACGCTGCTGGTTTGGGACTGGTTTCATACTGTACTGAATGAAGATCATCTCAAGTTTGTGTTGCTTATTTATGAATGTTGTGAGACTGTGTGGGGGCTTTGAATCCGTGCACACAGTGCTCATTTTACTCTCTTTGTGAGGGCCCTTTGTGGCCTCATAATAACTCCACTTGCTTCTAGGTGCATGACCAGATTTACCTGTTAGGATTCACTGGGCCAAAGGTTTCCCCTCAGACCTCACTATTTGTGCTTTGTAACTGTTGAGTCCGTTTGAAGCAGTTGGATTAAACTCAATTTTACACCCACGGCACAATATAAGCTAAAATAAAGTTGGCCCTACAATATAGGGTCAACTTTATTGACCCCTACAAGATAGGGTTCCTACATTGTAATGATGTAGGAACCACTACCACCATTGTTGTTGTACTTAAGTGCTTCTAATTTCTTGATCAAATTTTTTCAATTAATCATATTATGTACATATTATGTACACTGCGAATCAGCGGCCCTGTTGCAGTTGCCATCTTTCCACAGTGTGTGTGTGTGTGTGTTTTTTTAAGATAAAGTACACACAATGTAATATTGGTTCCCATTGTGTCATAATATGTGAATACTGTGTGTTTTTCATTGATATAGGGGTAAAAACAAACAAAAGTATCCACAATTACAAACCTCTGTGTATGATTAGTATAACCTCTTTCAATTTGATCGATGTTTTTAATTTTAAAAAGTATGTAGCCAGGGATGTCCACATACGTTTAGCCTTATAAAGTCTGCCTTTTGCTGATATGAACTATACATAAGAAACTAAATTGAGGATTAAAAAGAGGTGCTTTATGAGTTGCATTCCAACAAACAGTTTATGGTTTCCTGCCCGAAGGGTTTTTAAAGGACAAACAGAGTCAAAACGGTATTTCTTGTCGATGTCGTTCGCATTAAATGAGTATAATAACAATACTTTGTGACCCTTTTCAGTAAGAGAAAATATCAGGATCATCTTTAAAGGCATGGAAGTATGCTACCGAACCAAAGCAGACAGAAGTTAGCAACTTGCTGGTGAAAAAAAAGTCAATCAAGCCAGCTCAAGAGTTTAGACCCAAAACAGAGCTAAAAGGAGAGAGAATATTGTACTAAGATGAGCGAATAAGAAATTGTTTGCTAACAGGTTTGCCACAACAGCTTAATAAGACAATAGTATGTCTGTTAGCTTGTTTTGGAGCTTTTTATGTCCCAAGTGGTCAAAAAACACACCATTTGAAACTATTCCTAGTCCTCTAGGACGTAAGTTATAGCAGAAGTGTCTTATGTTGATGCTCTTATTGTCCTCTATTATTAGTCAGCACTAAATGACATGTTGATAGGAATCCATCTCAAGCAGCTGATTATACCACTGTGTGAGTTTTCACTGGAAGGTTAAGGGTTATTCTGCCAGTAACACCTTAACTACTGTCGGGTGACTCGTCACACTCAAAACGTGTTTCTTTAGGGACGCTGTCTATAACAACAAGGAAAAAGCAGGGAGGTTAGTACCATGATGAATGGGATCAACATCCCACACAGTTGTTGTTTTTTAAATTCTGTATAATAAAGCATAGATTGTAAAACACAAATATTTAGAATCATTCAAGTTTTGAATAATTAACAACCACAGACAAATGTCAAACTGAACGCAATTTATAACGTTCATGAAAGATGTAGCTCGCTTTGATTTCCTCTCTCTGGCTTACGTTGCTGTCTTGATATCTTTTCCTTAAATGGCAGTTAATGGAATTTACGATTCAACTGGACAGTAACACAATCAAGCAATCGTGGGATGAACCAGATCACCGAAAGCGAATAAGACTTATTTCTCCTCCCACAAATCAGTCTGCGTGGAAGCTAATGTTTTCAGACACAGCATACTGTGAGGCAACTCATTCCACATCTCAGTCAGGGAGCTCTTCCAACGCCCTGTTGGAAGTTTAAAACCAAATCCAGTTGTAATCTGCAGCCGTCAAAGAAGTATAGACAGATTTCTAAAGGCGTTTCTTTTCCTGCACGGTTGCTTAGCTACTCCCACGGACTGCAAGCTGAGATTTTTCAAGGATTTTAGTATTGTGTGAGTAGCTTTTAAGTCCACATCTCATGTAAGTTGTTTTTTTGGGGGGTCTGCAATCAAGTATTTCCTTCAGTGATGAATTAAAAATGATTTTTCTAAAAATGCTCCTCTGCTCTAATAGAAGCACCGAAGCAAGACTTCTGCAAAGAATCTCCATGAAACCTGTAAATCCCCTTCCTTTATTTGATTCAGTGATAACTGCAAACTAAAGAGCGGAGCATAATTGAATCACAGACCTGGTGGCAGTTTTATGGAAGTATCTCAGCATGACAGCACCGTAACATTGGATTTCTGCTGCTACCCGCTTTACGTAAACCGGTGAACTTGGAAACCCTTTTGCCCCGTGATGCATCGCACCATTCGGAGGAGCAAGGATAAGAATAATCCATATTGTTGTATCTAGGCCAAGTAAATCAACACTGCATAACTGGAAATGCTCACTGTTGCCAAGCTGTGAGCGTTTCAGTTGCTACTGTATCTCCTTGGGTTCATGCTTCAGTCTCTCCATGCAGTTGTTTTGGTGCTCTCCCAAGACATACGTGTTTATCACCGATGGAATTTACCATGAATTAATAATAGGTTAAATAATACATGTCATATTTTCGGTGGATGTTTTAGATCAAGCATGTAGTGCACTATGATGGCATGGTGAGTGCAGCGTGTGTTGTCCTTTGTAGGCTTATCATCTTCCATATTTTGAAGCGTATCTTAGACTGTTTTATTAGTGTTTAATGTAGTAGTATAAGGTGGTATATTATGTTATGTACTACGCCTTTATAAGCCCCAAACAGCCTATTGAGACGTAACTATAATTTACAGCTGCTGTAACAAATATTTTTAAAATATAGAATGGTTTAAAAGTGAAACGGATCACTCGTAATGATGATCCCACTCAGAATTATCACCCGACTCTGAAGTTCTCCTCAGCTTTATGGAGCATTTTAGCATCTTTCAGCTCGTTGTTTCGGCAACCCAGTCGCCGGGAAAAAAACAAACAGTTTGCGTTGTATGTTTCCGCAAAACACGGGACACGTGACATGTCGACGTTTCCAAACATAAAAATATGTTTCAGAAATACGTTTCATGTCAGCCTCGTATCACGCCTGCAGAAGGGCACAATGCCTCAGGGTTAACGTTGTGTAACAGGTTTCCATGGATCGTGGTTATATCTGGACCCTGGTCCTTCCTCCCGCCATGGCCCTGCTGACTCCCACTGCTAATCATTTTTATTATTACTCACATTACTATTTTATATCACCGATACCATTAACGCACTTTACTGACCTTGCTTCTTCACCGGAGCATTTTTTGATTCCTCCCCCTGTAGTAGACATGGGCTCATGAAATTTTAAGACAGTACATTATGTTAATGATTTTGTTTAGCTCCAACCAAAAGGCAACCTCCAGTGATGAAAAATGAAGCAGACAGAGGTGCCAAAACTGCAGTTCCTTAAATGGATACTTGAGGCTGGTTCCAAAAGCCTGTCAACCTCCATTGACCCCCGTGTTATAATGCCCAACTTTATGTGAAGGAAATGCATCACTATTATTTTGATGTGTACGAGTCATTTGTTTCCTTTTTTATTGAAATTCCCTCTATCATTTTACATTTTAAATATATTGTTGGAAGGGGACTGAAATACTCTGAGTATTAAAATGAGTAGTTTTTTTGTCTGCTGGAATACATATTTGTATAGAATTAGTAAGATTCAATGTGAATCATTTAAAAAAGAAGGGAAGAAATGATTACTGCATCTAAATTATATTTCTTCATGTTGGGCCTGTTGTACACTTGTGGAAACCAAACGTGAGTTGGTTGAATCTGGGTTAGAGCATCCTCTGCGAGATGACATCCGTTGACTTTACAGCTCAAACATACACACAAACATGTCCAGGGGCATCCACCCTTCATCTGCAATGTTCCTACTGGATGGAAGTAATTCAATTATGTCCCAGCACGTTTGTGTTTGTTTATCCATGTCGCAGCGAGGCCTGATTGAACTCTCCTGAGATATCACACGGGATCAGCAGATGTTGCGTAGACCTCTGTGACCCCATAAGTTCCACAGTCATGATCCGTGTGCGCGCAGTGGCTTGCTGAGGCGTAGCAACACTGGCAGCTTCTTTTTCCCCTGCTTAGCCTGTGAGTAATGCTCAGACCAGAGCGCGGGGGCAGGGCCATGAGGGTTCATTAACTCAGCTGGAGCCTGATGAGCTGGAAAACTCCTAACCTTCAATGTTTTTAGCCCAGCAAAAGCTCCAATTTCCTTGCCCAGCATGGCAAATGGCTTGAGTCTATGTTGTGGTCTCCTTTCATTTATTTATACAACAGTTAATAGAGAAGCAAGCTGAAATAAAAAAAACTGCATTGTTCTCAGAGCAGCCATATGAGTTCCATGGTTTGCATATTATTGCAAAGCATTCATAACAGGATGATAATATATCACATATACTGGACTAGTATTAAGGGAAATATTTCCCTCAAATATTGTGTAGAGGAAAAAAAGGGTCAAATAAAAAAAAAATGTTGGTCCAGTTACAACCATTCTCATAGTTTTCATATGAAGTTAACTTTTGCATTTCAATTGAACTACACTTAATTCTGTCAGACAGTAATGTGCATCTTGGGACCAGTGTATGCTGTCTTGTGTTGACAATGATGTGGCGTGGGAGAGCTGCACATACCGACCGTGAGTTGACCACAGTGTTCACCGCCCAGAGGCTCCACTTCCAGATGAGCGCAGACAACTGTTTCACTTGACCTTGGCCGTTATGACCAGCAGGCCCAAACTTGACCTGTCAGGTTTGGGTTCACGGGGACGTTTTAGTTCAGTGATGGAGAGTTTCAGGGGAGTTTGCTTAATGCCTGGTGAGCCTGAAAGTGATAGTACACATGTAAATCAGTGTGACATGTGGATGTAATTTCTCCAAGATAAAAGGGTCAAGGCCCTGACCCTCTACGTCCAGGTCGGAGACAAAGTCTCACATGAATGGCTTGGTTCACATTTGGGGTTAAGAGATGGAATGTCGAACTACTGCTGTGCGCAAAGTACACATATGTTTTAAAGGCAGTGAGACAAATACAACTTTTTAAAAGTTAGTTTTGTTTAAAGGAATAGTTAGACATTTTGGGAATAGTGCTTATTTGCTTTCTCTGCGATTTTCTCTGTTAAGTATGAAGCTAGAACAAGGAGACGTTAGCTTAATCTAGCATAAGACTGAACGCAGGGACAAACGGCTAGCCTGGCTTTGTCCAGTGTTCAAAAATACACTAGTTCCTCTAGTTTAGGTTGCAGCAACTCAATAGTGATGACAAGACTCCAGGAAGTCCCTGTGACCAGCTACTAGACGCCAAAACATAGTAACAGCAAGCGACTTCCTGTAAATCCTAAAGCGAGGCAGTTAGCTTAGCTTAGAATAGAGAGTAGAAGCAGGGGAGACAGTTTAATCTCAAATGTTTAATACGTAGACCGAGAACAGTGTTATGACTTGTTCAAATAGTATAATTTAGAACATAACAAAGTCTGAGATATTGTCAAAGCTAACATAATTTCCACTTCATTAAAAGAGATATGGAAGTGTCAACAAAACAAACTAGCTGCACAGTCGCAGTCATGGTTGTTTACATCTAAACACAGCGAAAGCAGCTAATTTAAACTAGCTGGTGTGAGGGTTACCTGTCTTGGAATAATGTGTGAACACTGCCACGTATGAGTAACAGGACATAATCCTGTTCCCATTCCGTGCGTAAATGCAGCTTTAGGTTGGTAGATGTTTTAACTTCAACAGAGCCAGGCTAGCTAGCTGTTTCACCCTGCTTTCAGCCTTTATGTTCAAATAAGCTAGCCTCTTTAGCTTCAGACTTAATGAACAGACATGTGTTAACATTGTTGTCTAAGTTCATTGTCCCAAAAACAGCAAAGCTGAATTGTCAACCAGCAAGTGGACAACTGCCCTGGGACCCCAGATCCTCACGGCTCCTGACAGTCCTTTGTTCACATTGAGTCAGTTGATAAATTGAACATTTGTTTTGGAAAAATCACCCAAAAGTCGCAAATGCAACTGTCATGTAAAGGTCTTAAAGGGTGGGCCTTCTTTTAACACCTGATCGCTTGGCCCTGGTCTTTAAGAGGGTCCCTTTTCTCAATGTCTAGTCTTGATTATATCTAATTATTCAATATTCCTTGATTAATTTGATCAATAATAATTACCACATAACGACTGTCACTATGTAGTAATCCAGCATAGAAACAAGGTGCACAAAAAGCAGTCAGTTGGGGCCTCTAGCAGGTTAATCCAGACATCGCTTGCACTGGTGTGTGGCATTATCAACAAAAAAACAATGCATGGTAATCGCACAATACAAAGACATTGGAATCTCACAGTTTAAATTGACATACAGTACTGTATCGTGCAAGAATTTGAATCAGAGTCAGAGCAGAGACAATGAGAAGAGTATTTTAGAGTATTTACATAGTTCCAGAAGATGAAACCTAGCAACAGTTAAGTATGCAAATTGGGAAAGTGCATTTTACCAGACATTTGTGGTACGAGATTGTGTAAATACCACTTGGGTAATAATAGATAGCATGGTATTAAATCATAACAGCAGAACGGGGGGGGGGATACAAGCTGTTTTGCTGAAAATTCCTTCCCCGTGCCCCACATTTAAGCATGCAAAGTGTTTTTCCCCCCATGGGGCTAAACCTCAAGTGATCCTCATGAGTTCAGTTATGGTGCAAATATCACACAGGCTAAGAGCTGTATGAGTGTGCTTAGGCAAACCTCGCAATGTTTTGTCCAGGGGGAAGACGATCCGGCCACTAAGTGGCAGTGTTGTTCCAGCGATGGCATGACAGCAGCAGCAGAGCATGGAGAAGGGGGGACCAGAGGGAGCAAATTCATGTTCTACATGTGTGATTACAACATGTTTAACATGTATTAACTCACCAGCCAGCCTTTGCTTATTAGCCAACAACCTGATGGGGTATATGATATGATTAGAATAGATCCTATCATTTTAGCTTACTGTGCACTTGTAAAAAAAAAGAAAAAAAAAAAGGGAAAAAAAAGCTTTCATGTCAATATGCCTTTGCCGTCTTTCTCCCCTCTCTTGCCATCCTGATTCTGTCTCATCTTTCTCACATCACCTCTGACTGTAAGGCAGATGAGCCCTCCTGGCAGATGTCATTACCAATCCAAGCTGTTTCTCTTTGACAAAACCCGTGTCACCGTGGACACACTGACTGCTGCTTCCACTTGGCCAGTCCACGCAACAGGAGATCAGACCGATCAGATATCGTATAATTTGTAGCAAATTGTGATGTTTTCTGACTCATCCGAGAAGCGCTTTGGCCTTGAGCTCGGAGTGAGCGACTGCCGCTGAAAAGTAGCCAGAAAATGATTGCTTTGATATGTGGTGCTAACAGGAGGAGGATGAAAGCCAAATCAGAGCTGATGAATTAAGGGTGGCAAGAAACACATTTATTCTTAACTGCTGCCTTTGAGCAAGGCAGTCTATTTTGGGCCTCATCAGTGTCCTGCCATGCTCATTTGGTATTACGTAACCTCGATAAACTCTGTCGGAAAATTTGTGTTTAGACTTTAATTTCTACAAAACAAGCATCATCATCTTACAACACAATTGTGAAACTTCTTCACACTGAATTCTGAGGGTTTACTGAATGCAACATCATGGGCGTGTCACTCGAGGTGAGCAGTTTCCTGGAAACATACAACCTCTGCAACCGTGACCCAGAAGGATGAAGGTATTAGACTGCTGAGGGGTTTGCTCATGAACACACCGCCGCTCTGGTGCTACAACAACCGTGATTTCCCTTTAGGTAACTAATGGCTTTACACGGTTCCCCCTCCCACCCCCAGGTGCTGAGGTGTCACCGGCATGTGCGAACTCCTCTGGGAAACGTACACAGACAACCCTGTAAAAGCCTGCTATGCAAAGTGCCAACTCTTCCTTTGAGCGGCATCAACATCTTTCACCTGATTTTAATGTCAAAGTAAAAACTTGAGTTGAAGGCCAAAATGAGCCATGATTTGCTTATGTTTCATTTGCCTCTGGTGGGCCTGAGGTGAAACAGCCATTTAGGAATTCCTGCATGCAGACAATGCTCCACCTCTGCTTAGTAGAAGTTCACAGATTTGTCATGCAATGCCTGTAGGAATACAGTGCATTTTCTGCTCTGCCGCAAAATCGCGTTCTGCTCCACTGACATTCTCTTGCCCCGTTTGTTAGGGCAGTGCACGGCCTCATGTGATTTATTTAGCTTGATTGCAGAGACGTGCAGCAATTCGCTGCATCCCCCGCCATCATTAACAGTGTATAATCCTCAAACACGCCTGCCTAATGTTTTTTTTATTGTTCATTCCCTTAATTTCTTGCTGTTTAAATGGGTTTTTCTGCACAGATCAAGTTCTAGTTCCAACATGTGCCACTTTAGGCTCTGTTTAGTTGACAAACTTTTGTGTGCAATTGTGGAACGTTAATCCAGCATAAGGTGCAATGTGAGGATGTTGTCTCTGGTACGCCTCCGTCACATCATCGCCCACAGTGTCACTTCTGACGGAGGAGAAGGCAGCAAACACTTCCTTTTCAAGTGCTTTATCTGGGAATGAAAGGCAAAATGAGAGAGAAAACCCAGAAAATGAGGAGGAATTACAACAAGGTAGCCACGCAAGGTTCCCGGGATGTGGAGATGATGAAACAGGAGCCCACTTTAGAACAGAGAGCCCTACAAATCTTACAAGTCCCCAGTTTATCAAAGCCAATCCAGGAGGCGAAGCCCACTCCCCCCCCCCCACAGCCTCAGTCATTTCATGCCCTCACGCAGCTTCTCATCTCCACAGGGAGATGAACTTTGAAACCAGATAAATAGTTCACCCCATTTACCGGCAAGTCGAACGCCTTCATTTTCCCCCGAATATTTGTTCAGTGTAGCTGGGGGACGTTTCATCCGGAATTTGTGCCTTTGCTTGTTTGTAGAAAGGGGTGCGCAATGGCTACTAAAAATAGCTCCATTGACCCACTTTTTAATAGGACTCCTTGGCATTGTTGAAAGGGATAGATCAGATCACACAAGACCTTTTAATAGAAACATCCAGTCATCCTCTTTTCAGTATAATCTTGAGGTTACAGTGACATCACCCGCAGCATGCTTTTCTGCTATTTAAATGCTCGCCGTGATCACTGAACATGGACATTTATTGAAAAGCAGCTGCCATTGGGCTGTGGATTGCCATAGAAAGACATTTGTATTGTCTGGTTTATCAGCATATTAATGAGCCCCAGTCAGGTGAACTCAGGGCTCTGTCGATGTGATTCCCAACAAGGGAAATAGTTAGCTTTAATTTATTGATAAATAGTTGAAATAGTTAACTAAAAGTTATAGTTAAGTAGTTGAAATAGTAAGCTAAAAGTACATAGATGAAATAGTAAGCTAAAAGTAATAACTAAGTAGTGGAAATAGTTACCTAAAATTAATAAATGAATGGTTTAAAGATGCACCTTCTGCCACTCCAAGGCAGAAGGTGCATTAAGTTACATTAAAAATATAACAATGTCTACGTTTTGCGGTGTTTCTTATAATTTTCTTCAAATGAACTGAAATGAAGGCATTTGTACCATGCACATGTCGATGAGCTCATCTGATAGGGGTATCGGTTATGGAACCACTGACCCGTAGGGACCCGTAGGGACCCGTAGGGACCCGTAGGGATACGTGTGAGCCATTTGGTTGACTTATTTGTGACTGAGGAAAGGCCCTAACCAGCGGAGAGCAGTGAATGGCATGTATCCAGGATAGTATGCTGACTTTTCTCTTTTCTGCTTGATTTACTGAGAAGTCTTTGAACCCTTCCCGGGTAGGGTGATAAATCAGCAGCAACAAAAGGGAGCTTAAAAAATCTTCCAAAGCAAATCAAGGCACAGGGATAACAAAACAGAGGCTAACAAATCCTACATTTGCCCTTTATAATACCCACAGAACATGTATCTTCTCTTCCACACGCTGGGCTACATATATGCTGTTTTTAAAGCTAAATCCACATTACCATGTATTCATGAATGGTTCTGCAAAAATAAAGGCATACTGAACTAAACATTTTCTCCAAAGTGAGCTGCGAGTCATCTAATGGAAGCGGTGATAAGTGTAAAATCCTGGACAACTCCCCTGACACCTTCTTGTAGATCTGAATCCAGACAGCGCAGTCTGAAGTGCTGCACTTTCATGGGAGGAAAAAAAAATAAAAAAAGACGCCTGCTCCTATGGCAACAGAAAATCTGTTAAATGAAGACAAACAGGAGGCCTCTGAACCTCCACCTACGCATGCACTAAAAAACACAACCTTCCTTTCACAAATCCATCAATGTGGTAACTTTGTAGACTCGCTGAATGCTAATGGCTCGTAGCATGCACCGCTTAAATAGGTCACGACTGGGAATAATTGTATTAACTGCTGTAAATAGAAATAAACAGGGGAAAGTGAAGAGCAGTAATGGCTCGTCGGGATCTATTCTGAGGCTTCCTCAGAAAATGGCGGAGAAGTCTTGAGGGAGGCACTCAGTGTCACAATTTGGCTTTTTGTAAAAAAAAAAAAAATGCCATCTGCTTAAGAAAGCCAATTATGAACAGAGAGGCAGGAACGCTAAAAAGAAAAAGTCTTCAACCTGATAACATTCCTCAGTAAATGAGCTTCAATGGTGTTCGCTCATATCTGAATAACAGATAAAATAACTGAGCCATTATTCCACCGTACCTTATGTCTCAGTATGCATTTAACGGTGATTAAATGCTCTGTAATTCAGAGTGGGGGATATTACGTATACGAACTGGAAGGTTTAGTTATATTCAGTGCGATCAGTCCAGTCCACTGGACTGGAATGTTCTGTCTTGTCCTGAGACACAAAGCCAAGAACAAGCTGTTCCCTGAGCGGCCCACAAATATGTGCAGCGGAGGCTTTCCCAGTGAAAACAGCAGGAAGTTGATCAATTCTTCCATCGGCCAAAAAGTTAACCCAGCTGGTCAGATGCGCACAATTAAAACATGTTTGCAGATTCACTCTGGAGAAATATCATCAAGGCCTCTGTGTTCTTCGGTATCCGATGAATTCCTAGCAGCAGTCGATTCTTTATTTTCTGGTTTCGTCTCAAACAAATCTCTCTGCCCCTGTACCTCGGGAGCTACGTTTACTCGACAGCAGATCCGTAATGTTTTCTGGTCAAGTTGCTCTACTCTCTCTCTCTCTCTCTCTCTCTCTCTGGCTGGCGAGAGCAAGGTATTCTTTAAATGTTTGAACAGATGGCTCCCAAGAAGTCTGGGGGTAAAAATATAAAACACGTGCGAGAGGCTTGAGAGCTCAGAATGCCATCTATTCTTCATCCCTTATCTCCTCTGGGATCCCGGCCTGGGGGCTGATGGTTTTTGTTGAGGCGCATGCACACTCGGCCAAAAACAACATCCAAATGGTAATATGTAATTTTGAGGTTGTCTACGGTATGAAAGCATTCCACTGTGAGCAGTGCTGTAGATGCAAATCATGACTTCAAAAACCTAAATTACACTCCGGTTCCAAATCTCCCATTTCCATAATGTTAACTGGAAATATTGTTCATTCTCTACTGAAAGTGAGATTGCAGTAGCGTTCACAAACATACACTTGTGTTTTAACCTTTTAATGGCGCAATCTTTTTTTAAACGATCTGATTTCTTTAGTCCTTTGGACACCAACAATAAAAAGGGACAGAAAGCCCAGAGTCATGCCTCCCGCCCTCACTATAATTGTTTCCATGACAATATTCAGTTTTACTAACTTACTAACAGTGGACATTGAAATCGATTGGTAGCACTGTTTAGTTTTTTTAAAGTCATGCTTGCTCTAGGGATGGTTGTGCACTTTTCATGCGCACAACCGAGTGCAACACTACGGATGTGTTTCGGGAGAGACTGTCAGAGAATGTGCGTCTTCATTCCCATATCGAAACTATATCACGTCTCTATGACGGCAGGCCTTTCACTCCGCCCTTGAGCTCGGCTGCTCAGAAGAACTACGGACACACTTGATGTCCGACACGGTCGCATGACAAACTAGTTTGGTTCGAGCATTTGCCGACCCCTTAGCGTGTTGACCTTTAGCTCAAAGAACCGCTTTTCCTCGGTACAACCTCACACGGCCTCTAGTGGCTCCAGACTCATACTCCCCTTAAGAAATTGTTCCACATTCATTTACATAATTTTTCTGGTAAGTCCTCCGAAGAACCAAATAATCATCATTTAAAAAAGGCCACATGTCAAGAATGATTTCTCTGACTTCCTAGAAGGAAACCACCTGAAAAGCTGTGAGGCGTGCACCAAAGGGTTAAGATGTCTAATTCTGCATGAAGACTCGCACAGCATCACCGCAGGCCTGTGGACACATTACTAACTGCGCTCTAGGACCCCAACGTCTCTCTGCCTCATATCCAAAATCATCAGGCTGCCCAAACTCTGCCCTGGAGAAAAAAAACATTTGACAGAAACAAAACACAGATCTCTCCAGTTTTCTCATTGTATGCCTGGGGAACATACACGAGATGAAGACACAGTGTGAAGGGTGACATGTATAAAACATGAGCGGATTGGGAGAGCGAGGTGAGCACCGCCGAGCACTGCCTTGGAGAGAGGACTAAATATAAAGCGGATGTCTGATTTATGACCCCCGCTGACCTTTTAACCTGACGCTTTTGAGCTGCTACTGTATATTTCAAACAATTTAAGAGAGATGCGAGTTGGCGTGCACTCAGCTCATCCTTTGTTTCTTTCTCCGACACAATGATACTGTACATTAGCTCGTACAGTGTACAGTGCAAGACAGAAGCAAACACCCTCCACTCACACGACAGAGCCACTCAATGTACAGAGAGTACTTCTTGTTCTATGGACACAATGAGAATGTTTGGACGCAAATGCGGAATAACACAGAAATAACATTTGTGAAATCCATTGTCAGGACGGATTTTTCCCCATTAACTGTTCCTGTGAGCAGCAACCGAACATTATCCGCATTGTTGGAATCCTACGTCAAGTCTTTGCCACTCAGAGGGTATGAGATGAGAGAGCTGACAGCTACACAGGAAAGCACATTACTATTTCAGTTGGCGTTGGTGCTTTCGTGCCGCTCTACAACCATTTTCGGAGTCATCCCTCACCCCTGCTCTTAATTGTTAATGATTTCTTCAAATGCAAAAGCCGGCTCCGCTCGCACTCTCCCCCTTCGGAAAGGTGCCGCGTTTCCGAGATGTAAATCCGAGGGTTAATCCGCAAATTAGGTTTCCGCCGGGCCGTGTGCGTGGATGTTGTGAGAATGGGAGATCGTGTCAGGAGCACGAGAGCGTGCCGTCTACCATGCAAACCTGAACCGCAGACTAGATCTTCAGAACGACTTTGATCATGTAGCTCAGAATCATTTACCGGTGGGATGGAGGGCATGTGTAACACGCGTGGCCAGTGAGGGATGAGGAGGCTAATGCTATAAACACGGAGAGCATGGTTATCCTCAAAAGGGCTTGTTAAAAATTGAAGAAGAGGTGGGGGAAGGGAGGGCCTCTTATCAGATCTCTAATTCAATAGAGCCTGCTGAGTGTGGAATATAGCCATCAACATGCCATCAAACAACTATAGGCTACATGCCTAAAGACCATATGAGCCATATTTTAACCGACACCTAAATGAGAAATTAAAATCTTCTCTCCCAATGCATTCTCTCTTGTTTCCTGGCCCCTAAAAAAGAGAATTCCACCTTTTCAATATTTGAGATGTTTATTAAACATATGTAATCTGATTACAGGGCAAGACGTATTGGATACCAAATGTTTAAATCAGTCCTCATATGTTAGCTAAGCCTGAAAACTAACTCTGGTTTATGACACAGCACTTTTCACAACCATCCTGCGGATGCCAGTCAAAAGTAGTGATGCTTCCACTTTGTTGCCGCGGCAATAATGGCCGAAGTATTAGTGTGAGCAACCAGTCAGCAGGTTGGTCAATGTGTCAATGTGTTTATGTTACCTACATGTTTTGTCGTGGCGCTGATTGGCTGATTGTTAGTCCCCTCCCCCCTCTGCAGTGATCGATTGCATTTTTAACAGAGAAACCACCGTTTCATATCACGATGCCAGACGAAGCGGTTCCACTTGGTATAGTGGGCCGATTCAAAGTTCTGGATCTAGGCAGAGTTTATTTAACACTTCCTATCAGATGTACATAGCTGTGCTTACTTACACCTGAGAGGTTACATTTAAAAGAACAGTTGGATACCCGTCAGCTGGCAAAAACATCTTCACTGTAACTACCTTGAATAAAGGAAGTCAAAGAATGACAGGTTGCTAGGAGACTGTTGCAGAGAGAGCCCAAGAGAGGCATTAATGCTGACCTTTAGCAGGGGACAAGGTAAGAAAATGAAAATGGTGCAGCACGTTGTTCATGCCATGGATCAGGGATTTAAAAAAAAAAGTATATATAAATCAGTCATTTATTGTTTGACTAACATAAACTAACCATTCACAAGTGATTAAGAATCAATGAAGTAGATTCACCAAGGCTTTAAAGTCAGTTTGTTGTTTGGTACTAACATCCGTTGCTTGACTCACTCTTTCCATGACTCATGGTATAAACAACACCTCACACTGTGGTTCTAATACACACAGTGTTGACTCTAGTGCATTGTCTTTCAGTGACTGACGCTGAACGCTTGATTCAAGTTCCCCTAAATTCCGGTCTGAATTCTGAAACCTACCCCAGACACACTGACTGCTGCTGCAGGCCACAGAAATAGCGGGAGAGTTTCCATCAACATCCACCAGTCCCGTGTGTGGGCCCTTGAGCTGAACTGTGCGCAGATGTGCCTCAAACGCAAATCCCTCATGTGCCCACAGCCCCAGTGTGAAAGTCTGGTCACATACAGTACAAGAGTGTATTCAAATCAGGTCATTTATCTGTCTCGGCGACGAGCAGAGATGTGAGAAGCACACACCTCTGTGAGAGAGCGAGTGCCACGGGGTTGCCCGGTGGAGCTGCTGTGTTCATGTGAGAAGAAGTGGGGGGGTAAACTTTGCCTCACACTCTCAGACGGATTTCTCTTGGATTGATGACGAACGAGACGAGTGGGAATTACTGTTTAAGACGGTAGCTTCGCAACTGTGAGGGTGTCTACTTCACTGACAAGTGGTCTAAATATTTCACATGGCCTATATTCAGGTCATTGATGTTGGGCAAAAACAATAACACTTTCCAAGCTGTAGCTCCAACACTTCCACATCAGAGTTTTCTGCCGCTTCCAGGAATCTGTTCACATCCTGAGACATCTGATACTGTTTGAATACGGTCCGCACATTGGTAACAGCTCCTTGGCAGGAGTACACAGAAACTTTAATGCTAAAATATTTGACTAAATGACCTTCCATCAAATACAATATGCAGAAGGAATATTTGTAAGTGTGTGGGAACGTGCTGTTTGGTTGTGTGGTAAAGTCAACCTCAAACCCAGTGAATCTGATGGCTTGAAGGTGAAAGGAAGGGGCTGATGACTCCATGTTTACATCAGAGGAGCCATGTGGCTGTGACTCCGTCTCCCCCTGCCTCCAGTCTTTATGCTAAACTAAGCTAAGCTGGCAGCTAGCTGTAGCTCGTAGCACACAGCCAGGAGCGTGACATCAATCTTCTCATCTAACTCTACTTAAAGGACACACACTACTTTGTGTATATAGGTAATTTAACAAATACGACGCGCAGAGTTCCCCAAGGCTTCATTGTGGGACTTCTTCTATTTAACATCTATATGCTTCCACTGGCTCAGAATATGGAAAACAACAAAATAAGTTTCCACAATTATGCAGATGAAACACTAATTTACATAACCATATAACCCGGGGACTATGATCCAATACAAGCACTGAGTAATTGCATCGAACAAATCAACGATTGGATGTTCCAGAATATTCTTCAATTAAACAAAGACAAAACTGAGGTAAATGTTTTTGGAGCCAAGGAGGAACAATTAAAAGTCACTGCTTCAATCGGCAATGTCGAAAACCACGGACCGAGCCAGAAAATCTTGGTGGTCACGGATTCAGAGCTGAATTTCAAACACCACACTAAAACAATTACAAAGTAATCATGTTAAGAACATATCAAGGTCTTCAGAGGTCTCCCTAAAAACGTCATCAGACTGCTGCAGCTGATTCAGAAAACGTGCCTTGTTGCTGAATTGTGTTATATACTTGCCTTGCCTAACACGGCAGAAAAGTTTCCCTAAATGTCCACCAAAAATATATTTCACCGTTGAACTTTATCTAAATTATCGCGCTGTCCCGCTACTCTGCTCCCTGAGACACAGTAAGGGAAAACAGCTTTCCCACTTTTATTGTCCTGGACGGTGTGTTTGGCTGCGAGCTAACAGCTAACGACGGAACTACAAACACAGCTGCTCTGCGGTCAGAGAAGTAGTTCTTCTTTTTTTTTTTTTTTTTTTTTGCCTCACATTTACACACGTATCGTCAAAAAATTCGTCTTAACGAGTCTCTACGATCATGAGACGGCGCTGAGACGAGCACTTTATGATCACAAATGATCCATTATAAAATCTAATTTGAATTTAAATAAAATAAAAATGAACAAAAGATATCTTAAGGATCAATAATTAAGGTATTAATTAAGGTGTTAAGCTGTTGCATGCAATTTTGCTCAGCTCTGAACCAATTATGAAGTCTACTTATTACCTCATAGTCAGATGAGTTCACAATGTGTCATATGTGAATTCATATCATGCAAAGTCAGAGTCATGCATTTATTAAAGAGGATTGCATAAATATTTATAATTAAAAAAATCAATGCGCTGCATAACGAGTCATTTACAACCGACAGTATCACTTGGAGAAACCACAAGATGATGATTTCAGTTTCTGAGCGAACAATTAATTTGTCTATCACAAATCCAAGAGGACGCTCAGTGAGCTGTGGTGCATTCACAGCCACGACACACGGCCTTGGAGACATAATCAATAATGTTGATTACACTGTAAAACACAGAGGAACAGGGAAAGAAAGAAAACAGCCTCACGCCTGAAAAAAACAAAGACACTATTCATTTTAATTCATATATAATAGTGTCTTTGTTAGATTTTTTGATTTGCTTAGAAAGACACACTTTTTATATATCTAAACAGAGGTATCTAACGTTGTAAGAACGAGCAAGCTGTGTCTGTCATTGATTGGGTCCATTTCTTGGTTGTTACTGCTTTCATTGCGATCAACCTTCCCATCTTTTCTTGCATCTCTATCAAAAGAACCCACTCAACAAAGAAGGAAAAGTGAAACATTTGAATTAGGAGCTATTTTCTGAGATGCGACGGTAACAGTAACATTGTGTCCGACACTTTTTCACTTAATCCACTCTGTGAAGTGAATGGACTCGGTCGTAATAGTACACGCAACCTGTGACATTCAGCTGTTTATACACAAATGTCGGAGTGGTAATCCACACACACACACACACACACACACACACACACACACACCCCAAATCCCCTTAATCACAGCTGGTTGATCCTGAACAAAAACACTGTTAGTCTGAATCCCTCTCTCGGGAGCGTTTTTAATAAACTGGAGCCTGAGAGAGGATGCAGAACGACAGCTAGAGCAGGTTAATGGAACGGCTTTTTAATACTGTTTATTGAAACTGAATCACCAATGTACTGTTCTACAGATGTGTGTAGAAGGAATCAAATTATTATGTTGGCCCACGCCCCCACGGCCTTTTGCCTCATGTAGCCCGTTCTCTGTCCCCCTTTCATGTCTATTTTGGCTGTATTATCTAATAAAGGCAAAAAAAATGAATAAAATCTTTTGCCTTCAGATGAAGTCAGCCTACGCGTATTTTTGTGCATAGGCTACCCTCGCGTGTCATGCTAGTAGCATTATGAAGCTGCATTTACTTAGCGCTAAATGCTAATGTAAGTTAACCCGCCCACAATGACAATGCTAACATGCTAATGTTTAGCAGGCGTATTGTTTGCCATGTTAACCGTCTTAGTTGAGCATTTTAACATGCTAACATGTACTTATTAGCATTGTACAGCTGAGGCTGATGGGAGTGTCATTAGTACGCATGTCTTTGGTCATAAGGCGGCCAGATAACAATACAATAACTGACATAGAACGTGTCACAGTGCCTGCGCCTCTGCACACTGACAAATGTGTTCAGTTTTGAAAGGTGTCTGACAATGAACATTATCTCACAACTATGCAATCCATATTTTGTGTTTACTTGCATTATAATACAGGTTTTGGTGGATTTTGGGGGACAAAAGATGGTTTAAAGGGGCACTCGGTAGGTGTGCTAAGTGCTGAAAAATTGGTGAAAATACATATGGTGCGTACATGAGAGTATGCCTGAAGGTGCGGTACAAGGGTCCCTCTTTGAGGGTTTGAAAATCTGGTCAACCTTACCAAAAATGTTGACCCGATGATGGCAGTTAATGAAAACTCTCTGGAGCTGTTACAATTCATCCTGTGGGGAACATGATATTGTGAATCAAATGTCATGGCAATCCATCCAAAGGCCGTTTCACTTAAAACCACAGATTTCAAACTCATGGCGGCATTAGAGGTAAAGTCAGGAAATCACCAAAGGCCTTACGATGCATCATCTGGGAACCATGAATATCCTCACAAAATTTACAGCCAATCCATCTTGTAGTTTTTTCAGTGAACCGACCGGCCGACACTGCTGTTCAGCCAAAGCGCTAACATGGCTAAAACCACTAGTCGTGTTTCCATTCAATTGTCAAGCAAATTTTGTGCGAACTTTTGAAACGTGCCAAAAAAAGAAATGTGAATTAGACAAATTTCTATCAACTGGTTTAGAGCCAATAAACTCGGCTACAGCTAAGCTTGGTCCAAAAATGGCGCTATAGGCTACGCATGGCTGCAATCCGCCAGTAAACAAAGTAGAAGAAGAAGAGGTTGTGAACCGGAAACAAAACAAGTCAGCTTGGCCATCTAACCATCTACGATAGAAAAGTGGAGCGAGGTCTTCAGGAATTTGTTTGAATTCTTCCTTCATGTGAGCTACTATTGGTTTCTTGCTGTTTAGAGACAAAGACAAGCTCGTCACCAGACGATGCAACACATTGCGTGAAGGCTGAGACGGTATACAGAACAGCACATGGACTTAACGACAAGAGCAGAGGTGCACAAGTTCAGGCGTCTGAAGTCTCTTCTCCAGTAATTCAACTCAAAGAGGCGGAGTTGGATTAGTTTGGAGTGCCTGGGCAACACAGTGATGGGGGAGGGAGGGGCGACAAGTTGGATGTGAATAATTTATCACTGATGTTTCCACTGCCTTTGTTCTAGGTCCAAGGGATCTGGGTTTTAAGTTTTAATAGCATTTGTGGCTGGACTTATTATGTGTGATCAAATAATTCTCAGTCCTGGGATTAAAAAAAATAACTATTCTTTCCTTCTTTTTTTTCTTGTAGCAATGTAAGTTACTGAGGCCTCATGGGTACAGCCCATTTCTCTCTACCCTTCACCCTCTGATTTTAATACTGCAAAAACACACAGATGCGTCTCTGGTATTTCCATGACTACGCACTCATCAAAGCTGTTCAATCATTCATCGATTTAAACATTTACTTAAGTAAAAGTTCACATTATTGAGCCTAACGAAACAGCAGATGGATCCACTAAGACAGTAAGTTACACTTGTTAATTCTTAATCTGTCTCGCAAGGCTCCGTTGTTGTATGCTGTGAACGTCTGAGCAAGATATGCTAATCCACCCTGCACAGCCTTTGTATATATTACACTTTTAAACCCATCTAAATGAAACAAACACAGCGGCTGCAGAGGTTTAAACTACAAAGACAGAAAAGGTTTTATCTATAGTTAAAAGAGAAGGGACCTTGGCTTGGTAGCTGGCATTTGAGATAGTTTTGAAGACCGATGTTATCTTGTTTAAGTGTGATTAACACGTGGGTTAAGAGAGAAACTCAAGTACAAAAATTGGAGCTGATGTGATCATGAGGCGTCTCTTTTCATCGTCATCTGGTGTCGACAGTTAAACCCTGTGATGTCTGGAGTTTCCAGCGCTATTTCAATTCAGACACCTCAGACATAGCTATTAAAAGCTCATGGACTGAGAGAGAGAGAGAGAGAGAGAGAGAGAGAGAGAGAGAGAGAGAGAGAGAGAGAGAGAGAGAGAGAGACATGCTACATGTTTGTGGGTTCCAGTGAAAAGGAAGCCAAGAGAGGCTGAATATCAATTATACGACAACCTCTGAAGGAGAAAAAGAAGAGAAAATGAAATCTTTTCAAAATTGCTGTAAGGTGAAGGTTGATGACCAAATGTTAAGTATCAGTTCGTTGAGCAGAATATTCATTGAGCTGCCTCCAAACCAGGGCTACTTCTGGAGCTGCCGCAGGCTGCGTGGAAAAATTGACAAGCTAATTTGAAAACAAAATTACAAAATGTGATTTTATCTAAAATCTAAAAACAGTCTGTTCAGGAGGAAAGTAACCATCCACAATGGTGTTATGCCGCCCACCAACCACATACCTTAACAAGCCATTGTGCATTATTGATGTTATTTAAAATATTATTCTTATATTTAGTTAATAATGATAACTAGCAAGATAGCTAATAAATAATATAACAATAATAACCATATTGATAATGTATAATAAAGAATGTATAAACAACTGAAATAAGCTATATACGTAATAAACAGTTACATAATTAACTAAAACTAATTAATTAATTATCTAAAGGTAATTTTGAAATAAAATTATTTATTTCAAACTGTTGAAATAAATAATTGATGAACCGACCTCAAAATTGACAATTCAATTGTTTGAATAGATTATTGTGACGGTATCAGTTTTAATTGACATCCACTCAAAAATCAGCTGAAATGAACACATTTGGAACAAAACATGTGGTGTTGATGAAGGGGGACTTGAGCTGGTGCGGATGTGGGGGTATTTAGGAACCACTGGTCTACCACAGAGTCTTTTCCCTGCATGATGGAATCGTTCTTGTTTGCACGATGATATAACACATTCCTGTTTGTAAGCATGAAAAGCAGCCTGGTTCACATAGAAACACGTGGCTCCACACCTATTAAAATGTTATCTGTGGAGGTTCAGGTATAATTGGTAGCACTCAACAAACCCACCAACTGTCAAGCAAACAAGAAAGCTGTGTTCATTTTGCGCCTACTGTTCTGGCATTCAGATATCCTCGGCTGGCTTAATCAGTCGGCCCGCTTTAGTGTGAGAATGAAAGTTCACAGCGAAACACAAGGTTTTGCATTAAATCCACGGACGACTCTCTGCCTCTTACCCTTAGGTCAAGGGGTGACAGCTCAAAGAGCGCCTTAAATCATGAGAACTGCTTTACCTTTCAGTGGAGCTGGAGAAACGCACCTACACTAAGTCAGTAAAGTCTGTGGATTTATCCGGATCTCATCCCCTCCCCTGTGCTGCATATAAATCAGCCATGGGTGCAGTGTGAACCTGACAGTCAGACTGTGGCATGAAGGGTGAGGGTGAGTGATGGGTGGGATGTGGAGAGAGGCAAAGGGCAACAAGCAGCGCTGCATTGTTACCTTCTTATTGTGTAAGCGAACTAGAAAGGTACAGATCTCTGCCGTCTGCAACGAACACCGTTGTATTGTGTGACTGAATGAACACAACCCACAATTGGCGCTAATGAGTCATTAAAAAACACACTACATTCAAACTCAAAAACAAGCGGCGACGTGTGCAGGCAATCGAGGGTCGGAGATGTGCTCAGCTATGTTATCACCAGAGGCCCCTATTGGCCTGGGGCCGGTAAAGAGTAGTGAGTGAGGAGTCAGCGGGCCGTCGATGGTGGTATGATACAGACAATAAAGGAAAATTACCCCAAACGCGGAGGTCCTTCAGCATGCAGCCATAACTGGCCACTCTAAATAGCATGCGGTTTGCGGCGGCGGAATGCGAGATTAGCGTGGACAGACACAGAGGTGCACACTCACTTGCGTATGCACGCACGCGCACACACATGCGTGGCCGATCGCATAATCCTCCCTGTCTGTGATAATAAAGAAAACAATAGCCCAGGCTCACACCTCTGATGTCAAGTTGGAGTTTTAAAATAATAATAAGAAAACCTTCTCATACCCACAGTTACAAACACGATTCAATATAGATATTATTGTTTCTTTTGTCTACGCTTTTATGTATTTGTCTAGTAATTTGCGATTCACATGTGAGGTATCTTTGTACTTGCAGTGGCTTGTAGTTTCTGTTTTACGACAGCAAACAGGAGGTATAATAAATAACAGAAGTGCATTTAATAAGTAATTTTAGGTCTACCAAATTCTCTGTAAATACATTGCCTCTCTGGACTCGTTTCTCAGCTACTAGGACTGGAAGCCTGAGGAGAGGAAATCCAAAAAAACGTCAGTCGGCTGAGAGAGCCAACTATGGGAATACAGAGACAGATGCGATCCAACATTCACAAAATGTCTGTAATCAGACAGAGAAAAAAAAAAATTCTGCTGAACTCTGCCCATAATCTCTTCCTGTGTGTGTGTGAGTATATGCGAAAGAAATAACAATATGGGGACAGATCTCTCTCTGCCAACACTGGTAACTGATCTTGGTTATGAAAGGACGCCCTTTGGCAAAGCGTGGCCATTCAAGGAAACGTTATGGACCCAGTCTCTCGTGTCCAATGAGGAAGTTGATTTACTGTCATATCGTGATGGATTTTTTGGAAAGACGTATTGATGCTTGCTCTCGAAACAAATGAACTGCAGTAATTAGCAATAGCACAGTGACGCCCCGTGTTTTATCCAGTCGAACCCAAGTCTTCACTATCACAGGCAGTTTAACACCCCCCCCCCCCCCCCCCCCCCCCCCCCACCCACGTACCCAATCAATTACCATTAATTTATTAATCTCTGCCAGACTGCAGATAGTGCAGTCTGCTGCAAATCTTTCCTGCGATAAGTTACAGTGTGTGTCACCGGGTCCGACGTGGCTCCACGGTCGCAGCTGATTCTGATGATGATCGGATTTGTACAAAGGTTCAGGATGCATGAAGCCTCCGAGGTTATTATCTACGATAAAAAGCCAAGACACATGTCTTCAAATTCCGTCAGCACATTCAAAGACAAAGAGGAGGGACGTGAGGATTGGTTTATTTTTTGGTACTGGAAAGCACATCTTTTACAGATGGACTGTAACAGGCACATAATGGGCACCACATGTGTACTGCTCTGACAGTTTCTGGGACTTCAAGGAACACAGTCGTTACAGTTCAAGCTGAGTTAAGGTACGGTTACTGAAGTCATTTAAGGTAGCGCACTCAATGAGTCCACCGGGTGGTAGGAATGGGGGGGGGGGGGGGGGGGGGGGGGGGGGGGGGTGGGGGAGGAAAAAGCACTTCTCACATAAGTCAGTGCACAGATGTTTTTTCACGGTTACCTAACACGGCAGTCTACAGTCAGGCTAGCGGCTTTGTGAAGCCGTATAAAGGCAGAGCAGAGCTACAAGTTAAAGTCAGTATGCTAACATCATGATGTTCAGCAGGTAATGTCTCTCATGTACATCCTCTTAGTTAGCGCGTTAAGCACGCAAACAAAAACCACAAAGGACCAAAGACTACCGAGCTATATTATTATACGCAGAGCCAGGGCCGCTTAATAAAACAGTACCTGCTCTTTAAACTGTAACTTGCACAAATACTGATTGAAATGATTCTGCACTAAACTGGTCACATTTCTAGCATGCTAGCTCCCAGCTAGTTCATATGTTACCATGCTGAAGTGGAAAATATGCAAAAGATTCATTCAGGCCAGTAAAAAAGAATATCTTAATTGTCCCTTTTAGCATGAACATCCTGTTTGTTTCTATTGGATATCATCAGTTTATTGAACATTATATATTTTGGTTTGGTGTGTATAATTAAATGGTAAAACATAACCACCTGGAGTTCAGGTGGTTGTATAAGATGTCAGTTTTGCCGTTGTTTTTAAACAATCTGGACAACGACACTTGAAAAGTCTATTGTCGCTGTGTGAATGAGACTTTTGCATCAGTGTGTGTGAGATGGAGGTTTGGCTTCCGAGCAACCTGCCACAACAACTTCTACAGGTTCCAGCAGGTCTGTTAAAGCTTCGTGGTTTATGTTACAATACCCCCCCCCCCAAGAAAAATGCAGGAAACGTTGTAGTCCTTTCAAAATGTTTCGATGGAAGCGATCTACAACCAGTATGTCATAAAGATGGTCGCCACCCTTGAATCTCTCGGGATGCCCAGATGAAGAACAAGTAAAAAAAAAAATATATATATATATATATATATAACGGTTTCATACAACGTGCACATTGGGACGGCTTTGGATTTTGTGTCTCAGAGCGATCTGTCTTAAGTTCTACGCGAAGCAACACTGACTCCGTGATTACATCACCCGCTTTAGCCAACTCAAGGACGCACAAGAAAAAAAAAAATCAATGCTCTTGATGCAAATGCCACTGCGGGAATTCACTTTAAAGCTAATAACTTAAGCTGGGAGCGCTGTGATGTCGGCCCACATTGTAATGTTATGTAAATCTGCCGTGTGACGGCTTCATTTAAAAATGGGAGTGTGTGCGGTTTTATTTATTTATCTATTTGTTTTTTATGCAGAGGAAGAAATTGGAGGGTACATCATGTTGGCTGGAGGGCCCATCACTCATCAATTTGTTTGCAAACACCAGATTTATGTGCAGTAAAGCAAAGTCTTCGGCTAAAGTGCTGGAGGGC